>NW_004524626.1:5974771-5977849 GCF_000260255.1 Octodon degus
GCTGGCTGGCATGTGATGCTGGGGGATTGAACCTCGGTCCCTGTGCTTTGCTAAGCTTGTTCTAAGTAGGTGCTTTAGACCACTGAGCCATCTCACGAGCCCCTGGTTTTGTTTTTGAAACAGGGCTTACAGAGTTCAAGCTGGTCTTGAACTCACTCTGTGGCCCAAGCTGGCCTTCAACTCCAAGTGAGCCTCCTGTTGCAGACTCCTGAAAGCTGGGATTATTTTCATATTTATTCATTTATATATTTATTTATTTGGTACAGGGTCTCACTACCCAGCTCAGACTCATATTGATCCTCCTGTTGCATCCTCCCCAGCACTGGGATTGCAAGCCTGCGCCACCACACCCAGTCTCAGTGGTCGGCTCACACTGGCATGCAGTACCACAGATTAAATCCAGGTCCTTAATTAAAAAAAAAAAAAAATACTGGCAAGCTCAAGGGCCTGAGTTCAATCCCGGGTTCTACCAGAAAGAAAGAAAGAAAGAAAGAAAGAAAGAAAGAAAGAAAGAATAAACCCAGGTCCTTGTGCTTGTCAGGCAGGTGCTTAGACCTCTGAGCTATCCGCCCAACAACCCCCCAACCCCTGCCTTTTTTTTTTTTTTTTGTACTGGGGATGGAACTTGGGACCTTGCTCATGTCAGTTAGGCGCTTATGCCACTGAGCTGTCTCCCTGACCCTGTTTTTGCTTTTTATTTTATTTATTTATTTTTGTACCAGGGACTGAACTCAGGACCTTGCGCTTGCCAGGTAGGTGCTTATGCCACTGAGCTCTCTCCCCCAGCCCCTGTTTTTTGTTTTTTTAAGACTTTTTTTTTCTGGAACTGGGGATTGAACTCAGACCCTTGCGCTTGCCAGGGAAGCACTTATTCCACTGAGCCATCTCCCCAGCCCCTTTAAGACTATTTTGGAGACCTCTGTAGAGAGACAAGCAGAGCCTGGGTGAAAGAAATCATCCAAATGCATCCATTCCAACTTGTTAAGCAACTCTGCCCTCAGACTGTGAAGCAGGCAGAGGGGTCTAAATAAACACAGCTGTTTCAAAATAAAGATGCCAAAGAGGTGGGGGAGCAGGAGGGGGTCCTGACACAGGATGGTCAGCAGGACTGAGTCCACAAGCAGAAGGGGCCAGGCAGGGGTTTGCGCCTTGCAGAGCCGGGAACTGGAAACATGTTTTAGGAGAAATGTAGGCAGGCGACTGGGAGGTGGGCACCCCTATCCATACCAGTGGTGGAACCCAGTGCCTTTGCACTAAGGCGTTTTAATATTTCCTTCAGCTGTTTTAATTTTTTATATTTTAAATTTTGTGTCAGGGTCTTGTTGGGTTGCCAAGCCTGGACTGGAATTTTTTTTTTTTTTTTTTTTTTTTTTTTTTGAACAGAATATATTTATTGAGAGAAAGAAAGCTCCTGTCCAAGAGAGGGACAGGAGGGGGGCCCGAGTGGGTAGTTCTCGGGGAAGCTGTCTCTTCCAGGGACTTTTATAGTGTAAAACCATGTGAGGCTAAGGTAGAGAGAATGGGAACTCGCTTAGGTGGGCAGGAGGTGGGACAAAACTATGGTCAACCAATGGGATTACATATGGGATAGGGTCTTTTCCTGTTAGGGGTCTGGACTGGAATTGAGGATCCCCTGCCTCAGTCTTGCAGAGGTGATGGGATGACAGGCATGGGCACCACCCGGCTTCGCTTGTGGATGGGGTCCAGTTGGTTTGGAGGAGCGTGGTCTCCACAGCTAAGGGACAGTGAGATTGGGTTCAGTGGACAAAGGATCCGTGAGAATCAGGCTGACTTTTGTGCATACATCTTTTTTTTTTTTTTTTCCAGAACCGGGGATTGAACTCAGGCCCGTGCGTTTGCCAGGGAAGTGCTTATTCCACTGAGCCATCTCTCCGGCCCCAAAAAGAAAGAGTCAGGACGGGGGCGCAAACCGGTGACCTCGTGCTCCACAGCCCGGTGCCGAGGCCGCTGCGCTAGTTCGCCACCTCAGGCTGACTTTTGCGGAGAGGGAGAGACGTCCCAAACCCACAGGGGCTCCATGATGCTCTGGGTTGGGGTCACTGTACCCATGTCACAACTTGAAAGCTGGAGGCAGACAAATCTGCACTGACCTAAAATTCACACTGCTGAGGACCTCCTAACACAGGTGTCCCCAGATAATCCATAACGGGGGCCAGCCAGTCTGTGGATAAATTCCCTGAGCCAAAAATAGGATCTTGCCCTGCAGGCAGCCTGGTGGCACAGGGCCTCTCTAGGAGAGTGGCAGTAACACAGGCAGGGGACAGCAGTGTCCCTCTCCTGACCTGCCCTACTGTGTCCTTACCCCCAAACATGCCCCCTTCCCTGTGAGCAATCCCAGAAGCGCCTATGTACATAGTGAATTAATAGCAGCCCATTTTGCAGAGGGGGAATTTGAGGTGCAAAGAGGTAAATCCCTACCCCCCAAAGTCAGATTTCTGTCTGTGCAGCTTTACCTTGCTACATTTTAGAGACTTAAGATGGGGCTTGGCTTTCCCCTGTCTCTTCACCAGGAATGCCTCTAAACTGCTTTTCTCTCTCTCTCTCTCTCTCTCTCTCTCTCTCTCTCTCTCTCTCTCTCTCTCTGTGCTATCTATCTATCTATCTATCTATCTATCTATCTATCTATCTATCTGTTTTTTGAGACAGTCTCACTATATAGCTCAGGCTGGGCTTGTATTACAGACGTGTGCCACCACCCACCACACCTGGCTATTTATTTTGCAGTACTGGGGATTGAACACAGGGCCTTCACACTGAACCACACCCCCCACATTTTAGGTTTTGAGACACTAGGTCTCACTAAGTCACTAGATTGCCTAGGCTAGGCTTCAATTTGAAATTTTTCCTGCTTCAGTCTTCTAGAGTGCTGGAATGACAGGCCTGTGCTACTTTGCCTGGCTGGGACTGTTTGTTTAGATGGTTGTGGTCTCTGTGTGTGTGTGTGTGTGTGTGTGTGTGTGTGTGTGTGTGTGTGAGAGAGAGAGAGAGAGAGAGAGAGAGAGAGAGAGAGAGAGAGAGACAGAGAGAGAGAGAGACAGAGAGAGACAGAGACAGAGA
>NW_004524626.1:5977949-6020714 GCF_000260255.1 Octodon degus
GAGAGAGAGAGAGAGAGAGAGAGAGAGAGAGAGAGAGAGAGAGAGACAGAGAGAGAGAGAGACAGAGAGAGACAGAGACAGAGAGAGAGAGGGGAGAGACACACACAGAGAGAGGAGAGAGAGACAGAGAGACAGAGAGACAGAGAGAGAGAGAGACAGAGAGACAGAGACAGAGAGACAGAGAGAGAAAGACTTATTCTGGGGAAGAAGCCAGGGCTACTGTCTGGGGAGACAGGTGCTTCCCCGCTGAGCCACACCCCCTGCCTGCCCTGGTGTCTAATGGCCTAGAGGTGGAGGTTTCCAGGCACCTGTGACTTCTAGGCTGCAGGGCCCTGGGGACTGGGTCTGAGCTACCTGGCACGACTCTGGCCCTGGGCTGCTGGCAGAATCCCCAGAACCCTGCTCAGCTGTGGGGTAGTCCTAGAGAAGACAGAGTGTGGGGCAGAGGAATGGGCTGGCCAGGCCTCCCACGCTCCAGCCAGGGTTCTGAGCTGCACCCTTGGGGTGCCTCCATGTGGCCCTGTGCTCCCCTGGGCCCTATCTAGGCTGTGGATCCCCCATGGGTCTCCTGTAGAATCTCTCTCTCTCTCTCTCTGTTGCACTGTACCTCCGTTTCCTCATTCTGCAAAACACAGATAGGGACACCAGGGGGCTGCACCGAACACAGCCCGTGGGTAGGAGAACTTCGGAGCACTACGCATCCCGCAGGTAGCAGGGACCGTAGCTGGTATTCCTATTACTACTCTTATTATTGGCTGTTACTGGCTGTACTGGGGATGGAGGTCAGGGCTCTGCACTGAGCTTCACCCCAATCCCTGTTCATTTTTTATTTTGAGAATTCCTCTATTGAACTACCAATGCTGGCTTTATTTTTTTTCTTTTAAGACAGGGTCTCCGTGAGACACTAAATCGCCCACTCTGGGCTCGAATTTGTGATCTTTCTGCCCCAGCCTCCTACAGTGCTGAGGTGTCAGGCTTGTGCCACCATTGCGACCGGCTACACCATTGTTTGGAAGAGGATCCTCGAACCTCGCACCTCTTCTCCCTTTCGTGGTTGTCCCGCTCCCACGGGTGGTGACAGCTGGGTCGCCGGGATTCCCCGTGGGGACCCCCCTTGCGCACGCAGAGCCCCGCCCGCGGCCGCGCCCTCTCCACCCTCCCTCCCCAGGGACAGGCCCTGCCTCCCTCCCTCCCACCTCGTTCTAGTCGCCTCTTGTCGCAGTCCCGCTGTCCCCACAGCTCAGCTCTCTCCAGGTCTTCACGCCCATTTCACAGACGTGGAAGCAGAGGCCAGGGGGTGAAATCACTTTCTCCCGGGTGGCCCAGCCTAAGGGGTGGAGGTGCAACTCCAAGTCCCGTAGCTCATTTTTAAATCAGGTAAGATAGGGAAAAGGTTTAGAACCCAAGTTTCTTGTCCACCTAACCCGAGGCGCCAACGTCGGTTTCTCATCGCCCCTCTTGCCAGGAAAGTAGACCCCTCCGACAGTCCTAGCCCCGCCCTTGCCCTTGGCGCCCTCTGCGCTCCAGGTCGCGACGAGCACTTTGCCTACCGTCCCTAGGGCAGGGGGCGGGGCATTACGGCACCATTTCTCCCCCTTTCTTTTTATTATTTATTATCATTTAAAGGGGCCGCGACCTGAAAATTTCTGTCAGCTCTTTACCCCCTCCCCAGCCTTCCTTAGGCTTCGTTGCGTGTAGTCCGTCCGAGAGCGGGAAATCGGTAGGGGGGCTGGGTGGGGGGCGTCTGGAGAAAGAGGAGGGGTCCTCGCGAGACCCCTCCCGTGTCCCGGGCCCACCACGCTGAATCACCGGCGAGGTATTTGCATCTGAGAGCGATTCGTCACCCGGTGATTTGTCTGCGGGGCGGTGAGCGCCGGGTGGGGGAGGGGCGGGGCGGGGGGCCGGCCGCGCGCGGGGAGCCTCGTACCAATCCGGGCGGATGGGGGTGTAGACGCGGACCCGGCGGGCGAGTCGGTGAGTCGGCGCGCTCAGCAGGAGCCCGGCGGGTGGCCGGGAGCCCACAGCGCGCACCGGTGCCGGGGGAGGCCGGCGAGGCGGGGGAAGGCGGGGAGGCCGGGCCCCGGGCATGCGCCCCCCGAGCCGCCGCGCGCGGTAAGGCCGTTTGCGGCGCGCTCTGGCTCCGGACTGCGCGCTCTGCGCTCTGGAAGCCCAAGAGTGGGGTGGGGGTGGGGTCTCCAAAGTTAGGTGGAGGTGCGGATGGGGGGCCTAGGGCTGGACAGGCGCCCCTAGCCGATCGCGGTTTGGGGGTGATAGTCTGTACCTTGCGTCGGACTGTGGGGACCTCCCCGGTACCCAAGTGCGCTGAGGTGCGCCGGGCACTTGGGGGTCGCGGGCGCGCGCTCCCCGGACCCGGCGGAAGGAAATGCGCTCTGTGCGCGCGCTCGCGCGCGGGGTCTGCGCTCCCGGGGCTTGTTTCTTCTTTTCCTTTTCTCTTTCTATTTATTCCCTTTTCCCCCGGGTGTGAATTTGCGCGTCCCTAGGTGGGCAGTTCCCGGAGCCCCTCCCCAGCCTGGTGCGTTCACTTAGAAAGTGTCTACCCTGGCTCACACAGCGGACCCGCGTTCCCAGTGCGCTCGGCCGGCTCCCCGGGCGAGGTTCCCAGGAAGAGCCCCCTCCCCAGCACTAGCGCCTCCCCGCACCCCAAGACACAAAAGCTGGCGCAGGAAGCGGGGGGGGGGGGGAGCGCGCGTGTGTCAACTCCAACGTTCGCGCCGGCCCTGGCGGCTGGTTTGTCAAATATCTTCCGTTTTTAGCCGCTCGGGCCACAGGGGTCCCCCTCCTCCTTGTCCCCATGCAAATCGGCCGCTTTCCAAGAAGCCTTTGAAATCCGGACGGGGTTTTTATCATCTTTGCTGTTGCAGCTTCTTCGGTTTTGGTATTCTCACTTCCTTGGGGGGAGCCCCCGCCCCGCCCCAATTTCTCAGCCCCCTCCCAAGCTTTGCACTCCTAGCTCCCCTCCTCCCTTCCCCCTTCTCTGTGAGGAGTGAGGGGGCCTCTTTCGCCACCCGCGGGCCCCAGCCTTGCACAACTCTTTAAATAACCGTGTTTTGCAAGGCCCAGCCGAGCGGGTGACCTCTCTCCCGAGGCTTGGGGGGGGGGGGAGAGGCAGGAGGGTGTGGCTCTGAGTCGGTCCCCACCCCCATCCCAGCCTGTCCAGGCGACCACCCTGCCCGGTCTCCCCCTGGCAATGCCTCTCTGGGGCTGTCATAAAGTATGGGTGGGGGCGGAGGACAAAGGGCTCCAGGGGGAGGAGGGGTCTGCAGAGGTGGGCGTTGTCAGCTTCGGGATACCAGCGCCCATGAAGAAGCCCAGGCCTACTCCTGTGTTGGGAGGTGGTCTGGGGTTCCCACCTGCCCCCTCCTCTCCACCAACCCCAACATGGAGAGGCTGGTCTTGAGCCCCTCCCCCACTGGGCGACCCGGAAGGGTCATTAAACGCAGCAGGCCCACAAGGAGTGGCAATAGGGAGGAGCGGCTTCCTCCAGACTCTTCCTTCTGCCCCCCACCCACCACCATCACAACCCAAGAGGGGGTGTCGCCTGCAGCGTTTCCGTGAGGGGGCCCCTCTTGAAGTTGTCAAAGGTGGGGGAGGGGCGGTCAGCCAGACCAGGGCCGGTCAGAAGTGTCCCCTCAGCGTTTCCTGGGTCTAGTGGTGGCCAGTGACCAGCAGCTTCTAGCCCTAGGATGGGGGCGCACTGGGTGCTGCTTTTGTGATCTTCGGAGGATGAAGCTTCTGAGGTCTTTGTGTCCTGGGACCTCTGTCCTGGAAGGACAGGAGGGGACACCAAGGCCCCTTGGGATGTGCTCTACCCCCTTTCCTGTGAGGCCACCTCTGGCTCCCCAAACTTGCCTCTTAACCTCCTGGGCAAAGGGAGTCCGTGTCTGAGGAGACGCAGTGTCTACACTGCAAGAGTCCCCAGGATAGGGATGGTCACCGGGTGTCCAGAGTGTGGCCAGTGACCAGGGTCCCCTGTGGCTGGAGCCTGTTTCCAGTCCCTCTGTCCTGGGTGCATTGCCAGGTCTGGGTTAGGGACAGCTTCCTGGACCCTCCTGTCTTGCCCCTCTTCCCTACTCTGTCCCCATGATGGTCCCTGCCAGATCCTGGGACATCTTGATGGCACCCTGGGTAGATGGAAGTGGCAGTGGCCCAAGGAAGCCTAGCCATGGGGCGTTGTAGGATATTTGCTCCACAGGAGTTCCCCCCTAAACTAGGCACTGCAGGCCCTGCTGCCCTGCAGAGAGTGTGTGGTCAGCATAGAAGGCTTTCACCTCACCCAGGCACAGGTGTCCATCGGCCTGCAGGACTGGCTGAGCCTCTGTTTCCCTTATTGGCAAAACTGGGAGCCCCCCCCCCATGTGGCACCTGCTTTATATCCACCGTTGGGGTCATGAGTTCATTTTATCCTCTCCCCCTTGATGTGAGTGTTATCACTGCTTGGCCGATGGGGCAACTGAGGCTCAGGGGAGCCAAGGTGCAGCTATGACTGAAGGTGAGATACCACTTTGGGTAGAGAGTGTAGGCTTGGGGCTGGTATACAGCAAGCACTCAGTCTGGGTCAGCTTTGTCTGTTAATCGGAAAAGAGGAGCCAGGCATGATTTCACATGCCTATGATCCCAGCGCTGTGGGAAGCTGAGCCAGGAGGACCGCAAGTTGGAACCCAGTCCGGGCAACTTAGAAGACCCATCTCGAAAGAAAAAGGGCTTGTGGCCTGGGAGATAGCTCAGTAGAATAAGCACCTGCCAAGGTCCTGAGTTCAATCCCCGAAAGAAAAAAAGAAAGAAAGAGGCTCAGTGAAAAGGACTCTAAGTTCAGTCCTCACTACTGTAAAGAAGGAGAAAAAAGGGGTACACAGGGGTCTCTGTGCTCCAGCATGGGAATGGGCAGCACCTAGAACTTGGAATCAGAGCCCAGAACCCAGCTGGATTCCAGGGTCTTAGAAGTGACTCACTGTAGCCAATCAGAATCCAGAAACGCTAGGTCCTGCCACTTATGAAGCAATAGATAACCCAAGATTGCTGGGTGGCCCAGGTGGCAACAGTGCATTTCCCCCTTGAGGCTCAGTGGGGTGACCCTGTTCCTCAGTCCTGTAACTGGGTGGCCAGAGGGGGCATGGAAACTGTGTGCCTCTCTTCCTTCAGAAAGGCTACCAGGTGTGCATCCCAGTGAGAGCAGCGCCAGGGATTCTCCCATGAGGCTTTGCAGTTTGTCTTGGGACAGATGGGGCTGAATGTGGTCCGATCATTTCTCTCTTGCTGCTCCCAGGTTTCTGCAAGCCCGTGAATGAGCCGGATGCTAGCTGTTGCCCCTGGGTGCCCAGTGTGAGAAGGGCCCCAGCCGTCCACCACGGGCATGCCCTGCCAGCCTTCAGCCTGAGCCGGCGGCCCCCGCCCCTGCCCCCCCCGCCACCCTGCACTGCCCCGGCTCCCCCGAGACCCCCACGCTGCAGTGTGGCCGGGCCCCCTCCCCACAGGGGCCACCCCCACCACCTGCCCCAGGTGTACGGGGCGGCGGCCCAGCCCGCAGAGCCATGAAGCTGCAGGCGGTGATGGAGACCCTATTGCAGCGGCAGCAACGTGCACACCAAGAGCTGGAGGCTCGGCAGCAGCCGCCACTGCCCGAGACCCCCACCCCGGGACCCACAGCCCGAGCACGGGCCACCCCTGATGAAGACAGAGAGCCCAATAGCGCCCACATGCAGCGGGCACAGATGGCTGCACTGGCTGCCATGCGGGCTGCTGCTGCGGGCCTTGGACACCCACCCAGCCCTGGTGGCGGCTCATCTGAGGATGGTCCTCCAGGTTCAGAGGATGAGGACATGGACCAGGAGGGGGCTCCTAGCTCCCCTGGCCAAGACAAGGAGGGACTGGAACACTTGGAAGGAGATGGACACTTCGAGGACATGGGCTCTGATGATGACATGTGAGTTGGACCCAACAGGGTGGCAGAGAAAACACTGTGGTGCCTTGGCGGGGGGATGGGCTTTAAATCAGAGGTGTACAGGCCGGGGAGATGGCTCAGTAGGATAAGCGCTTGATGGGCAAACGCCAGGATCTGAGTTCAATCCCCGGTTCCACAAAAACAAACAAAAAAACAAAACAAAACACCAGAGGTGTACAGAGTTATGTGAGTTTGAGGAGCAGAGAGGACAAGGCAGTCTGTGCAAAGGCCCTGGGACAGGAGTACCTTATCTTTTTTTTTTGCGGAACCAGGGATTGAACTCAGGCCCTTGTGCTTGCCAGGCAAGCACTTATTCTACTGAGCCATCTCCCCAGCCCCGGAGTACCTTATATTGATAATTAGGGATGCAGGACAGGAGGGTAGAAGCTGGGATCCATGCCCTACAGCGGGCTACCTTGTTCTGGGCTGTTGGCAACAGAATAAATGTTTTAGCAACCCAAGTGCTTTGGGGCACCACAGCCTGAGCCTGTGGGAGCCTGCTCTCTCCACTTTCAGAAGGGGAAACTGAGGCTGGGACAGACAGTGGACCTTTCCCAGCCGCTGGGATAGGCTGGCGCTCTGTCCTTTGATGGGTTGGTGTCCTGTGTTCACTGCAGGAAGCAAAAGTGGGAGGAGGAGGAGGAAGAGCTCGAGGAGGACATGGGGGACGAGGACGAGGAGGAGGAGGAGGAAGAGGACTTCGAGGAGGAGGAGGATGTGGAGGAAGAGGGGCTGGGCCCCCCAGGCCCCACAGGCCTGGGCCCCACAGGCCTTTTCCCCCGCAAGGCCCCGCCAGCCCAGGCCTTCCGTGGAGATGGCATCCCCAGGGTGCTAGGTGGCCCTGAGAGGCCGGGACCTGGCTCCACACACCCTGGAGGGGCCACCCATGTAGCCTCCCAGCTGCAGCCGCCTGACCACGGGGACTGGACCTACGAGGAGCAGTTTAAGCAGGTGGGTCTTGTGGCATCACTGGGATCCGGCGATCTTCAGATTGTCCCTGTCACTGCCAGTTGGGCTGACTTTGACCCATAGCTTCTAGGGAGCCACACTAAGATTTCTATGTGTGTCTGGGGTGGACTAGTGATAAAGACTGGTGCAGGACCATAGGTGGGAGGTGTTTGCACTCCACGATGGGTGGAGGTGACCTTGAGGTGGCCAACTGGAGAGGCAGGTCTGATGGAGGGAATGGATTGCTCGAAGGCTTGGGGAGGCTGCCAGGTGCTGAGGCACACGCCTGTGATCTCAGCACTTGGGAGGCTGAAGCAGGAGGATCCCAAATTCAAGCCCATCCTGGGTACCATTTTTTCTTTTTTGGTGGAACTGGGGATTGAACTCAGGCCCTTGCGCTTGCCAGGCAAGTCCTTATTCCACTGAGCCATCTCCCTGGCCCCCTCTGGGCACCTTTGTAGCTTAAAATAAAAAATAAGATCTGAGGAGATAGCTAGGTCCAATGGCCCTGGGTTTAATCCCCAGCACTGCAAAGACAAATACATTGAGATAGAACTTGTGGCAACCAACATGGTTGGAGAGGTGGGGCCTTATGCCTCAGGGACGGGGTGTCCTGTTCCTCACATGGGGTTTGTGAGTATCTGTGTGAGTTGTGTCCACAGTAAGATGATTGCAGTGGCTGCGGGACAGGAGATGGTGGTGCCAGCCGGGGCAGTGGCTCTGGTGGACACTTGGATATAACTTTAGGAGTGCCAGGCATGTGGTGCTGGGGTGGGGACTGAGGGTAGGCAGGGGCAACATGGGGGTCTCAGGATCACCCCAGAAGCTTCCTGGGCCCCTGATGGTCACAGAGGAAGTAGGGGCGGTCCTGCCCCTTCCCTGCGGGCGGCCGGGCCAGAGGAAGTGGCCGGACGGGTGGAGGAGCCTTTGAAGTCCACCGCACAGATGGAAAGCAGATGGCGGCTGGTGGCCGGCTGGGCTCCAGCCCTTGGCCAGCTGGGCCTTGCCTGGCCTCCTGGAGCCACCAACAGGAGTCAGCCTCCCCATCAGGACCAGCGTCACAGATGCAGTTGCCCCAGGCGAGGGGCAGAGGGCTCCAGCTGCCCATAGTAGCTGTAAGGGACAGGCTTGAGGGTCCCAGGGCCACCAGAGGCTCCCTTCAGAGCCCCACTAGGCACTTGGTTAGTAGAAAAGGATATTGCAATTTGTCAGCAATCAATAGACAAGTTTGGAGCCAGGTGTTGGTATTGCAAACCTGTCACCCAGCACTCTGGGAGGCTGAAGCAGGAGGGTCCCAAATTCCGGTGCAGGCTGGGTAACTTATTAAGACCCTGCCTCACAAAGGGCTGATGATGGAGCTCAGTGTGAAGGTCTTGGGTTCAATCCCTGGGACTGTGGGGAAAAAAAAACCAAAAAAACCAAACATGAGAAATAGAGAGTTCAGTTTGGGTTGGCATAAAACACATAGATGTCTGGAAAGTGGACGTATGGTGGCATTGATTGTGACAGGGAGTTACAGAGCCAGGGGATAGCGGTTTGGGTGGTGGGCACAGCACAAGCATGGCTCGGGCAGAGGGAGAATTTTGAGGAGTCAAGAGGGAAAGTTTTGAGGAACCCCAGGGAGCTGTGGTGACATCACCAGGCTGGGCGGGGCAGCCTCGCCTTCCAGGCCCTGGTCCTGGTGTGAAGGACGAGGTGGAGGTGGGCAGCCAGCCAGCGGACCTGCCTGGACAGACGTCACTGCTCCTGGGTGTGACCAGGCCACACCCCATGCCTGACCATAGCTGCTAGCTTGGGTCCAGGCCCAAGAGGAGGTCCTGGCTGTCTGGTCAGCTCCATCATGCTCTATGCCTCAGTTTCCCTCTGTTGGGGACAGATCAGTGATGTCTGAGAGGTTGAGGATGAGACTGCCCAGGGAAGCAGCATGGGGGCGCGTTGGGTCCCTCACGTTGGAACTTCTATAACTGAGCACTGAACGCCAAAATGGAGCCAGGAATCCAGGCTCAGGATGCGGGCTTGTAACTCCGACACTCTGGGAGGCTGAGGCAGGAGGATCATTGAGTTCATGGCCATTCTGGGCTACATAGTGAGACCCTGTCAGGATCTTTCTCAGAATGCAAGCCCTGGGTTCAATTCCAGTACCACAAAAAAAATCAAAAAGGAGGTCAGTGTGCCCAAGATGTGACCTGTCAGAGGAGACAGCCCGCACCTGGTCCTAGGGGAGGGGGCGGGGCTCGGTACGCGCAGAGGCCGGACGCTGAATGTCTGTCTGGTCTGGGAAGTGAGTGTTGTATGATGATTGGATTTCGGGATGTTGTGGGCAGACAGGGCGGGCCCTGCAGTCAGGCGCTGCATTCTCTGCCCAGCTGGGGCTGGCACTGCCCTCTGTGCAGCTGGCATCAGTGCCAGGCTTGTCAACTGCAGCCCGGGCCCCACCAGCCCAGCAGATGTTGGCTGTGTTGACTCTGGCGCTGGCCCCACTGCCCCTTCCCGGCGCGTGGCAGCCCTGGCTGGCCGCCGCTTGGCACCGTCTCTGGCTTCTCTGGCTCTTGGCAGGGCCCAGGGCTGACACTTCCTCTGCGTAGCTGGGAGACTGTGCTGTAGGCTGCAGGCTTGGGGGTGCAGCTGGGCTGAGCTCCCTGCAAATGAAGGGCCTGGGGAAGGTGGGGCCACCTGTCCCCAGAGAAAGCGCTCCCAGCATGGCCGGGGCCTGGGTGCGTCATGGCCGTGATTGGGATCTTGGCATGGAAAGCGCATCCTGGCAGCTTCCTGTCACCCACACGGCCACACCCAAGGCCCGGAGTGGCCATTGTGTGGCTCTGAGCTTGTGGCCTCTTAAGCCTAGATTTTCGGCTGCTTTGGGGCTTGAAGCTTGAATCTCAACAACTCAGAGAAACGAGATCTGATTTATACTTACACAGTTGGCCTTTGGAAGTGTATGATTCAGCGGCGTTTGGGCATACTTGCAGCAAAGATCTCTGTTGATTTCAGAACACTCCATTCCTCCCTAAGGATGGCTCCATTTGTCCCATGAGCAGTCACGCATCCCCTTGCTGCCCTAGCCCCCCCACCAAGTCTACTTTCTATCTCTGGATTCATCTGTCCTGGCATTTACTGTCTGTAGAGACCATGCTCTGTGGTTTCTGTCTGGTGTCTCACGGAGCACGGCATCCTCAGTGTCCATCCATCTAGGCTGGCAAGTGTCACAGCTTCGCTCCTTTTCCTGGCTGAGTAATATTCCAGTGCTCAGGGGCCATGCTGGGTGTGTCCATTTGTAAATAAATGCATAAGGGTGCAGGCTGCTTGTACCTTTGGGCTTTGCTGTGGCATATGCTTCCCTGTGAATGTGTGAGTTCTTTTCTGTTAGGTGTAAGTTCCTTTGTCTTAGGTGTGACTTCAGCAGTGCATTGCTAGGTAGGATGTTAATCATGTATTTAAGCACCGTCCTGGTCCCACCAGCCCTGGGTGTGGGTGTGGGTGCTGCTGCCTTCCACAACCTCTCTGGCTCCTGCTGACATTTAGATTCCGGTGACTGCTGCTGGGGACCCAGCGACCTCTGACTGTGGTGCTACTCTGCACTGAATGTTGGGGCTTTTTCCTGGCTTTGGAGGGGAACCTGTGCACCACGTGCCTTAGTGGCTGAACTCAGAAATGCAAGATTATTTGTAGCCGGGTGCAGTGATGCACCTCTGTAATCCTAGCATTGTGGGAGGCTGAGGCAGGAGGAGGGCAAGTTCTAGCCTAGCCTGGACAACGTAGTGAGTTAGCAAAGCCCCGTGTCAAGATCAAAAAGTAATAGGGGTGGGAGTGTCGCTCAATGTGAAGGTCCAGGCTGGGCTCAAACTTGCTGTTCTGGGGGCTGGAGAGATAGCGCAGTAGAATAAGCACTTGTCTGGCAAGCACAAGGTCCTGAGTTCAATCCCCGGTACCGCAAAAACCAAACCAAACAAAAACAAATCAAACTTGCCGTTCTACTGCCTCAGCCTCCAGAGTAGTGGGATGACAGGTGTGTGCCACTGCGCCTGGCTCTGTGAGGACCCTTTGGAAGTCCACTTTCGCACTGTTGCAGACAGGAAAAGCTGTAGCTCCACAAGGCGGCTGGAGGCCTTTTCCTCCACCCAGCAGTGGGCTGGCGGGGTGTTAGAGATGTGACCTTCTCCCCAGCCTTTTGGTCTCACCCAGCTTTGAGTAAGCTGCTATTGTCCTAGGTTTTTCCCAGTTGTCCCCTTGGTGCTGCCCGCCTGGGTCAGAATGTTCTGAGCAGGTGGATTTTTTATCAAGGTGCCTTGGTGGGTCAGAGCCCCTCTGTCCTTCCCCAAAAAACACACACTTTGAATTTCCTGCTGCTGGGGCTGAGAGGGTGGGAGTCAGGGAAGGGAGGAGCAGGCATTTTCTTCCCTGTGCCACAGAGATTCGCAGGCTTGCTGCAGCCTGAACTGTGCTCACTTCTGAGGGGTCAGGACAGGGCAAGATGAAAAGCATTGAGATGCTACCAGAGAAAACAGGGGCATTGGGATTGCAGGGAGGGTTTGAAAGGGTTTACAAGAGTATTTAGGGGGTGGGGTGGGGAGATGGCTCAGTAGAATAAGTGCTTCCCCGGCAAGTGCAAGGGGCTGAGTTCAATCCCCGGTTCTGCAAAAAAGAAAAGAAAAAAAGAATATTTAGGGCTCAGAGGGGAGCCTTGCAGGGCGGGGAAGGAGGTAGATGCCAGGAGGACATTGCCAAGGCAGAATGGAGCGGTCTGTGGTCCAGGCAGGACGTGAAGGGGCTCCTAGCTTCCCAGCAGGCCTGGGTGTGCTGGGTGGAGGGTGCTGCCTGCCAGAGCCTTAAGGTCAGGTACAGGGTGCTGCTGCTGGTGCCATCGGGTATGTGCCAGACGGACTGTTTGTCCAGCGGGCCTAGAGCCAGCGGCTGCCCAGCCCAGGCACAGGGCAGGGGTGGGGTGGGGAGCCCCTCAGCGGGCAGTGCCGCCTCATCAAAGTGTCTGTGGCTGCTGGCACCCAGCCAGCTGGGCTGCGGCGGGCACAGGAGGGTGCCTGCTTGCCAGCCCCTGGCACGGTGCCCTGGCCCGTGCCAACCCCAGGAACCGCATTGACTCAGCCGGAAGAACCTTATCTGGCCCCTGCGCCACCGTCTGGCCGCCAGGTCACCGCCGCAGGGTCACCGCCACCACTGTAGCCTGGCTCCTCACCCCATGACTGCTGCCAAGCGCCTGACCCCGCCCCACGCCTTCTAATAACACACGCGGCTGTGGGTGGGAGTGGTGCCCGGCGGGCAGAGTGTCCCCAACTCGGGGAGGGGCATGGAGGTGTGACAAGCAGCAAGTGAGGCCCTGTGTGGGTCAAGTTCTGTCCTTAGGGACCCATCTGGTGGCATCTGTGTGTATCTCTCATCTAAGGTCTCTTTCTGCCTGTATCTCCAGCTGCTCCTCATGTGGCATAGAACATGACAAACATATGTGTCCCAATTTGCTATTTCCTTTTTACAATTAGGAACTGACCCCAGAACCTTTGCAATAAGCTACATGCTAGCCTTTTGCTTGTTTTCTGAGACAAGGTCTCACTAAGCAGTTCAGGCTGGCCTTTGACTTGTGGTGATCCTCCTGCCCCAGCCTCCTGTGTGCTGGCATTACAGGTGTGCACCGCCATGCTCATCTTTCATGGGCTGTGTTTGAACATGGCCACATATGCACTTGCTGTGGTATCTTTACGCCTGTGTGTGTGTGTGTGCACGCACGCAATGTTCATGCCTGCTGGGGGTCTTGTTAACCATTAGCCTTGAGCCTGCTGAGAGCCTGTCTGGCCACCACTGCATCCGGGCACAGGTCAGCCACCCGCGTGGGTCCTGGAGCCCAAGTTGCTGACACAGTCCTAGTGACCACTGAGGTGTAGACAGGCAATGGGGACTGACCTCAAGAGTATACTGGGCAGGCCTCTGCCCACTGCAGCCGTGGTTCCCCCTCTTGATACCAAGGCTTAATTCCTAAGACCTATTTATATGTAGGGAGAGGTTTGTGGTTCCAGGAATTAAACTCAGGATGTTATGCTTGCCAGGCAAGCATTTGTGCCGCTGAGCTATATCCCCAGACCTTGGTTTTTTTTTTTTTTTTTGATCCAGGGTCTCATTCTATAGTCTAGGCTGACCTCGAACTCATGGAGATGCTCCTGCCTCAGCCTCCTGAGTGCTGAGATTACACGTGTGCACCATTGTGCCTGTCCGTTATTTATTTTTGAGACAGGGTCTTACTATGTAGTTCAGGCTGGTTGAAATCACTATGTTGCCCAGGCTGGACTTGGACTCACAACGGTCTCCCTGCCTCCTGAGTGCCAGGGTGATAGGTATGGGGGAACATGCCTGACTTCTGAGACTTTTTTATATTCTCTGAGGCCTTTTTACATTCTGACCAGGAAGGGCCCACACAGTCTGCTTGGCAGATGCTACATTACAAGGTCATGCTCAGAGCCCTGTCCGGTGCCTGGCGACCCCCATTTATGGCCCAGTTGCCTCTCCAGGCCCTCTCTGACCCCTGTCTGGCCAGGGTACTACAAGGGTACGGCCTGGTAGGTGCCTGTGGCTTGGGGGTGGCCTGCCCCTTCTCTGCCTGCCCACCAAACATGACTGGAGGACATTTAGGGCTCACACAGTTAAAGGGTAACTAATCTGGCCATTGAGGCTGAGCTGCGGGTCATGGCCTTGCCCCGTGGTCAGGGCTGGGCTGGGGGGCCCTGCGGGGCTACAGGGGCTGGGCTGGGGGTCATGCATTTGGGAGTTGGCCCTGAGCCCAGCCTCCAGGACACCCTCCTGCCCTCCTGGCCTGGAGGAGACATGAATACTTCATTCCTGAGGAGGTATTTCTGGGGTGAATAGTGACTCTCAAATATAAATCCACCAGAACCTCAGAGAGTGTTTAGAAGGGGGCTCTCTGCAGGCTCCATCAGGGTGGGGTGTGGGGGTGGTGATGGTATTCAGCAGTTCAGCCATGCTAAGCCTAGCTACTCAGGAGGCCAAGGCAGGAGGACCAGGAGCTCAAGCCCAGCCTGGTACGGTACTCACGGAAGAGTGTATACAGTGCCGGGGGGACCACTGTGTCTCCGTGCTGGCCAAGACCCCATGGGGCCAAGACCAGGGATAGTTGGAAGCACAGGGGACAGCGGGGGAGACAGGAGGCCACAGGAAGCAGTGGCCACCCTCTACGGGTCACCCACATCTCCCAGGGGAGCTGGACCCCAGCCTGGGCTACGTTGCCCCCCCTTTCTGCCTCATCCCCTTTCTCTGGCGCTCTGGTAGCCTATGCCACCCGCCACATCTCCCCCATCAGTGATGTTTGCCTGTTCCTTGCTTTCCCCTGCCTCGGGTTCCCCATCTGTAGGCGGGATTGTCACCCTGTGAGTTGCCATGTTGCCACGCTCTCTCCCTGCTCTGGCTCTCGAGGTGGAAGGACTGGAGGTTGTGGGCGAGGCTGGCCTGGTGTTCCCACATGGTCCTTGGGCCTCCTGTTGCGGGAAATGGACTGGGTGACTCGACAGACAGCTATTGCCACTGTTGTGCTGTTGTCCCTTGGGCGGGAACTGGGAGACACTGGGCCCTTGCTGTTCACCCGGTGCAGCACCAGGCATCCTGGGCCCTTGTTCTGCCCTCTGTGGCTGCCAGGCCTGGCCAGGAGTCTCTTCAGAGAATCCAGACTGGGAGCCGCAGAGCCCTCGGGGACGCTGCAAATGGCTCAGCAAAAGGGAAGCCCTTCGGGTGCTTTTGGGGCTGTCCAGGTCCCTGCCTCAGGGAAATGGCTGTTTCCTTCCATAACAAAATTTTTCTATTTTGGTGCTGGGGATGGAACCTAGGACCTTTGCACTGAGCTGCACCCCTCGCTATCTATTTTGTATTTTGAGACAGGGTCTCTATGCTGTCCAGGCTGGCCTTGAACTCACTATGTAGCCCAGGCTGGCCTTAGACTTGTGGTGATTTTCCTGCTTCAACCTCCCAGTGCTGGTACTGAGTCTTTTTTTTTTTTTTTTTTTTTTTTTTTTTTAGGTACTGGGGATTGAACTCAGGACCCTGCACTTGCCAGGCAGGAGCTTATTTTACTGAGCTATCTCCCCAGCCTCTTGGGTCCATTATTGAGGCTGATCCTTCTGCTGCCACACCTGGGTCCCAGTAGCCATCTCACAATAGAGTCTGAGGTTCTTAGGCTCCCCCTCGCCCCGGGTAGAGAAAGAGAAGAGTGTGGGGGTCAGCAGCTCCCCTCCCCTCTCAGTCTCGTGATCCGGAAATCCAGAGACACCTGGGAGCACCAGGGGCCGCCTGGTCATTTCGGGAGCACTATTAATATCGGCCCCGTGGGTGGGGTGCGGAGGGTTTGGAGGGGCCCAGGCCTGCAGACAGATGTTTCTGCCCTGCCCAGAATCACTTCCCCAATTTCCTGGAGCCCAAGGAGCTGACGGGAAATGAAACAGCCGTGTGGCCCTAGCTGGTGGGGAAGCCCCCAGCCTGTCAGGTGCACCCCAAGGCCAGTGTATGACCAAGCACTGCCCAAAGAGAGCTGTGGAGGCCCAAGTTTGCACAGTGGGCATTGATTATGCCCCTGCTGACTGAAGGGCAGCAGCCCATGCTGCAGTGCCTGGCCCATCTGATCCCTCAGCACCAGATCTGTCTGTAGACCACTGCCCAAGCCTGCCTCTTCCCACACCCTGATGTTGTTGTTCTGAGATAGAATCTGACTGTGCAGTTCAGGCTGGCCTCAAACTCAGCGTACAGCCCAGGTTGGCCTCAAACTAACAGCGATCCTCCTGCCTCAGCCTTCCTAAGAACTGAGGTGATGGGCAGGTGCCACCACACTGAGATCTATCAGCACCCCAATTTGAGGTCTGTGGGCTCCCCACTGGCTGGAGTTCCCTGTGTGGGTCGGTGCAGGTCTATCTTGGACCCACTGCGTCCTCTGCGTTGGCACAGCCCTGACACACCAGAAGCACTGTCCCACAGGACATGCTGGCCCAAATGGCCCTGCACTGCTGGCTGTTGGGCTGGGTGGCTGTCACTAGCTCCCCTTTGGGGACTTTCCAGAATGGGAAAAAAAAAAACCTCTCAAAACTTGAAATTAAAAAAAAAATAAGCACTTGAAATCCCCTGGGTGTCCTGGCAGGGTCTTCTGGAGGGGACCTCAGTACCTATCTCTTGAGCTCTTCAACTGCTGTGGGTAAACTGAGGCCCGGCTGGCTTCTCTCTCCCTCCTGCGGCCACCACTCACCCGCTCCACCCTCGATCATTTATTCTCATTCATTTATCCTGCCCTCTTTCTTCATCAGCTTGGGGCTCTTTGGCTTTGAAGGGTGGGGTACCCCCCAACATCCCTGCTAGCCACATTCTTCCTTGCTTCCCGGGGCCAGGGAAAGGACTGGAAGCACATTGTAGGGTGTGTTGTTTGTCTTCTTCCCTACCTTAGTTTCCCCAGGTGTAGAGAGGGCCCCTTGGGATATGGGGAAGGCTGTTCCTGTGCCCACCAAGCAGTACAGGTGTTCTGGTGAAGGGGAGGTTGCCAGGCCCCCAGGGACCCTGCCCATCCAACGTCAAGTACACCAGGCTGAGTCACCTGGGACTTGTACCACGATAACACTGGTGCTGGGCCGGCACAGGGTGTGAGGCTGAGGGCCCAGGTTGGGGCCTGGAGTAATGAGAGCTGCTCATCTTCTCTTTTATTCTTTTATTAGCGGGTGCCCGCTTTTCAGGACGTCCCCTGGCCTCCATCAGTGTGGGAGGCAGAGCAGAAAGACGGAAATTTAAAAGAGAAAAATCCCAACGTGAACGCAGCAGCAGTCTCAGGCTCTGTGACAGCTGCGGGTCAGGGCTGTCGCAGGAGGCACCCCCCAGGCCTGGGGACAGAGCAGGCTGCCCTGAAGCTGCAGTTACAGAGGCTGAGGTTGGGACAGGGACTCTTGAGGGGAGACCTGTGAGTGCTGAGGCTGTGGGGCTGGGCCAGCACGGAGGCAGAAGCGGCCAGGAGGCCTTCATAGCCAGAGTTCAGGAAGCCGGAGGGAGGGAGTAAGCTGCAGACAAAATGCAGAGGGAGTGGGCCATGGGGGTTTGCAGAGCAGGGCAGCGAGCAGCCAGCGCCTGCTGATGTCACGATTTCCAAGCCCCAGGACTCTCCTCCCTGCGGCTGAGAGAAGAAATTACTATCTGATTCTCTCGCCCATTCCTCTGGGCTTTATGGGGGGTGGGGTGGGGAGGTCAAGAGACAAAAAAACAACCGCAATAGTTTAACTTGGGTTATAGAAGTAGCAGTGAGTCATTTCTTATCCAAAACCCAAAGGTTATGAAAATGGTTCAGATCCACCCGGATGTGCACGGCAGCACGATTCACAGCCCAGGGCAGAAATAGCCTCGGTGTCCATTGAGGGAAACAGATAAGACATGGCATGGTTCATCCACATGGTGGAATAATACCCAGCCAGGAAAAAGAGGGAAGCTGTGGGGCTGGGGAGATAGCTTAGCGGTCTAAGTGCCTGCCTGACAAGCGGAAGAACCCGGGTTCAATCCTTGGTACCACATGCTGTGCGGGCCCTACTCCATACTGGCCACAGAAACCAGGCGTGGTGGCACATGCCTATAATCTCAACACTGGGGAGGCTGAGACAGGAGGATCATTATGAGCCCAAGCTGCATAGTGAGACCTTGTACCAAATCTTTATTTAAAAAAAAAAAAATCTTGAGCTATTAGCATAAGCGCCTGCCTGGCAAGTGCAACATCCTGAGTTCGATCCCTGGTACCGCAAAAAAAAAAAAATCTTAAGAGTGTGGCTGTGACACTCCCCGTAGTGCGGACAGACCTTGAGGACATTGCTCAGTGAGAGACCTCAGACGCAGAAGGGCACACAGTGTGGGGCTCTGTGGAAGGAAGTGCCCAGGATAGACGAACCCAGAGGCAGGAAGCGGACTCATGGGTGGGGGGCTGGGGAGAGGATGGGGTGAATAGTCCTGGGGACAGGGCTTCTTTTGGGGACTGGAGTGTTGTGGGCCTAAACAGAGGTGATGGTCCTGCAATTTTCTCAGTGCATGAAATCGTTTATCCTAAACTGCTGCTACCCAATACTTTTTTTAGTAGAGATTTAAAAACAAAAGTCCGGGACAGCCGGGAGATTCTTCCAGCAGAGCCGTGGCCCCTGCCTGCCGTGGCGCCTCTGCTAACCTGTCCAGAGTAAGACAGCCACTGAGGCGGAGCTGACTCATGACCCGTCTTCTGAACTTTCAAAAACCCATCTTTGCCAATTTTACCAATTTTAATTTCCCTCGTGCCACGTCGGTGAGGACAAAGCAGGACTTTTTAGAAATCCCCGCCATGGGCACACACCTCTCCTCTTTTTCCTCCTTGGTGCTGTAAGCCCCAACATGAGAGTGGCCTCTTGCTTTTTTCTGATTTCCTGGTGGCCCAGCACCGTCTGCAGTTCCGGGGTCCACCCCACCCACCCACCTGTGGCCTGGTCCCCAGGTGGGGCCTCGTGGACTTTGGAGCCACCAGGACGCGGCAGGGGGCTGAGCAGACCCGGCTGGGGGGTGGGGGGCAAAGTTCTTGGGGCCCCACAGACACAGGGCTGTTTCTTTACAGCCAGGGCCCCATGGCTTGGGATGACGCCCTGGGCGCCCACAGCAGCAGGAATGGGCCAAGACACTGAGGTGGGGCCCGGCAGCGGGGAAGTGACCTTGAACAGCTATCCCAGTCCAGCCTGGGTCCTAGGTGAGGGCAGCCCACACCTGTTCCAATCCAACTGTCCCGTGGTCATTCTGTAGCTGCTGCTGCTGCTGCTGCTGCTGCTGCTCCTCCTCCTCCTCCTGCTCCTCCTCCTCCTCCTCTTCCTCCTCCTCCTCCTCCTCTTTCTTCTTCTTTCTTCTTCTTTCTTCTTTTTGGTATGAGAAATCAAACTCAGGACCTTGTGCTTGCCAGGCAGTGGGTTTGTTTTTGTTTTTTAAAATATAGGTCTCGGGCCAGGGAGATGGTTCAGTAGAATAAGCACTTCCCTGGCAAGTGCAAGGGCCTGAGTTCAATCCCTGGTTCTGAAAATAAATAAATAAATAAATAAATAAATAAATAAATAAATAAATAAATAAAAAAAATATAGGTCTCACTATGGGGTCCAGCTGGCCTCAAACTCATAGCGTTTCCCCTGCCTCAGCCTCCCGAGTGCTAGGATCACAGACGCACGCCACCATGCCCGGTTTAAATTTTTTTATTTTCAATTTGGTTCTCGCTGTTAGGTTTCATGGAAGCCTGGGGTCCTTTACTGGCTTTCTCCCCCCCTCCTACCCCCGGCTGGGGCAAGGTCTGAGCCAGGACTAAGTAGGAGGGGTCTCTTCCCTGCAGGGCTGATGAGCAATGCCCCTCCCCTGTGTGCCAGGGCAGTAGCACCTCCAACCTCCAAGGGAAGCGTTCACACTGGGACAACCCCTCTCCTCCCAGGCCAGACTCATGGTCTGATCTAGAAGGGCCACATCCATTCAGCCCCAAGCTCCCGAATCTGCCTTTTAGCTCTACCAGCACCCAGAACCAAAGGCCCCTTCCCTCACTCATCCATTCACCCAACAGGCCCTGTGTGCAGTGCTGGCAGGAAAGCAGAGCAGAAGGGAGGGGTGAGAGGGTGTGCAAGGCCCAAGGGGACGGTGGAGAGGAGGAAGCCTGTGGAGATATCGGACCCACACCCCAGGCTGCGACCACAGCCAGTGCATAGGCCCTGGGTGTGTGTGCATGTGTGTTTTAGGGCCCTTTTCTCCATGGGGTATAAGGGGCTCAAGGAGAGGCCCAACCCAGGAGCCAGGGTGAGTGGCATCCCCACTTGCTGGGTGCACAGTGAGGGTGACGTGCACTTGTCCAGCAGCTGCCAGGCATCCCTCCCAGCCCTCACCCCATTTTTGCTTCGATGATGTTACACCCACATCTCAGATGAGAAGGGCCAGGACGGAGCCAGGAAGTGGGACCCTACCCTGTGTGATAATTCAGGCAGGGCTCTGATTTGGGACAGACGCCTTGGCTGAGAGATGAGGTTCATTAACAAGCATTTATTAAGCACTTGGGGCCCCGGAGTTAGCTCAGTAGAAGAAGTGCTTGCCTGGCAAGCGCAAGGGCCTGAGTTCAATCAATCCCCGGTTCCGCCAAAAAAAACCAAAAAACAAAAAACAAACAAAAAAAAACCCCAAAGCGGGGCTGGGGAGATGGCTCAGTAGAATAAGCACTTGCCTGGCAAGCGCAAGGGTCTGAGTTCAATCCCTGGTTCTGCAAAAAAAAAAAAAAAAAGCATTTATTAAGCACTTGTGTGTGCAGTTTTAGATGAGGGTGGGGGATCAGACAGCTGTTGAGATCCGAAGCAGTTGCGTGGACCCACAGAGCCCGGAGATGAAGGTCAGGGAGGAGGGCACACCTAAGCCAGAAGGTTGGAATCTGTCCACAGGAAAGCAGGGGTGGGGGTGGCTGGTGCAGAGGCCTAGGCCTGCTCTCCAGGGATGTGGTATTTGTGGGGGCCACTGTTGGAGGCCAGCGCGGGGCAGCACCTGGGGACAGCATCCTGGGAGAGGGACATTGGGTCTCAGGATCTGGGCCTGTAGTAGGGGAGGGGCAATAAGGCGGGCATGGGGGGGTAGAATCTCAGCCCAGAGCCCCCTGTGGATTCCTGGCTTCTCCCGACCTGTTTTAGGCTCTGGGGTGCCCAGGTGACCAGCTGTATGTTTTCTGGCCCCTTCCTTTGAACAGCGCCAGGCCTACTCAGCCTCTCTGTATGGGCCCAGGCCGGGACTGGACGCAGGTCATCTTGTGGGCCAGCAATGTGTCCTCAGAGCCTTTCCATGACCAGCAGCTGTGCTTACTTGCCCAGAAGCAGGGGCCTGGACACTGTCCCCTGGGGCCCCGGCCAGCTGGCCAGGGGAGCGGAACTGGGGGCTGGAGCCCCATAAAGCTGGAGCATCCTTTACTGCAGCTTTTGTTGTTAGCTGCCAACAGCAATAGCCATTAAGGCAGCCTTGTCCACCTGCAGCTGGGGGCCCTGTGGGCGCCCCTTTTATAGCCTTGAATCAATGCTCTGGCTTCATGGGGGTCCAACCAGGCCCAGCAACTGGCCTGTTAGCCCACCATTTGGCCTGGGTGTTAATGGCCTCACTGCTGTCCCCTCCTCAGTAAGCTTTCTCTCTCTGCCCTGGCCTCAGTTTCCCCATCTGGGATACTAGTGGTCATAGTGTTTCCGCACGTGCAGGATAAACCCTTTGGGAAAGAGAGACAGACTGAGAGTGTACAGGGGCAGAACCCAGCAGCATATCCCCAGCCTGTTTTGGTTTTTAATTTTGAGACACAGACAGGGTCTTACTAAGTTGCCAGGCTGGGTTTGAACCTGAGATCCTCCTGACTCAGCCTCCTGAGCAGCTAGGGTAATAGGCGTATACCACCACTGTACCCAGCCTGAGGAGCATTTATTAAGCAGCTGCTGTGTGCTCAACTGAATTGTAGACCCAGAGGCCCAAACAACCCCAACCCCCACACACGTGTGTGCACCCCACGAGTGTTTGAGCTCAGTGTTGGGAGGGCTATGCGAGAGGCATGGGTGAGGGGCATTCAGGGCTGGTGCAGGGAGAGCTGGGCAGGGCTGGAAGGACAAGGCCTGGCCGGTCCAGCCCAGTCTACCTGCAGGCCCCGCAGCCCTCGGGCAGCTGAGGGGGAAAGGGGCCTCCCAGGCCGCCATAAATCAGCACAGGAATGCGGGCCGGCCAGTCTGGCGCTGGCCAGGGTGGGGCGCAGACAAAGGCCGACAGCTGGCCTTGTGCTGGGCCTCGACCACCCAGGGATGAGGTCTGGACGCGGGTCCTCCTGACCCTGTTTCAGAAGCCACCGCCCCCATCTCCATTATAGACTGGGAAGCCAAGGATCAGAGCAAGGCAGGTTGGCAGAAGGGAAGCCGGGAGAAGGTCCTGGCTTCTGGGCCCTGAGCTGCTCTGCCTTGCACTGGGCACCTAATGACAGATTATCCCAGCCTAGGCCTAATTGGTGGTTTCAAGGCCCCCCACAGCCCAGCCAGCAGCATTCCCTGGAGCTTAATTTGAAGCCTGGTATTTGCCCCTGCCTCTCCCGGGTAAATTGGCCCCCGCCTGAACTCCACTTTCTAATTATCCCTGCCCGCTGCCTGCTGCCCCCTGCCCAGCCTGCCCTGCCTGCCCTCCTGGACTGCGGGCTGTGGCTGTAGGGCCAAGGTTCCCCCAGTGCCCTGGCGGGTGCCCCAGACAGCATTTCCCCTCCTATGGTGACATCCTGTCACTTCCTCCCCAGCAGGGCGGCCAGCCCTGCATGGCACGCAGATGGTCACTGGCTATTTATTTATGAGTGTTGTGGATGGAACCCAGGGCCTTCCCCCTGAGCCACATTCAGAGCCCTTTTCTTCTTTTCTTTTTTTATTCTGAGACAGAGTATTGCTAAGTTGCACATGCTAGCTAACACTTACCATCCTGCCTCAGCCTCCCAGATGCTGGGGTCACAGCATGAGACCTCAGAGGCCAGGAGAACTGGTCACAGGCTCTGTGCCCTGGGTCCCCAGTGCTCCCCAGTTGTAACCCCACACACACACACACACCATACTGAGTTTCTTCAGCTCTGCAAAAACAAGCCAGGTCTTGGGAGTAGATGCGCTTGTCTGGGGGGGCTCCCAGGACAGCCCCAGGGGACCTTTGTCATGGTCATGTTGGTCCCCTGAGGTTCCAATGAACGCTGCCACTATGGGGTGAATTGTGTCCCTTTAAGAAATCCATGGGGCTGGTGAGATGGCTCAGTGGTCTAAAGCACCTACTTAGAACAAGCTAAGCAAAGCACAGGGACCGCGGTTCAATCCCCCAGCACCACATGCCAGCCAGCCCCACCCCCTGGTGGGCTGAGCTGGCCACACACAAAAAATAAATGAAATAAAATAAAAAAATTAAAAAAAAGAAATCCACCCACCTAGAACTAGGTGCAGTGGCACACACTTGCCATCCCAGCAGTCTGGGAGGCTGAGGCAGGAGAGTCTCCAGTTTGACTTCTCTCTGGACAACTCAGTAAGTTAGAGGCTGTGTCAAAATAAAAGGCTGGGGATTGAGCTGCAGCTAAGGCCCTGGGTTCTATCCTCGGTGCCGAGTTGATGGGAGAGTGGATGAATAAGAGCTGCGTGCCCTGGCTCTATGAGAGGGACCTCATTTGGGAACTGGGGGGCTCTGCAGATATAGTTGGTTAGGGATGGAGATGAGGCGGCCCTAAACCTAGCAGACTGGGGTCCTTCAAGGAGAAGAGCAGGGACACAAGTGGTGGCGGCAGAGATGGGGCTGACACTGCCAGAAGCCCAGAGACAGTGGGACAGGCGGGAGGCACCAGCCCCCTACATAGCTGGGTCTCAGGCCTGGCTCTGGATGGCGGGGCTTGAATTCCTTTTGTCCCAAGCTGCCCATCTGAGTTCTGTCCCTGCAGCCTGGGGACAACCCCGTGGCCTTGGCATCAGCTGTGTTTTCTGCCCAGCAGTGAGGTGCTCAGATGCCCACAGCATCAGGAGGACTGGCTCTGGGCCCCCTCCCTCTGGTGGCTCGTGGCCTATGGTGCCCACTCCGTAGCCCACTGACCGCTGCCTTCTCTGCCCTTAGCTCTATGAACTCGACGGGGACCCTAAGAGGAAGGAGTTCCTGGATGACTTGTTCAGCTTCATGCAGAAGCGAGGTGAGTACCTGGGCCTTGGACAGTGCTGTCCTGGAGGTAGCGGCGGTGGCGGTGGCGGCGGCGGCGGTGGTGAGGACGCCACACTCTTACCTGATGTCTGCGGGGGAAGGCCCTGCAGTGAATCAAGGGGCGTATTTCTGGACCCCAACCCTGAACTGAATGTCCAGGCTCCTCTGAGCCCTTGGTGTGACCTTGGGGTGTCCCTGCTCCCAGGACCCCACAGCATTGCCAGCAGGCAGGCAGAACCAGCCTGTTTCGGGGGAGCAGCACCAGATCCCACAGCCCCCCACCAGGCAGCGGGTGGTACTGATTGCAGATGAACCTGTGGCCCCTGTCTTCTGTCCTGAGTACGTCTGGCCCACGGCCACCAAGAGGGCTCGAGAGGTGGCAGCCAAGAAGAGCCTAGTGGCCAAGGCCGTGGACATAGCAGGGCGACCTGGCCTCCAGCAGAAACTGGCCAAGGGCAGATCTGGCTTTGGGCCAGTGTGGAGAAACTGAGGCCCAGAGAGGGCTGTGGCCTTGTGGCTTTGGCCAGGAAGGTTTGGCCGAGGAGGCGGGGTCTAGCCTGGGTCCCCCACTGCTGCTTGGGCCCCACCACAGCCAGTGCTGTCCAGGCCACACCCTCGCAGGGCTTCTGTAAACACAGGCGCCAGCTGCCACCCCACCACCGGAAGGAGGGAGGGGGAGGGGAGGACGGCGAGGGGAGGGGCTGCGGGGCTGCAAAACGACCCCACTGCCCAGTGGCCCTGCCTTAACCCCTCCTGCACCAGGCCGGGAAGCAACTGGCTCCCTGGGAGGGGACCCTCGCGCCTTATCCTCAGAGCGCAGCCCCAGCTGCCCCACTGGCCCCACGCCCTTTATCATCCCAGCCACACCTGCCTGAGCCCTCTGGCCATCTGCTAGGGGCCCCAGCTCCCAGCCCCCAAGCTGACCATCTCACGGGGTCCCCAGTACCCAGCATGGTGGCCGGTTTTCTTAAGGCACATAAGTGGAGAGAGTTGCCAGTGAGTGTGAGCGGGGTGGGGCTCCCAGGTGCTTCTGTTTAGCCCCTGGTCAGTAGGAACACGAGGGTCAGTGTCCAGCCCAGTTTCCCTCACCAAGCTGAGAGTTCTTGAAGAATAGGGGACATTGAACTCCTGGACATCCCACAAAGCCCCTTTCCTCTTCTGTATTTGAGAGCCTTTGGGGCTGAGAACTTGTCCAACCACCAGCTTCTACTCTAGATAACATATTCTGCATCCTGCTTGGCTCCTTTCCTTTATTCCAGATAGGGCGAGAGGTTTTTTGATTTGTTTTGTTTGCTCTGACTGCACTGAGAAGTTAAAACCAGATTTCTTACCCAGTCTCCGGGGACTGGAGATGAGGCCGGTCCAGCCCTAGCAGCCCTGCTGTTTACGGGAGGATTCCTTGCCTTCCCTGTTGTGCTGACATCTACCTCTGTACCTGGCCTCCTGCCCTGTGCGTGGCACAGACCCCAGGCCTGGCTGGCCTGGGTCCTGCCGGGTGAGATGGAGCCAGGGTGCACAGCAGGTCTGGCCCAGCCTCCCTGTGTCCTCAGGACTCCTAGGAACTCTGCAGTCTGGGCGAGAGGACAGCAGGTGGTGGCTGGATGGAGGGTAGGGTGCTGAGTTGGTCCTTCACCTTCAGGATTTCTGTCCTCAAGCCTCAGTTTCCCCATCTCTCATGCTGGGGTGGGCCATCAGTAGCCCTACGGAGGTAGGGAAAATGCCAGCACTGCTGCTCACCGCGCCTGCGCAGTGCTGGGCTGCGCGCTGGAGTGAGGGGTCACCTGAGCCCAGCGTCAGGGATGGGGGAGGTGCCAGCCTGGTGAGCTGAGCTCCAGGGCTTCCAAAGACTGTTGGCAGGCGCGGGAGTGAAGGGCTCTGGTCCGAGACGCCAGGCAGAGTTGGCCTGGTGGGCACTGCCTCAGTTTGCAAACTGCGGGTCCCAGGGACCGGCCGTGACTCCCAGAACCCTGAGCTGAGGCCAGGAGGGGCCCCTGGGAAGAGGCTGCGCTCCTGGCAGCTGCTGCAGAGCAACGCCTGTGTGTCACCTGTCTGTCCCCAGTGTACCCTCAGAGCCTCCCTCCTCTTAGAAACCCCTTTTGCCCATGGGATTCGTGCTGCCCATGGGCCCAAGTCACTTGTGGGAAAACTGAGGCAATGCTGTCTCCTTGCACTGTCAAGGCGGGGCCTGGAGGGGGGTGCTGCCTCCAGGGGACACCAGGTCTGGGGATGTCTGTGGCTGTCTCGTTGGGGAGCCCCTGGCATGGAGCTGGTGGAGGCCAGGGAGCTGCCCCAAAGCCCAGATCCCTAGAGAGGACCTGGCCTGGGTATTGCTGGTGTCCCCGGGCCTTGATGGGGACCCTGCTGCTGGCCTCACCTGCATCCCCTGCCTGCAGGCACGCCGGTGAACCGCATCCCCATCATGGCTAAGCAGGTGCTCGACCTGTTCATGCTATACGTGCTGGTGACTGAGAAGGGCGGCCTGGTAGAGGTCATCAATAAGAAGCTGTGGCGGGAAATCACGAAGGGCCTCAACCTGCCCACCTCCATCACCAGCGCCGCCTTCACACTGCGGACCCAGTGAGTGGCCTGCGGGGGGACACGGCAGGACTGGGGCTCAGGGCGGGGCTGAGTTGTGGTTAGGGTTTAAAGACCCCACAGAGCTGACCATGGTGTCACATGCCTGTCATCCTGGCACTCCAGGAGGTGAGGCAGGAGGATCTCCAGTTCACATCCAACTTAGTGGCAACTTAGTGATTTAATAAGATCCTATCTTAGAATAAAACTTGATCACAGGGAGACAGGATGGTGCGGCCCTTGTGCCGCATCAAGGGCAGCCTGGTACCACGCTCTTCCATACCTACAGGTACATGAAGTACTTGTATCCCTATGAGTGTGAGCGGCGCGGCCTCAGCAGCCCGAATGAGCTCCAGGCTGCTATTGACAGCAATCGGCGAGAAGGTCGGCGCCAGAGCTTCGGCGGCTCTCTCTTCTCCTACTCGCCAGGAGGTGCCCACAGCATGCTGTCCTCGCCTAAGCTGCCTGTCCAGTCCCTAGGCCTGGCTGCCAGCACCAACGGCAGCTCCATTACCCCGGCCCCCAAGATCAAGAAAGGTGAGGGATGCGTGGTGCCCTAGGGTTGGTCCCAGCATGGCTCTGGGAGACTGGGAGTACTTTCCCCCCTAAATGGCGGGTATCCAAAAAGACACCCAGCTTGGCATGGCAGTCCATGGCTGTGATCCCAGCATTCTGGGAGGTTGAGGCAGGAGGGTCTCACAGTCAAACCCTGCCTAGGCAACCTAGCAACTGAGCAAGGCTCTGTCTCCACATATAAAATAGAAAAGGCTTTGGGTTCCATCCCCAGTACCAGAAAATAATAATGAAAGTACAAATGCTAAATACTGTTGTTGTAATTCGTTTTGCTGGCAACACCACTGTGTCCTTTACCACTGTGTCCGTTCTTATGGAGTTATTAGTTAATTGGCTAGCTTTTTGAGACAGACTCTCACTATGTAGTTCCAGGTTGGCATTGAACTCAACTACGTAACCTAGGCCAACAACAACTTTGTGGTGTGGTGTTCCTCCCGCCTCAGCCTCCTGAGTGCTGAGATGACGGGGGTGTTTTCGCATAGGCATCTATTTGGAAACTCATCTACTTCTGCAGACAAGAAGTGATTCCCTCCCCATCAGCAGAGGTGTTCACTGCACCCTGCTTGGGGCTGAAGGCAAGACCGGCCCACTTGGGTCACTTTCTTTTTTTTCTTTTGCCATAATTTTATTGATAAACAAATAGCAATGAGACAGTTTCAAATCAAATCGCTAGGACAGTTTCAATAATTAACACATTGCATACATTCTTCTTAGTGGTTAATTGCTATACAAGATGCGGACTTGAGATCCTATTTACAAACACTATTAGAACATATCATTCTATTCATTAAGAGAATGCAACTATATATCTATCCCAACCACTTTGAATACAAAGATACAAAATGGACATTCATTGGTATACCCCATTTTTTCTAAGTTCCGTTATTGAATTTTTTTTTTTTTATTACATTTATTGTGTGTGTGTGTGTGTGTGTGGCCAGCTCAGCCCACCAGGGGGCGGGTCTGGCTGGGATGTGGTGCTGGGGATCGAACCGCGGTCCCTGTGCTTTGCCAAGCTTGTTTCAAGTAGGTGCTTTAGACCACTGAGCCATCTCTCCAGCCCACGTTATTGAATATTATAGGTGTGTAAACTTAGCAAAATATTCTAAAAGAGTCCAGTAGCCCATAATAGCATTGGGTCTTCCGCTTCACTGGCAATGTCAGAAATTGTTGACCTGAGTCCCCCACAGCTCAGCATAACAGCATGGCTTTACTTCCTATATTTCATCTTCATACTTTTTGGGTCACTTTCTGATCCCCTCTGTCCTCTGTGCATCTAGAGGAAGACTCGGCCATCCCCATCACAGTCCCCGGTCGCCTGCCCGTGTCCCTGGCGGGCCATCCTGTGGTGGCAGCCCAGGCAGCAGTACAAGCAGCAGCAGCCCAGGCTGCTGTGGCAGCGCAGGCGGCAGCCTTGGAGCACATCCGGGAGAAGCTGGAGTCTGGGGAGCCACCGGAGAAGAAGATGGTGCTGGTCGCAGATGAGCAGCAGCGCCTCCTGCACCGGGCTCTGCAGCAGAACCTGCTGGCCATGACCGCCCAGCTGCCCATGAGCATCCGCATCAACAGCCAAGGTGCCGGCCTGGCGCCCACACCCTCTGTGCTTCCTGCATGCAAGGGCCTCGGAGCCAACCTATGTAAAGAGTACCAGCAAATCAATAAGCAAAAGGCCATCAAGCCAGAGGAGGCCAGGGGGTCCTGATCACGAGTCCATCTAGTGGGAGCACTGCACAGTAATACTGACGTGGCGCCTCCCATGAGTGTGATCGGCCTCATTACACTCATGAGGTGGGGACGCTGGACCTTGGACCTTGGTGACAGTTTGGCCATCTCTCTTTGTGGGGTGGGGTACTGAGAACCTCGGGCCTTTGTACTGAGCTCCATCCCCAGCTTAAATTTTGAGGAAGGGTCTCACTAAGTAAGTTGCCTGAACTGGGCTGTAACTTGTGCTCTTCCTTCCTCGGTCAGCTAGAATGCTGGAATGACAGGCATGTGCCGCCATCGTCGGCTGGCAATCTCTTTTAAAACAGAAAATATGAGCCGGTGAGATAGCTCAGTGGTCTAAAGTGCCTGCCTGGGCAAGCCTAGGCAAGCGCAGGGACCACGGTTCCATCTCCGGCACTACATGTCATGCCAGCCCTGCCCCTGGGGTGGGCTGCGCCAGCCACAAAAATAAATAAATAAAAACAAAATATTCTAGGTGTGGTGGTGTGCACCTGTGATCCCAGCACTCAGGAGGCTGAGGCAAAAGGGTCCCCACAAGTTTTAAGGCCAGCCTGAACTGCATAGCAAGACTCCAACCCACCTCAAGAGTGGAGGGAGGGAGGGAGGCATGAAGGGGTGCATGAAAGGGTGCATGAAGGGGTGCACCGCTACGTGCAGGGTGCATGCCTGTGATTCCAGCCACTCTGGAAGCTCAGGAAGGGTGGTCATGATTCAGTACCTGCCCAAGCACCTTAGCGGGACCTTGTGCCCACAGAAAGGTGGTAGGGGGAGAAGGACCGCTGAGCACACACCTGTTGCACGCTCTGGTGACGAGACAGCCTTCACCTCCTCGGCCCTTACAGTCAAGTGGCTAGACTGCCACAAAGCCAACACGTTTCTCTGGTTTTCTCCCTGCAGCCTCTGAGAGCCGGCAGGACTCGGCCATCAGCCTCGCTGGAACCAATGGCAGCAATAGTATTAGCATGTCGGTCGAGCTCAACGGCATCATGTACACAGGTAAGTGCTCACCATCTGGGCCACTGCTGTCCCCACCGCATGCAGGGCCCCTGGTCTGACTCTGGCCTGCAGCTGGAGACTGGGAAAAGCAGCTAGGGGTGGCAGGCAGAGTCTTCGCATAGTGGGAGGCTGAAGCAGGAGGGTTGCTGAGAGTTCAAGACCAGTCTGGACTACATGGTCAGACCCTGTCTCATAACAAAACAAGTGGTAGCTGGCTGTAGTGACTCATGTGTGTCATCCCAGAACTCTGCAAATCAGAGGTATGAGGTTTGTAAGTTCACGCCTCACCTGGGCAATTTAGCAGCTTAATGAGACCCTGTCTCAAAATAACTGGAGGGCCAGGAGATGGCTCAGTAGAATAAGTGTCTGCCTGGCAAGCGCAGGGTCCTGAGTTCAATCCCTGGTACTGAAAAAAAAAAAAAAAAAAGAGAGAGAGAGAGAGAAGAAGAAGAAGAGTTGGGAGACAGCTCAGTGTTCTAAGTGTCCACCTTGCAAGCAAAAGGCCCTGAGTTCGATCCCACATACCACATGCTGTACCAACCCAAAAAAACTAGGTGTGGTAGCACATGCCTGTAATCCCAGTGCTGAGGAGGCTGACACAGAAGGATCACTATGATTGCTGTAATAAATAAATAAATAGAATTTTAAATAAATAAATAAATAACTAGGGCTGTAGCTCTGGGTGAACGCCCTGGGTTCAATCCTCAGAACCAAAAGTGCAGTGGCACATACCAGGCACTGTGTGACACTGTGGGCAGAAGGCAGCCTGGTTGTGGTGTGGACCATGGCTAAGAGGTCACATTTTAGAGTCAGTACACTGCTGCACACAGCCAAGCAGTTAGTGCCTCGGTGGCCCAGGTGGTTTCCCGCTTGTGCACTGAGTGGTCAGCAGTGGCCAGGTTGGTCCCGTGACGAGTCTCTCTTCTGTCCTGTACCAGGGGTCCTATTTGCTCAGCCTCCAGCCCCCACGCCACCCTCAGCACCCAGCAAAGGCGGCAGTGGTGGCGGCGGCGGCAGCAGCAGCAGCAGCAGCAGCTCAGGAGGCCGGGGAGGCCCCACAGGGACCAGCTCAGGCAGCCAGGCAGGTGCACCGGGGCTGGCCGTACCCCCTACATCTTCTACCTCAAATAACTCGTTGCCTTAACTGCGTGGCTCCCTGCCTGCCCACTGCCGCCCCTCCCCAGGAGCTGACAGTGCCTGGGACTGGGGTCCAGGAAGGCAGAAGCCACAGGTGGGAAGAACAGAGCTTCACGAAACCACATTGACGCCAAAAAGGAAAGAGAAAAAGATTATATATATATATATACATATATACATATATATAAAGGAAATTTAATAAAACAGGGGAAAACCAAGGAACACTTGAATTTCTCAGGTTTTGGACATTCAGAGATGAATTATGAGGACTGTGAAAAGACCATAGAGGAAAAGCAAGCCGCTGGAGCCCGTGGCGGAGCCTCTTTCTGCTCCCAGGGAGGTGGCTGTGGTGTTTGGCATGGAGCAGCTGCAATGTCAAAGCCAACCCTGTTTACCTCATACATCCCTGCACTGTGTGTTAGCATTTTTGTCTGTTTTTTATTTTCACTTTTTATTTTTATCTGTGACACATTCATCACACCCAGCTCCTTGTGTTGAATGAAACCCCTGAGCCGAGATCACTGATTTTCTTTTCATCTTTGTTGCTTTGGGAAGTGTGTTTTTCCTTTTTTTTTTTTTTAATTTTTATTTTTAAAGAAATAGTGACTCTCAAAGTCCTATTGGGTTTTTAAGAGGTTTGGGGGGGGGGTTGTTCTGTAAATATTCTATTTTATTCTTGGGGGGTGGAGCTTTAGGAAAAGGATATCTATATATCTATATATCTATATATTTGTGCTCATTCAGGGATTAGGAAAAGCAAAGTGAAACAAAAAAACCCAACCCTGGTAATCACCATTTTTAATTTTTCTGTGACTGGTTTGGGCTCCTTTGGGTGTTTCTGGTGGCCCGATGGGTGGCCCTCAAGCCCAGGATGCTGGATCGTGGTGACAGATTTCGAATTTCCAGGCTGGGTGTTCAGATCAGGGAATCCTTAACCGGGGGTAGGATGATCCCTGGACAAAGGGTCCCAGTCATGGCCCCAGGCTCCTGTCTCAGGGATGATTTGTGGGGGGACGATCAATACAGGGGAAACCCAGGGAAGCCAGGCCTAGCTCAGGGTGAGGATTTAGGGCCCATGGCAACCTGAGCCCCACCATTCTCATCTCTCCCCTCCTCCTCTCTTCACCTTCTCTCCGGGCCTTCCGCCCAGGGGCTGTGGGATGTCTTGGCTCTGCAGTGACAGTCACTGAACAGAGGCAGGCCCAGGAAGAACCCTGGATTCCCCACTGAGGTCAAAAAATTAGGGGACATCTGTAAGATACAGCCCACCTGTAGCAGAAGCAGCCGTCTGCAGCCTGGTGAGGGCCTGGGGGACTTTCAGGGGCCTCTGCCTTTGTTCCCGGGGCCACGCCCGAGCTCAGGTGGAGACTGCAGCTGTGGCTGCACCCAGGTGAGCCCGGGCCCTAATTGGCCCCTGGGGTGGGTGCTAACGAGGCTACCTGTGGGGTGTGCTGAGGCTCCCCCAGCCCCCTGGCCTGAGCTCTGCTCTCCTATCTCTGGGAAAGGGGGACCCTTTCTTTGCCTCAGAGCCACTGCTGTGCCCCCTTCTGTCCTTCCAGGAGGGGTGGTGGGCAGTGGGGGTGGATCTCTTGGCTTTTTCTTCTGGAAGGTTTTGCCTGCCCCCTTTTTTTTTTGGGGGGGGGCGCTGGTGTCTTAGCACAATCATTCCTGGGTGGGGGGTCTTTTTGTCCCAAGACTCAGTCTCACCCCCTCTCCAAGAACCATCTGAACTCTGGACTTGGCCAGCATTGGCCAGCCACTCTTGTCCCTTCCTGGACAAGACCTCTCAGGGCCACCTTGGGGAAATGTCCACTGTACATTTCTTTCTACCTCAGGTCTGACTTTTGATGCCAAAAAAATCTTTCCCCAGCCACCTTCCTGTCCCTCCTGCTCAGGTTGTGGGGTGTCTCTGGGTGGTGCATGTGTGGCGTGTGTGTGTGTGTGTGTGTGTGTGTGTGTGTGTGTGTGTGTGTGTGTGTTGGGGACCCGGTGTCCCCTGGCAGTGGTGTGTGTGAGTGTCCAGCCTTAATGAGCAGACTGGCTCCAAGCTTAGGGGAGTGGCCTGGGGTGGCCCTAAGATTGCAGGATGGGTTATACGGGTCCCTGGGACCCTGCATCCTACCAGGCAGAAGCTGTGACCCCTGGGCATCCCATCTCTGCCTCAGTTGCTTGTTTGTGCCCCCTTTCCACCTCACATGTGTCCCTGACATTGCCTGCTGATGAGGGTGGGAAGGGACATCTTTTGGGGGAGCAACTCAGGACCCTCTTATGCAAAGTGGAGTGGGGAAGGAGGGGTTGGGTAAGAGCCACCAGGACCTGACCCTGGGCCCTGTCCATGTGGGGCTTGGCAGGTGGCAGATGGGGACCCCCCCAAACTCAGGTAATGAGGGGCTTGCAGGGGCCCTTGGACAGGCTGCTTCTGGAATCTTCTTTGGGACTCTTAGGCTGGACATGGGGCTCTAGCTGTGAGGACAGGTGGGTGGGTGGGGACAGGGAGTTGGAGATGGCTGGCTTAGTGTTTTTAAGAGTTATGCATTTGTACAGTTGCATTTTTTCTTTTTATTATTTTTATCCATTTCATTCCTATTTTGGTTTTTCCATAACTTTTGGCTTTTGCTTTTATTTTACTTTTTGACAAACCCCCCCTCCAGCAAATACAAACTCAGCTTTTCAGTCTTGATGCGTGAAATCAATTTCAGTTTCTCTGGGGCTTCTCACATGGTGTGATGATCACGCTAGAACTCAGGTAAAAGAAAAAAAAAACTTAAAAAAAAAAAAAAAACTAAAAAACAGGAAAAAAAGGTAAAAACTGCTGTCTACCTCTGGCTGGGCCCCGCCGTCACACCCTGGCCATGGCAGGGTGACCTACAACAATAGTTTTTTGCAGATCATTCAGGTATTAAAAAGAAAAAAAAAATTAAATGATAAAAAGACAAAAAAAAATTTTAAAAAGGTGTGATTTTGAAATTTAAAAGAACACTGAAAGTTTACATTTTATAATAACGTTATTATGCAAATTGTATTTAAACTTCAGAAATATTTAAGACAACTGTAACCCAGAAAAGCTCATAAGATTAAAACAAAACACTTCTGACTTTAACAGAAAATGTCTCCTGCACTTTTTTTTTTTTTTTTAATGTGTGTGTGTTTTCAGGTTTGTATTGAGACAGGGTCTCGGTATGTAGCCCAGACGGGCCTTGAAGTTACCCTGTAGCCCATTGCACTCCTGGTGATCCTCCTGCCTCAGCTCCCAAATGCTGGGATGACAGCCTGGCCCCCCCCCCAAGCTGTTTTCTGTGCTGATTATTAACCCTGGCCCATCTACATCTCACCCAGCATGTCTAGGGAAGGGTGGCCCAAACACCCCCAGGGAACTGGCCCATGTCTGGGGACATGTGTGGCTGTCACAAGTAGAGGAACTCCTGGCACAGTGGGTAGAAGCCAAGGACACAGCACAGCACCCTGCGGTGCCCAGGATGGCCCTGATATCCTTCATAACAACCTACATGGGCAGGGCCTGTTCCCTAAAAGGTGTCCTGTCACCTCCAGGGTGTCTGACTACAGCCCCACCTACACATTTGAATAGCCTTTCATGCTCCTCTAATTAAAAAGAAAAAAAAGATGCCCTTCCTGTGACCACAAGTGTAGTCCCCACCTGCTGCTCACAGCCTAAGGTCATGTCCTCTGGGCAGAGGGGCTTATGACTTCCACCTCTGCCCCCTCCTCAGGACATGGCCAGAGGGAGCTGATGTCACAGCCAGCTCACCAGAAGGCTCCCTCCACAGCCCCCTGCCACCTGCCTCATGGGTGCCAGGGCCAGGCCTCCGCATGCAGGGGAGACTTTCCACAGTCACATTGTACCTTTCTACAGGAGGTGGCCACAGGGAAGCTGGGTGGGAAGGAGCCAGTTCTGCTCCACAGTTGTAAAGGCTGATGATTACAGGACCTCCAACCCCCAAAAGCCACAGTGTGGGGACCCGGCGGGAGAGGCTACTCTGAGGCCCACTGGTGATTTCCGCGTTCAGGGGACTGTTCTGAACCAAGGTCACTGTGGCCTGGTGGGCGGCCCAGATTGCGGTCACCTGGTCTCTACCACCTCCGGCTGGGGCCGGCCTGGGCGAGTCCCTACTGGAGACTGCACAGGAAGAAAAGAAAAACAGCCTTGCCGCTGTGGCTCACCTGTGACCCGAGAGAAAGACAGGAGAAGGTGACATTTTCCACTCCTGGCCCTCTGAATCCAACTGTGGCCTCTGGACTCCCAAGGGACAAGGGCCAGTGATTTACTAAAAAAAAAAAAAAAAGGCCAGATGTGGCAGTGCACATCTGTCACCCCAGCACTCTGAGTTGCTGAGGCAGGATCGAAGTTACAGCCCAACCTGAGCAACTTAGGAACTTAGTAAGACCTGGTCCCAAAATCAAAACCGAAAAGAGCTGGGAGGCAGTTCAGTGCGGAGGCCACCAACTCATCCCTTGGACTGCAAACAAAACAAAACCACAAACAAAAACAACCTGATGGGTCAACCCTTTCCCTTCATTCTTCAGCTGCCAAAGCGCCTCAGAGAAGGAGCCCAGGGACCCGGAGGCCACACAGGCCCCAGGGACACACACAGGGGCCCAGCGAGCCCCTCCTTCCTGGCTGCCCAAAGCCCAGCTGCTCCGGAAGAAGCTCCTGGGGGAAGCAGAAGCCTCGTGCTCCGAGGCAGCTGGGCACTGCCCACCGGGACCACCTGCCTGACCAGAGGAAGCCCAAGAAGTGGCCGGGTCCCAGCAAGGTCCCAGCACATGCAGGGAATGGGGAGGTCTCTGTGCCTTGGTTTTCCCAGCTTGCTCCCCACTTGCTCGCCCTCCCAGCTTCAGGTCAGGGAACAGCTGCAGTCCACCTTACCACCACAGTATCACTGAGTCCCAGAATTGGGTGGTCTGGGATGCCCCCAAGCGCAGCTTTTGTCTGATGTTCTTGCACAACTGGTCTTTCTCCATTCCAGGAGAGGGGTGGAGTGACCTCTGACCTCATGAGGCCGGCCCTCCCCAGGGAGGGGAGAAGGAACAACACACGTCCACTACTTGCACAGCAGCTTAAGTGTCCAGCTTACACCCTGCTCTGGCTGCAGGGTCCCAAGGCACAGTGCAGAGCAGAAATACTGAAATGCAGAAAGGTCCAGGCTGGACAAATCCACACTACCCCAGAGGGCCATCACACACCCCGGGGCAGATAGCTCTAGTGGTGACGCTCGCCTGTCATCCCAGTGTTCCAGAGGCTACATAGTGAGTTCAAGGCCAACCTACGCTGACCGCACAGGGAGACACTACTTTGTTTTATTTTGAGACAAGGTCTCACTATATAGCCCAGGCTGGCCTAGAACTCATAGCGATCCTCCTGCCTCAGCCTCCTGAGTGCTGGGTTAATAGGTGTGTGCCTCTACACCCTCCATAAGACGTCATTAAAAAACAAAACAAACAAAAAACAGTTCTAGCATCTGAATAATGTAAGCTGTTAAAGTGATGGGAGGATACTGGGGCTGAGTGCTTACCTAGGCCAGAGGTTCTATTCCCAGCACCAGGAAAAATATTTTTTAAAAATAAATAATTGGCGGGACCTGGGATCTTGCACAGGTCCTGGGTGGTCTCTCTCCCTCCTATTGCAGGCGCTGCCCGGCCAGGTCCCTGCCATGGACCTATCTCTGAGCCTTTGCCCCCGGCTCCGCGAGGCTCCCAGAGGGTCTTTCCCTCCCCTCTCCATCTCCGCTCCCTCCCAGCGCTCCTGCTCCCACCCCCTCATCAGTCCGCGGCTCGCGCCTGCCATCTAGCGGCCGCCGCTGGCTGCTTGTCAGCGCGACTCCTGCGCCGGGACACCTGGTCTCTCTCCCTCTCTCTGGGCCGGTGTTCCAGCCCTCCAACCCGCCTCACCTGCATCTCTGTCCGGTCATATGCCCCGCTGAGCTCCCAGTGGGCTCTGGCTTGGCCTGGGCTTGGGGCGGAGGCTCAGGGTCTGTACTCCGGAAGCAGCCCTGAGTGCATGGCCTAGCACAGTGGAGAGAGATCAGACGTTACTATGAATTCCTTTCCAAATCCAGACCACGAACTCCATCTTTCGGGGTTTGATTTAGTTTTGCTATCTGTGCTGGAACAGGGGTAGTCAACGGCTCTATTATTGAGCTGCATCGCCAGCCTTTAATGTGTGTATGTTTGTGTACGGGTTTTTGTTTTTGAGATAGGGTCTCACAGACTAGCCTCGAACTCACAGCAATCCTCTTGTCTCATCCTCTGGGGTGTTCAGATTACAGGCGGGAGCTACCATGCCTTTTTTTTTTTTTTTTTTTTTTTCAGAACCGGGGATTAAACTCAGGTCCTTGCACTTGCCAGGGACGCACTTATTCCACTAAGCCATCTCCCTGACCCTACCATGCCCTTTAAAAAACTTTCGGGGCCGGGGAGATAGCTCAGTAGAATAAGTGCTTGCCTGGCAAGCGCAAGTGCCTGAGTTCAATCCCTGGTTCCACCAAAACAAACAAACAAACAAACAAACAAACTTTCAATAGGAGTCTCCCTAAATTGTTCAGGCTGGGCTCCAATTTGCGACCTTACTGCCCCAGCCTCCTGAGTAGCTGGGATAACAGGTGGGTGCCCTTGCATCAGGTGTATATTTACTTTTCTTTTTTTTTTTTTTTTTTTTTTTTTTTGGTATCAGGGATTAAACTCAGGATCTTGTGCTTGCCAGGCAGGTGCTTATGCTGCTGACCCTGGTCCCCATATTTCATATTTTTTTAAAAAATACCTTTACTGGGGCTGGAGAGATGGCTCAGTGGTCTAAAGCACCTACTTGAAACAAGCTTGGCAAAGCACAGGGACCGCGGTTCGATCCCCAGCACCACATGCCAGCCAGACCCGCCCCCTGGTGGGCTGAGCTGGCCACACACACAATAAATAAATGTAATAAATAAATATATTTTAAAAAAAAATACCTTTACTGGGCTGGAGAGATGGCTCAGTGGTCTAAAGCACCTACTTGAAACAAGCTCGGCAAAGCACAGGGACCGCGGTTCGATCCCCAGCACCACATGCCAGCCAGCCCCGCCCCCTGGTGGGCTGAGCTGGCCACACACACACACAATAAATAAATGTAATAGATAAAAATAAATAAATATTATAAAAAATAAAATAAAAAATACCTTTAGTGCAGGTGTGTGGCTCTATCACGGAGTGCTTACCCAGTATATGTTGGGTTTCATCCCCAGCACCATGAAAAAAAGGAGAAAAATTACTGTTTTTAGAAATGGGCTTCCTGGGGCTGGGGAGATAGCTCAGTAGAATAAGTGCATGCCTGGCACACTCAAGGTCCTGAGTTCAATCCCCAGTACCAAAAAAAAAGAAAAAAGAAAGAAAGAAAAAAGAAAAGAAAGGAAAAAAAAAATGGGCTCCCATTACTGGCAGCTGGGACATGCTGGGCCAACTGTATTGTTCCTTGCAAGGCAAACAGAGTAAGCACTTACCACTGAGTTGCACCCTCAATCCTAAATAATTTCTGGTGTGGAGTTCACTCTACTGCAAAGCTCCTTTGAGCCTCTGTATTTTATGAGGTCCGTATTTTGTACATACACATTTTAAAAAGAAACAAAAATTTACCAGAGGTTTGGTCACTTGGCCAGAAGCGTACATAAGGGAATGGCCAACTCAGACTTCAGGACTCTGAAGCTTCTAACAGCTCGCAGGAGACCTTAGGGCGCCAAACAGATGTCCAGGGCCGCCGGAGAGAGCTCAGAGGCTATCTCCGAGCACTTTTCTGGCAAGCACAAGGACTGGAGTTCTCTCCTCGGCCCCACATGTCGTGCGGTCTCAGCCCCGAAACGACGGCTTACACCTGTAATCTCAGCACTACCCAGGAGGATCTCTGTGAGTTTGAGACCAGCCTGGGGGGCTACAAAACTGAGCACAAGGTTAGCCCTAACTGCACAGTGAGACCCTGTCTCAAAAAAGGAAAAAGAAAGAAAGAAAGAAAGAAAGAAAGAAAGAAAGAAAGAAAGAAAGAGATGTCCAAAATCTACCAGTAAGACACGACCCTGCATTCTCCGCCAGGTTAGAAAAAGCCATTTTGGGGCCGGTGAGATAGCTCAGCGATGTAAAGCGCCTGCTGAGGCAAGCTTGGGCAAGCTCAGGGATTCATTCCTGGCACCATATGCCTTGCCAGCGCCACCCCAGGACCGACCGAGCCGGCCACAAAAAAACACACACACACACACAAAAAAAAAAAAAAAAAAAAAGAGAAATATCCATTTTAAGCTTTCCCTCGAGGCCTCTGCGCACGCGCGGGTCGGCCAACCCCGCCCCCAGGACACTCAGGCACCGCCTCTAGTGAGCGTAATGGCGTCATGCGTAGCTCGCTGTCGATGACGTACTTCCTGGGTGACAGGGTGTGGGAGTAAAATGGCGGCGCCCATGGAGGTGGCGGTGTGTACGGATTCGACGGCGCAACTCTGGACGTGCGTCGTGTGGGAACTACATTCGGGGGCTAACTTGCTCACCTACCGCGGCGGCCAGGCTGGGCCCCGCGGCCTGGCGCTGTTAAATGGCGAGTACCTGCTGGCGGCGCAGCTGGGCAAGAACTACATCAGTGTCTGGGAGCTGCAGCGAAAGGTGCGAGCGCGGGCCGGGGGCTCCGGTGTGGGAGCACGGAGCGCGTGAAAGAAGCGGGAGAAGGGGGTCGCAGTAAGGGGTCTCCGCATGTGCGGGCGGTAGGTGCTTTGGGGCGTCCTGCGCACGTGTGGGGCTAGGGGACAGCGTATCCGTTGATGACCCTTGGAGATGGGTGGACGCTTAGGCAAATGCGCATGTACAGACTCGAGCGCAAAATTTGATTTCAAGGGAAACAGGGTCCTTTGGAGTTTGTGGTTTGGGAAGATGAGGGAGCCCCTCGAATGGGTAGGCCTCATGCGTTCCTTCCCGCAGAAAGTGACAGTGACTTCCACCATTGACGGCCCGTTGTGTAGCTCATAGAACTGCTCAGCTTGGGGTCCGTCTGCTGCTGTCTCTCCGGCCAAGCACTGTGCTTAGGTGCCTGGTGGAATTCATGCAAAACGTGCTAGAGGGAACGCAGTGTAGGAGCACATCAGAGAAGGGGTATTAGAGCATAATTCTCTTGAGCATTGGGCTCTCTGCCCAGGGTCCTCCTGGGTCCTTCTTGCCTGCCCCCTCTCTCCAGAGGAAGCTGGTTTGCAAAACTTCATGCAGGTGTGAGCCAGATGTTGTGAAACACTGTTGTGATCGCATCTATCTGGTAGACTGAGGCAGAGGATCATAAGTTCGAACCCAGCCTGGGCAGCTTGTCCACTTAGCAAGACCCTGGCTTAAAAACTAAAGCAGGTGAGGGGCTGAGGATGTAGCTCAGTGAAAAGGCCTCTCAGATTGTTCAATCTGTAGTACTGGGAACAAAATAAAAACCAGAAAGCTTGTGCAGGTGTGATCCCTTCCTTGCTGTGTGATGCAGTTGCTCTGGCCAGACGTGCCTGGCTGCTGTCCTCTCTCAGCTGCCTGGGCACCTCTACTACTTCCCAGTCCAAGCTCACAGGCCTTTTTTGTGTTCCTAGGACCAGCTCCAGCAAAAGATCATGTGCCCTGGGCCAGTCACCTGTGTGACCACTGCACCCAATGGCCTCTACGTCCTGGCGGGAATTGCAGAAAGCATATACCTGTGGGAGGTAAGAGGAGCGCAGCTGGGGGTGCACCTCATTTGTGGGGCACCAGGGAACAACCAAGAAGACCAGATCCCAGACTGCGAGCAGGCAGTGTGGGCACAGGGTCTCACCTGTCCGGCACCCTACTGCCTATGTCCTCCGGTTCCCTCCAGACTGGTTTTTTTTTTTAAACAAGGTTTTGTTGTACAGCTCATGCTGACATCAAACTCACATTGACTCTCCTGCCCCAGCCTCCTGAGTACTGGGATAACAGGTGTGCACCACCGTGCCAAGCTACTCCTTCCAGACTCTTGCAAGTCCCGAGGGTCCTCATTTTTAACAAAGTTCTGATTCTGCCATCAGCCACAGACACACACTCTGCAGGGCCCACGGTAGGCAAGGCACCCCTTTCCCAAGACTTGGTGGTTTTGACTCTAAAGCTACAAAGAAGGGCTGGCCAGATAGCTCAGCAGATTAAAGCACCTGCTTAAGCAGACACAGGGACCGGGGTTCAGTCCTCAGTGTGCCGTGCTGGGGGACCCCCCCCCCATGCGCTGACTGGATGTAGTGACATGTGCCTGTAATCCCAGTGCTTGGGACGCTGAAAACAGGAGGATCACTAAGAGTCTGATCTGTGTAGTGAGACCATGTACTAAATACATAAAAATAAATAAATAAGCTAAAAAGAAGGGGCAGTGTGATGTTTCATCGCCCCTTTTTCCCACTGGGGCAGTGTTATATTTTATCTCCCCTTTTTCTCCCCACTGGGAAACCATATGTTAGCTACCCATACACACGATGCAGCCCCCAGCATATGCTCTTGGCCCTTGCTGCAAAAAGCCTGGGATTGAGATTGGGGAGATGGCTCAGGAGAATAAGCACTTGCCTGGCAAGCTCAAGGGCCTAAGTTCAATCCCCGTTTCCACCAAAAAAAAAAAAAAAAAAAGCCTGAGGTCAACTGTGGGCAGGCTGACTTGACACACTCCAGCCATAGGGGCAGCCCTGGACAATTTGTAAGTGGGCTTAGCAATAAATCTTTTTTTTTTTTTTTAATAGGTAGGCAGTTTGTTGTTGTTGGGTTTTTTTGTTGCTTTTTTTGGTTTTTTTTTTGTGGAACTGGGGATTGAACTCAGACCCTTGTGCTTGCCAGGGAAGCAAGCGCTTATTCCACTGAGCCATCTCCCCGGCTGTGGATTTTTTTTGTTTTTTTTTTTTAAGATTTCTTTCTTTTTTTTTTTTAATTTTATTAATTTATTTGTGTGTGTGTGTGTGTGTGTGTGTGTGTGTGTGTCCAGCTCAGCCCACCAGGGGGTGGGGCTGGCTGGCATGTGTTGCTGGGGGATTGAACCACAGTCCATGTGCGTTGCTAAGCTTGTTCTAAGTAGGTGCTTTAGACCACTGAGCCATCTCACCAGCTCCTTGGTCTGGCACTGTGCTCACTTTTGTAGCCCCCAGGCTGGTCTTAACTCACAGCAATCCTCCTCTCTTAACCTCCCAAGGGCTGGGATTACAGGTGTGCACCACCACGCCTGGTTCCAGACTGGAAAGGTTTATTTACTGTCAGGCCTTGGTGGAGTCTGACACTGGACCTGTTACAAACACTACTGTATTTGGGGGACCTGCTTTTACCCCTATCTGGAGCAATGCAGACAGCAGAGTTTAGGGCAAAAGCAGACCCTTTTTTGCCTTTCCTGATCTAGTCTTTCCCTGTGCCAAGGTGTCCAGGAAGCTGAAGGCCCTGGCATGAGAGCTCTGAGCTGGCAGAGCCCACAGGTTAGGGCGGGGGCCGTGGCCTTCTCCTGAAGCCTGGTGAGATCATTCAAGCACAGAGAGGGAAAATGAGGTGACAGAAGGTCACAGGTTACCCACTAGGGTGAGAATCCTCACGTGGTCACCGACAGCCTGGCATGGGTTGGGCTGCATGTGGGTAAAGAAGTTTGGTGGCCTGTCATGGTACACCTCTTGTCCAGGGGTGTCCATCCCTGCTCCTGAACTCTCAGAGGGTTTCTGACCTGTGGCCAGGAGGGGGCGCCCAGGGCTCAGTCCCCTTTCTCCAATAAAGAGCCATGTGAGGGGCCTAGTAGGAGAGGCTAGGGCTAGCTAGTGGCACTCAGAGCTTTCTCAGATCTGTCCATTATGCTTTCTGGGACAGGGACCTCCTGGGAGGTGTGATGTGGTCCCGCCTGTTCCAACATCCAGACTTAACACTGGTCGTATGTGAGTGCTCAGGGTTCAAGGTGCCCCCTGGTAGTGGCCACATCACTCTACCCTGTGCTTCATCATCCATGGCTTTATTCCTCTATCTGTCTGTCTGTCTATCTATCTATCTTTCTATCTATCTTTCTTTCTTTCTTTCTCGAACTGGGGATTGAACTCAGGCCCTCATGCTTACCAGGCTAGCACTTATTCTACCAAGCTATCTCCCTGGCCCCTATTCCTTTTTCTTTTCTTCTTTTTTCTTTTGTTTTTTTTTTTTTTTTT
>NW_004524626.1:6020889-6048354 GCF_000260255.1 Octodon degus
TTTTTGTGGAACCAGGGATTGAACTCAGGCCCTTGTGTTTGCCAGGGAAGCACTTATTCCATTGAGCCATCTCCCCAGCCCCCTTTTTTCTTTTTTTGAGATAGGATCTCACTATGTAGTACAGGCTGCTCATGACCTTCCAGCAATCCTCCTGTTTCAGCCTCCTATGTGCTAGGATCATAGGTGTGTGCTACCCCACCTAGCTAGCTTTATTCCTTTTTATGTCCATGTCTCCCTGACCTTGTAAGGACAGTCACTAGATTTAAGATGTGCCCTGCCCCAATCTGACCTCATCTTTCCCAGACCTAGGCAAGGCTTTATTTGAGACAGGGTCTCGCTATGCAGTTCAGGCTGGTCTTTTTTTTTTTTTTCAGAACCGGGGATTGAATTAAGACACTTGCACTTGCAAGGGAAGCGCTTATTCCACTGAGCCATCTCCCCGGCCCCTTTCAGGCTGGTCTTGAGCTCACTTTGTGGCCCAGGCGAGTCTCGAACTTGCAATGATTCTCCTACCGCAGCCTCCTGAGTGCTGGGAGTGTGGGCATGCGTCACTATACCTGGCCCTCCTGTTTTTATTAATATCACATTCATGAGTGCAGAGTCAGGGCTTAAATGTGTTTTGGTGGGGAATGATTCACCCCACAGCAGCTCTCCCAGCTTGTCTCCTGGTGCGAGGGGTTCATCCCAGCTACTGGCCGCCTCCTGTTCCTCCTCTAGGCTGCATGAGGCGCAGGGCAGCTCCCACTTGCAGCTGCTGTAGCCTGTTCCAACATCATTTCCTGGTGTGACAAACTCCTGAAGAGGGACCACTGCTGTCTCTAGCAGTCAGGGTAGCAGAAAACTTGTCCCCATTCCTGGGCCCACCACATACTCGGGGACAAGATAGAAAGACCTTGACAGCAGGACAGCTAAGTCCAGGGCCATAGACACTGCCCAAACTCAGCTGGCACTGTTGTCCCCAACCTGGGGCAAAGAGGTCAGAACCACCCACAACACCACACCCCACTTTCCCCACTGACCTGGCACCCCCATCCCTCCCAGGTCTGCACTGGGAACCTCCTGGTCATCCTGAGCCGCCACTACCAGGATGTCTCCTGCCTCAAGTTCACGGGTGACAGCAGCCACTTCATCTCAGGGAGCAAGGACTGCTTGGTGCTGGCCTGGAGCCTCTGCAGGTGGCACCCATCCCAGGTCCCCTCAGGAGGGCTGGTGTAGAGATGAGGGTGGTGACCACACTTCTGCCCCCGCAGCGTGCTGCAGGTGGACCCCTCCAGGATCCCAGCCCCCCGGCATGTGTGGTCCCACCACACACTCCCTGTCACTGATGTGCACTGCGGCTTTGGGGGTCCTCTGGCCCGAGTGGCCACAGCCTCACTGGACCAGACAGTGAAGGTACAGCCCCACCCTGCCCTTGGGGACCATTTGAGGTCAGCAGGGCTCAGACACCTATAATCCCAAGGCTCCCAGCCTGAGGATGCCTGAAGCAGCCAAGGCCTCTGTCGCCTGGAAATTCCCACTCAGCCAGCCATGCCAGGCTTGGCCAGGCCCATGGGAGTCAAGCGCCATGCTGCACGTCTCAGCCTGCCTTGGGTTCCCTCTAACCCTCCAGCTCCCAGGATGAGGACATGGGTGCCATGTGCAGGATGCGGCTGCCAGCCTTTGACCCCTACCCTTTACCCTCCCCACCCCCACCCAGCTGTGGGAGATCTCCTCAGGAGAGCTGCTGCTCTCCGTCCTGTTTGACGTGGCTGTCATGGCTGTGACCATGGACCTGGCTGAGCACCACATGTTCTGCGGGGGGAGTGATGGCTCCATCTTCCAGGTTGATCTCTGCACCCAGGTGAGTAGCCAGGGTGGCCGTGAGGAGGTCGACAGCCCCACTGTCTGTGGGCTGGGGCCAGGGCGGCATCACCCCTGCACTCATGCCTGTCTCAGTCTCCACAGCCTGCACAGAGGGAACAGAGTTTCCAGCCCGAGCAGGAACCCGGCAAGGTCTTCCGAGGCCACAGGTGGGCACCGGGATAGAGCCCATGCCATCCCCCACACACCCAGCCAGGACCCTGATGCCAGTGTCCACCTGTCCCAGGAACCAAGTGACCTGCCTGTCGGTGTCCACAGATGGCAGCGTGCTACTCTCCGGCTCCCACGACGAGACCGTGCGCCTGTGGGATGTGCAGAGCAAGCAGTGCATCCGGACAGTGACCCTCAAAGGTGGATTAAGCTGCCAGGGCCCTTCCAGCACGCAGGGTGCAGCAGGGTGGCAAGGGTGGGCTCATGGCTGTGTTCCGCAGGCCCCGTGACCAACGCGGCCATTGTGCTGGCACCTGTCAGCATGCTGAGCTCTGACTTCAGGCCCAGCCTGCCACTGCCCCACTTCAACAAGCACCTGCTAGGGGCCGAACATGGGGATGAGCCGCGCCGTGGGGGCCTCACGCTACGCCTGGGCCTCCACCAGCAGGTACACTCTATGCCCCTCCGCCCCTGCATCACCATTTCCTGTCACTGTCTGTCTCCCTGGCCTGCTTTATGGGACACTCAAGATTTCTCCCCACATGGCTTTTTTTTCTGCTGAAATGCAGGGGTTTTTTATCTGAAGGACATTGGGTGCACAGGCCCCATGCCAGGGGACAGACAGCCCATTATCTCTGTCCTTCCAGTGCCACTCACTGTCTTCCCAGAAGAGGGGCAATGTGGAGCCTGAGCACAGCTGACTGCCCTGGAAGCAGAGGGTGGTTTGGGGCTAAGGTCATGACAGTGGCCCGGGCCTCCTGTGGCAGACACAATCCATCTGAGAGCATCTTCCTGGCTGTGGCTTCCTTGTCCACACTCTGGGTGCCAGCACAGCTCTGGGTGGCTCTGCCTAGTGTCCACAGCCAGCTCCTGCCCTGGATTCTGCCACCCTTCCCCAGCTGCCCTTGGACACCTATCCATACCAGGCAGTGTGCCATCACTGCCGTGGGACCAGAGGACAGGCAGCAGAGCCCTCTGCCTGGGACACCAATCCATATGTGCCCTTCAGACAGATACCTCCTCGGCCCGAGTCCTTCAAGGCCTGGCATGGGTCCCCCTTCTGCAGTGTGTGTGTTGAGCTGCAAAGACAGGGACATCTTGCTTCCTGCTGGGTGGGGGGTCCTCCACCCATACCTCTCCTCAGCTGTAGATTACCTGGCAGGGCCCCTCGTTGGCATGACACAGGCCTAAGGTCCCTGTCCCTGTCTTCCAGGGCTCAGAGCCCAGCTACCTGGGGCGGCTGGAGCAGCTGCAGGCTGTGATGTGCAGCACCCTGGAGAAGGTGGGTGACTGGGGCAAACCCAGGGGTCCCAGCCACAGCTGGGGTGGGGGGCATGGCCCTCACCCCGATGCCTGCCCACCCCAGGGTAGCCAGGACCAGCTGCGGGTACGTGTGAGTGAACTGGAAGACGAGGTGCGCAACCTGCGCAAGATCAACCGTGACCTCTTTGACTTCTCCACACACATAATCACCAGGCCTGCCAAGTGAGGCTTGGCCCCACCTATTGGGTGGAGTCTGGCCTGGATGAGGCCAGAGCGAGCTTGGTGAGCCTCCTGCCTGTGGGCTGTGGGGCTCCCCAGTTTTGCCAGTGTTGTATTTGTAGACTCTATCCCCAATGTTTGGGCTGTCTGGGCCCAGTGGTATGTGTTCATCTGTCTACTTGCTGCTGTTCGATTTTTAACAAAAGATGGTCTGGAAAGGCCTCTTCATTCCTGCAGGTTGGGGGCCCCCATCCAGAGTCACCCAAACAGGGCAGGTGCTGAGAGGATGACCTGGGGCCCTGAGACCCACACTGGCATGAGGATGGACAGTGAGTGTCCTGAGTGGCTTTCTGAGGGTTTAGGCCTGGGGGCAGGCACCAAGACCACAGAGGGGCTGGCAGTGGTGAGGGGGCTGTTGTCAAACCTGGGGACAGCGGGGTGGGGGTCGGGGCTGGTGGTCCTGTGAGAGCCAGGCCAGCACTCATCTGAGCATCCCAGGTATGGCTGGTGCCCAGCAACAGAGCTTCCCAAGCCCAAGTCCTCTCACTGATCACCAGGGAATTGATAGGGTCACCTAGAAGGCACAGGAGCAGGAGTGACACCCAAGACAGCCAAGGCCTTGTCTTTCCCCTGAGGGTCCCACCCAGCCTGGTTCAGGGGTGGGTGCTTTGGGTGCCCTCAGGCCAGGTCCCTGTGAAGGGTAGATGTGCCCTCCAGCTGCCTGGCCAAGGTACACCTCTTGGCATCATCAGCCTGAGAGAGGCTAGGTCCCCAGTGTCCTGGGGACACTGCCAGCCAGCACTGGACTGCCAGCCAGACGCCCTCAGAACCTTCCGGAACACCTTGGCTGCCAGCCCTGGTTAATGGCCCAGGAGCACTGTGTGATTTAGTGGTGGTGTCATCTCTGCGGCGAGAGCAGAGCCAGCACTGAGTTCATACTTTTGGGCGATGGTGCCTCCATCTCTGCCTGTCCCGTTTCTGGGCTGTATGCACCCCGTGGCCTCCATGAGCCCTGGAGCCTGGTACACTTGAGGGTCCTGGTGGGACCTCGTTGGGCCCTTTGTACATGAATCTGCCCAGGGTGGAGCCCTCAGGTCCTTCCCAAACACTGCCTCAGTTCCCCCACCATGGTGTGCATTCAGTCCTCATCTCAACATGCCGAGTACAGGAGGTGTTAAGCAGGGTCCCTCAGCTCCCCCAGGCACTGACCCTGGAGCCTCAGATTCTTTGGGAGGCAGCAACAATTCCCTGGGGTCCAGGTCCCTCCCTGCCTCCCACGGATTCCCACAGCCAAAGGCACCAGTTGGGCTTCACGCTTCATGCTTCCTCTCCACTCCCTACTTGCTGTGGTGGCTGCAGGCAGGCAAGCAGCCAGCCCCAGAGGACACCAGACACCAGGAGCACGTGGGGACAGTTGGCATTAACATGCAGACAGCCCTGCAGGCCCATGTGTGCCCACCCTCCTGCCTCGGTCACAGCACTGAGGTCGGCTGAGGAGGGTTCCAGGCAGCAGGAGGCTAGCCGAGACTTGGCCACACCCAGGCTGGTGTGGGGCTCTGGGACTCCAGTCCTTCGAACTACAGGGGTGATCCTTGGCTTGCAGGGGGCTTGGAAGTTTGTCCAGGTCCTTGGCCATGCCCTCTGCTGCCTCAGCCTCCATCCTGGTCCTGATCATACTGCCCCCCCCCCCCCCACTGCTCAGAGCAATATGAAATGGCTAGACTAAGGCCAGAAGGTGGCCCTGTGAGCGACATAGGGAGATCCTGTCTCAGGGAAAAGTGATCAGTCCTGTCTTTACCCTGCATTGTAATTATAGGCTGGATGTGATCCAAGGGACAGTGAGTCTGTCCCTGAGCCCCTGGGAGCCAAGCCAGGTGCGGGGAATGTCCACAACAGCCTCTGACCCTGGGACACCAGTCCTCATGCCCTCCCTAAGGTGGCTGTTATCTGAAAGGTGGAAAAGTACAAGTGCTGCCGAGGATGTAGAGAGCTCAGAATCCCTGGGCACTGCTAGGTGGAACATGAAGTGGGCTGACCATTGCCGAAGGGGCTCCTGCAGCACCCCAGACTAAACGCAGCCAGATCTGGTGGCTCATGCCTGCCATCTCTGCACTGTAGGAGGCTGAGGGAGGAGGCTTGCAATTTGAACCCTTCCTGGGCAACTTAGCCATTTAGCAAGAGCCTGTCACAAGAAATTTAACTTTTGGGCCAGCCAGATAACTCAGCAAAGCGCCTGCTTAGGCAGAACGCAGCATGCCAGGTTTGATCCTCAGCGTGCTGTGCTGGCCCCGCCCCCAGGGCACACTGAGCAGGCACAGTGCTTGAGACAGCATGGTGGTACACCTGTAATCCCGGTGCTTGGGAGGCTGAAAACAAGAGAACACTGAGTCCAGTCTACATAGTGAGACCCTGTAGACCCTGTATGAAATACGTTTTTTAAAAAAATTAACTTTTTGGGCTGGTGAGATAGCTCAGGGGACTAAGCCCTGCTTTGGCAAGTGCAAGAACCAGGGTTCAATCCCTGGTCCCACATGCTGCTGGCTTCACCCACCAGGCGCACTGAGCCAGCGACAGAGTCCAGGTGTGAGGAGTGGTACACCTCTTATCCTAGCACTGGGGAGGCTGAAAACAGGAGGATCACCATGAGTCCGATCTGCATAGTGAGACCCTATATGAAATACACAAAATGAAAAAAAAAAAAAAAAAAGTCTGAGCCCCACAAATAAAGGCAAAGTTTGTTTTGTGTATGTTACCATAATAAAACATTTAAAAACCTGTATGCCCACTGGGAATTCCTTTTATTGCCCTTACGCTGGTTGGGAAACAGGCCCAGAGCGAGAAGGGTTGGGATTCAGCATCCCCAGAAGCAGTGCATGCAAATGTTTGTTGAATGCCGGCAAGATAGCTCAGCAGTCTAAGCACCAGCTTAGGCAAACGCAGGGATCCCGGTTCGGTCCCCAGCGCCACAGGCTTCAGCAGCACCCTCAGGGTAGGCTGAGCCAGCCACAAAAACAAAAAAAAAAAAAGTTTGCTGAATGACTCGCTGAGGGGCTGATGGTGTCTTTGACCTCACCAGTCTGTTTCTGAGGACTCCTGCTGATGGCCCAGTGGGCCCTGAGAACTCTATGACTAGACAAGGTGGCCTTTCTGTCCCCTGGATCCAAGCCACTAGCCCTCAGGGACGTCATCCCAAAACCCAATGCATTTTGCTGCTGGCAGCTGGTGTAACATAGTGGAATGTTTTCTTATTCTGGCTCCAAGAGGAGATTCACCCACCAAGGCCAGGGTCCCTGCTGTGCTCACTCCCCCACCCCAAGGACTGATGAATCCCAGCTACCCAGCAGGGAGCTGATGGCAGGAGCAGGTCCATTGCTCCCCATGCCACGGGCCATGTCCCCTGAGCAACTACTGTGTGGCAGGACCACCCAAGGCTTCTGGGAGTGGGCGAGACACGGGAAGCTTGGGGACTGTGAGCCCTTGCTCAAGCAATCAGCAGCTATGGTGGGACTGATGTGTGCGGAAGGAAAGAAAACCTGGAGGTAACAGATGAGTGAGGCCACGGGTAGGAAGGAGGAAATGATTCTCGGAAGCAGGCAGTTGGCACTGGGTTTTGATGTGTGAAGAGGTGTTCTGTGTTCCAAGTTGCTTACCCAGGACTGAAGGGCAGATCTACCCTACATGCTACCATCAGACATGCGTGCTTCAGTTTCCCCGGAATAAATTCAGTGCTAAAACACACTCATGGGTTGTAGAGGCTGCTCCTTGAAAATGGAGATAAATGTGAGCCCAAGCCTGTTAACCTTGTCTGAGCAATTGGTAGCATTTCCCAGGATGGTAAATTAGGGATGTCTGAAATCTTGGAGAACTGGTGGATGTGGAGGCAGTTTCTATGGAATCCTTCCCTATTAATGGGGCCATGAAACTTGTCATACTAACACTAAAGAGGCTGAGGCAAGAGGATCTCAGGAAATTGGAGGCCAGCCTGAACTACATAGCCAGACCCTGTTTCATAAATAAATAAATAAATAAATAAATAAATAAATAAATAATAAAATGACACACTTTCCTGGCCCTGCCCAATGTGTTCATCGCCAAACTCTGGGCATAGATCCCGCTCCTTTCTGGCAGGTTGCTGGCGCTGGGGACCTGCAGGCGGGCAGCGGTAGGGTGTAACAGACAGCGAGGGATGCGCAGCCTGCAGGGGCGGTCCACTCCTGCACGGTGGCCCCACGGTGGAGCCCGGCTCTGGCCCGCAACTTTGCCATGGAGTTTGTGAGGGCGCTGTGGCTTGGTCTGGTACTGGCCCTGGGGACCGAGCCGGCCCGCGGTCACCCGCAGCCGTGCGGCGTCCTGGCGCGCGTCGGGGGCTCCGTGCGCCTGGGGGCCCTCCTGCCTCGCGCGCCCGCCGTCCGCGCCCGCGCCCGCGCTGTCCTGGCCCGGACCGCCTTGACTCAGCGGCTGCCCTACAATCTCAGCCTGGAGCTGGCGGTGGCCGCTCCCCCCGCCCGCGACCCCGCCTCGCTGGCCCGCGGCTTGTGCCAGGCGCTGGCGGCGCCGGGCGTGGCGGCCCTACTCGCTTTCCCCGAAGCGAGGCCCGAGCTCCTGCAGCTCCACTTTCTGGCGGCCGCCACCGAGACCCCCGTGCTCAGCCTGCTGCGGCGCGAGGCGCGCGCGCCCCTCGGCGCCCCGGTACGCGCGGATGGCGCGCCTAGGACGCGTGGGGACGGGGACCGGGGAGGTGGGAGGTTCCGGGTCTCTCTCGGGGTGCGAGGGACCCGATTCGCTGGATGCCGAGTGCCCCCGGGCAGGCCCAGGCATGCGGACCCAGGCGCCGGGGGGCCCGTGGTGCCCAGGATGCGCGGATTGCATGCACCTGAGGACCCCGCCGGACGCCTGTGCGCTCCAGTGTGGGCGTCCCCGGGCTTTTCGAGCAGTCCCCTGTCTTCCCCCAGGACTTGCCCTTGTCTGGGAGGGCAAGCGGGCTCCCCTCCTCTCCAGAGGGTGTAGTTTGGGGGTGAGCGGGTCCTAACCTCTCTCTGTAGAGGCCTTCTAGGGTTTCCCCCCAGTCCTCCATCCCCAATAATTCTCCTACTCTACAGCCTCGAGGGCCCTTTGGGTCCCCAGGGCGAACTGATATTCCCACACCTCCGTTTGCCTCCCCCGTGGGTCCTGGGAAGAAATCACTTCCAGACCCACCCTGGGCCCAGATTCACGAACAGGAAGGCAGGACCCCAACAGGGACACTGCGCTGGAGACACTCAACCCAGGGCCAGAAAGGAGACCCAGTGCCCGGCTCATTTCGGGGGCTGAAGCCACCTTACTCCAAGTCTCACCCATCTCCCTTCTTTCCACGGCCCCTCCCTCTGAGGCTCAACCCTGGGGTCCTCTGTCGCCTCGCGCAACCACCCCCCAAGGTCGGGGGGCGGGGGGAAAGATAGGTGACCCAAACCCTGGCCTATGGCGCCCTCTGCAGCCGACTACTGGAACTGCATCGCCTGGGCTTGGGACTATGCAGCCTTCCCTGAGAGGCCTGGGATCCTGGCATGAGACTAGCTGTATCACCATCCTCAGTGTCCCAGCATGTAGTGCCCCATCCCCACCCAGGAGCAACACCCTGCCCACCTGAGTGTCAGGAAAACCTTCCCCTTGCCGAGAGAAGGTCCCTGAGTGCTGGGCAGAGGACCCTCAGCCTGTTGAGAAGGGCCATCCTGAAGTACTCAGGATTGATTGTCCTCTCGCAGCTGTGACCCTCAGCACTAGTGGGGCTCCCAGGCAAGTGAGGACAAAGACAGGATCAAGCCTGAGGTGGAGAGAGTGGCCCAGGGTAGGGGGTATTCAGAAGGGCAGTGGGGATTTTGCCTGGAGAAGGGGGAGTCTCCACAGAGGGAGGGCAAAGAAGCTGGGTTCTAAGGATCCCTAGGAGTTGGTGAGATCACCGACCCTACATGTAACCACCTGTTTCACAGACGCCGTTCCACCTGCAGCTGGACTGGGCCAGCCCCCTGGAGACACTGCTGGACGTACTGGTGGCCGTGCTGCAAGCACATGCCTGGGAAGACGTGGGCTTGGTACTGTGCCGGGTCCGAGACCCCAGCAGCCTGGTGGCCCTCTGGACAAGCCGGGCTGGCCATGCCCCAAGGCTCGTGCTGGACCTGAGCCGGCCAGACACTGGTGATGCAGGGCTAGGGGCACGCCTGGCTGTCCTGGGGACACCCATAGGAGGGGACACACTGGTCTCCACAGTTGTCCTTTTGGGCTGTGATGCAGTCCGTGCCAGCCAGGTGCTGGAGGTCGCGCCACATGGCCCCCACTGGCTCCTGGGCACAGCGCTTTCTCCAGAAACACTGCCTGCAGCCTCGGCCAGCCTGCCCCTGGGGCTGCTGGCGCTGGGCGAGGTGGCCCGGCCTCCACTGGAGGCAGCCATCCATGATGCTGTGGAGCTGGTGGCCCAGGCTCTGGGCAGTGCTGCCCAAGCACAGGCAGAACGCGCCCTGCTCCCAGCTGCTGTCAGTTGTGACAACCCCCAGCCGACAGGGCCAGAGTCCCGGGGGCACTTGTTGGCAAGGTGAGTATGGGTCTGCTGGGGTGGGGGTACAGATCCAGACCCCCATTATACAGCCACCTCTGCCTTGGGGGTCACAGAATGCAACATTATGGCCAGGGTGATGGTGCACAACCATCATCCCAGCCTCTTGGGAGTCTGAGGCAAGAGGATTGCAAGTTTGTGGCTATCCTGGGCAACTGAGTGATTTAGCAAGGTCCTATTTCAAAATAAAATGTCATGCTTGCTGTGGTGGTGCATGCCTGTAATCCCAGCGCTGGGGAGGCTGAAAGCAGGAGGATCACAAGTCTAAGACATGTAGTGAGACCCTGAAACAACCAAACACGTTTAAAAAATAATAAAAGTCAGGGCCAGGGCCAGGGAGTGTCCTCTTAGTGTGACTGCCCCTGTGTAGCCAGTCCTGACCCCATGGAGGTTGGTGGCCCAGTGATCACCCCCATATGGGGGACAGTTGTCCTTGGCAAGAGGGGGGATGGGGAACTTTGGTTCCCATTGTGGGGACCAGCATGCCCAGTGAGATGCCAGTGTGACCCTGCCCATTTACCCCAGGTTCCTGGCCAACACATCCTTCCAGGGCCTCACGGGGCCAGTGTGGGTGACGGCTACCTCGCAAGTGCACATGTCACGGCGGTTCAGGGTATGGAGCCTACGCCAGGACTCGCTGGGCACTCCAGCCTGGGCCACTGTGGGCAGCTGGCAGAATGGGCACCTGGACTTGGAGCCAGGCACAGTGGCCGCGCCCCCCCTCCCCCCACCTGGCACTCGGGCCCGGTCGAAGCTTCGCGTGGTGACGCTGATAGAGCATCCATTTGTGTTTGCCCGGGAGCCTGATGAAGATGGGCAGTGCCCAGCCGGGCACCTGTGCCTGGACCCAGGTACCAACAACTCAGCAACACTGGACACGTTGTTTGCTGCACTGGCCAATGGCTCTGTGCCACGCACCCTGCGCAAGTGCTGCTATGGCTACTGCATGGACCTGCTGGAGCGGCTGGCCGAGGACACGCCCTTTGACTTCGAGTTGTATATTGTAGGTGATGGCAAGTACGGTGCCCTGCGTGATGGCCGCTGGACTGGGCTGGTGGGCGACTTGTTGGCTGGCACAGCGCACATGGCGGTCACCAGCTTCAGCATTAACTCAGCGCGCTCGCGGGTGGTGGACTTCACAAGCCCCTTCTTCTCCACCAGCCTGGGCATCATGGTGCGCACGCGCGACACGGCCTCGCCCATTGGCGCCTTCATGTGGCCGCTACACTGGACCATGTGGCTGGGCGTCTTCGCGGCCCTGCACCTCACTGCGCTCTTCCTCACCTTGTATGAGTGGCGCAGCCCCTACGGACTCACACCGCGCGGCCGAAACCGCAGCACAGTCTTCTCCTACTCCTCTGCGCTCAATCTCTGCTACGCCATCCTTTTCGGCCGTACCGTGTCCAGCAAGACTCCCAAATGTCCCACCGGCCGCTTCCTCATGAACCTCTGGGCCATCTTCTGCCTGCTTGTGCTGTCCAGCTACACGGCCAATCTGGCCGCCGTCATGGTCGGGGACAAGACTTTCGAGGAGCTGTCAGGGATCCACGACCCTAAGGTGGGTGGGCCAGGGCCAGAGGGTGAGGGCTGCATGGGGTTATCCAGGTGGGAGGAAAGCTAGGCCAGCACTCTGCCCCTGAGCCACACCCTGCATCTAGCGTGTGCCCTGCTCTGTGGACAACCCATGTCATTCCACCTCTTGAGGCTGAAGCAGGACAATTGCCTAGCGGTTGTTTTAGTTTTTTATTTTTATTTTTTGGTGGCTGACTCAGTCCACGCGGTGGGCCAGGTTAGCGTGCCTTCTGATGCCAGGGATTGAACTGAGGTCCCCCGCACCTGCCTAAGCTTACCTAAACAGGCACTTTAGACCACTGAGCTATCTAGCCACCCCTACCTAGCATTTAAGGTCAGTCCAGATTATATACGGAGACCCTGTCTTTTTCAAAAAACAAAACACCCTAAAACTAAAAGAGTTGCTCATAGAGTTCTCCCTGACTCCCCCAAAGCCCTGACGGAGTGGGCATATGGGTGTCTGAAGCAAGGCAGGGCGCAGCTGTCCAAAGGCTCTGGAAAGGCTGGACCTCCAAGCCGTACAGAGTAGCAAGGAGCCCTTGTGGCTGGAGAGGAATCGAAGGGCACAGAAGTTGCAGAGGAGAGGCTGAGGAGATGGCTCAGGGGGATAAGCACTTCCCTAGCAAGCACAAGGGCCTGAGTTCAATCCCTGGTACCGCAAAAAAGAAAAAAAAAAAAAGAAGTCGCAGAGGAGGCAGGCGGGGAGGTGACAGGGTGGGCCTCATAGGGCCCTGAGGGCTGCAGGGAGCACCTGGGCTTTGACCCCCAAGGGAGGTGGGAACCACAGAGACTGAGGGCAGAAGAGGGGTGAGCCATGGCCTACTTCCCCCTGATTCCCCCCACTGGGGAGGGAATCCAGGGCCTTCCCACACAACATCCTTAGCCTTTGATTAAGCTAGGGTCTCACTCGGTAGCCCAAATTGGCCTCGAACTCGAGATAATCTTCCACTGCCTCAGCCTCCAAGTACTGGGACTAATAAACCCAGCCCTTTTTTTTTTTTTTTTTTTTTGTGGGGGGGAACCGAGGATTGAATTCAGATCCTTGCATTTGCCAGTCAAGCGCTTTTCCTACTGAGCCATCTCCACGGCCCCAACCCAGCCCTTCTTTTTTTTTTTTTTTTTAAATTTTATTTATTTATTTGTGTGTGTGTATGTGTGTGGCCAGCTCAGCCCACCAGGGGGCGGGGCTGGCTGGCATGTGGTGCTGGGGGATTGAACCGTGGCCCCTGTGCTTTGCTAAGCTTGTTCTAAGTAGGTGCTTTAGACCACTGAGCCATCTCACCAGCCCCAGCCCTTCTTATTTTTTGTTTTGGAACAGGGTTTTGCTCTATTGTCCAGGTCATATTTGAACGTGTGATCCTCATGCCTCAGCCTTCCAGTTCCTGATAGATGTGTCAAACATAGATTTTTCTCCTTAATGACAATTTCCAATAGTCTAGAATCTGGGCAGTGAACCCCATAATGCTTTGCGAGGCTCCCTAGCCAAACCCTAACCACCTTCATATGGCACCAGCACCCACCAGTACATTATTTTGTACACGCTTGCTCTCTCTCTCTCTCTCTCTCTCTCTCTCTCTCTCTCTCTCTCTCTCTCTCTCTTTGTGGAACTGGGGATTTAACTCAGACCCTTGCGCTTGCCAGGGAAGCAGTTATTCCACTGAGCCATCTCCCTGGACCCTACTTTGTATACATTTTAAAGACGCAAGTACCTGTGTTTTATTTTGAAACGAGTCCCAGATTCTGTGGTTTCACCTGTGAATATTCCAGGGACTGTCAGTCAGGGCCCTGTTTTCATATTATCCCCCACCCCAACACAGTCTGTTTAAATCTGAGCTCTGTGGCATTGCAGTATCGCTGCAGGACTTTTTTTTTTTTTGTTTTTTAGACAGGCTCTCCTTATGTAGCCCTGTCTGGTTTAAACTCCTGTCACAGCCTGTCCAGGGTTGGGATTACAGGTGTGTACCACTACACTCAGCTCTTTTGGCTTTTTTCAAACAAGATTGTACGCTGTACTCTGGGCTGGCCTTGAACTCACTACTTAGCCCAGACTGACTTCAAACTTAGTGATTCTGCCTCAGCCTCCCCAGTGCTGAGATGGCAAGTGTGTAACACCATGTGTGTACTTCTGCATTACTAGGGATGGAATCCAGGGACACTGTATACCTGAGTTATATCCTCAGACCTTTTTTATTTTAATTTGGGATGGGATCTTGCAAGTTATTAAATTGTCCAGGTTGGGCTTGCATTTGTGATCTTCCTGCCTCAGCCTCCCAGAATACTGGGATAACAGGCTTAGGACAGCACAGCTGGCTAGATGGGGACTGTTAGCACAAGTCTCATTTGTTGAACTCCTGGACAAGAGGCCAAGGGTCAGCAGAGGGAAACCAAAGCAGGGCAGGGCAGGTAGGGCAGGGCAGGTATAGCAGGGCAGGGCAGGGCAACTCAGCCTGGGCTAGGATGCCAGAGCTGGAGGGTGGGACGGGGGCTAGGGTGTACAGCAGCAGATCAAAATGGGTGTCAGGAGGTTGGGCTGCCCCACCATGCAAGAGAGGTCTATGTGGTGGTGTGTGTTTGGGGTTCCCAGGGCACCCTAAGGGAGCCTGGGGCGATGGTGAGGCAGTGAGATACATGTGCAGGTGTCGAGGACAGGGGTCTCATTCCAGGCAGGGTCTGCGGATGGGGTGGCTGTGACATCTGGGAGGCCAGTGGAAGGGGTGGGGGTGGGCGATGTCCTGGCTCCAACTGAAGGCGCTCCCGTGCCCTCCACAGCTGCACCAGCCACCACAGGGCTTCCGCTTCGGCACGGTGTGGGAGAGCAGTGCAGAGGCCTACATAAAGGCCAGCTTCCCGGAGATGCACGCACACATGCGGCGCCACAGCGCGCCCACCACACCTGGTGGTGTCGCCATGCTCACGTGAGCCTGGGCGGGGCCTCGGGGCGGGACCTTGGGGCGGGGCCTCACACACCACTCACCCCTCCCGGGATCCCGCAGGAGCGACCCCCCCAAGCTCAATGCCTTTATCATGGACAAGTCACTTCTGGACTATGAGGTGTCCATCGACCCCGACTGCAAGCTGCTTACCGTGGGCAAGCCCTTCGCCATCGAAGGTGCGAGAGTGTGAGGGGACAGGGGCGGGTTGAGGCTCCCCCAACCACAGGGTCCCTTCCCATTGCTCTGGTCTCCCTCAGGCTATGGCATCGGACTGCCCCAAAACTCGCCACTCACCTCCAATCTGTCTGAGTTCATCAGCCGCTACAAGTCCTCGGGCTTTATCGACTTGCTGCATGACAAGTGGTATAAGATGGTGCCTTGTGGGAAGCGTGTCTTCGCAGTTACTGAGGTGGGCCAGGGCCCGGGCACAGACTGGTGGTAGGCACAGGGGCCCCGGAGCCTTGTCTGAGGCGCCCAATTTCCTGTCATTCCCAAGGTGGGTGCTGGTCTGCTTTTGCGCACCCATTTGTCCTACAAAACCACAGCTCCAGTGTCCCCCTCCATGATACCGCCCTTCAAGTCCAGCCTGGTGGCTCTGCCTCCCCATGTGGTGCACAGCCCCTGCCCCCTGTGTTGCCTCCCAGACTCTCCAGATGGGCATCTACCACTTCTCCGGCCTCTTTCTGCTGCTCTGCCTGGGCCTCGGCAGCGCTCTGCTCAGCTCCCTGGGCGAGCACGTCTTCTACCGCCTGGTGCTGCCGCGCATCCGCAGGGGCAACCGTCTGCAGTACTGGCTGCACACCAGCCAGGTGGGCAGTTGTGGGGGCGCTGGGGGCGCGGGCGGGACAACTTGCCATCGCTGCCTGCTGCCAACACACCGGGCTCTGTCTGGGATCTAGAAGATCCACCGCGCGCTCAACACAGAGCAACCCGGTGCACAGAAGCTGGAGGTGGAGTCCAGGTGAGTGGGGACTTGGGGAGGATTCCTTGCCAGCCCACCACTCCAAAAGGACCCGGGTGGGGAGTAGGTGACTTGAGACCTAGCCTAGCCCCGTCCCGTCCCCAGTGGCCCAAAGGAGCAGCAGCAGGCCACCCTGGCTGACCCTGAAAGCCCCAGGCGCTGGAAACGTGTGCGTCGGGCGGTGAGCACTGAGCGCCGCCGCGTGCGCTTCTTGCTGGACCCAGCAGTGGCCCAGGACAGGGAGCAGGGGCCACCTGAGGGCCCCTTGTGGCTGTGCTCCAACGGGAGGTCACCTGTGCCTGGAGAGCTGGAAGAGCTGGAACGACATATCGAGGCTGTGCGCGAGCGGTTGCGCCAAGCCCTACTGCGGCGGGGTGAGCTCAGGGCCCAGCTTGGGGATGGCACCCGCCACAGGCCACTGCGACTGCTCCAAGCTGCAAGGGTCCCTGAGGACGCACGGTGAATGCAGCCACTGCGCACATGCAGGCGGAGACCAGACGCTGTCCACAGACAGTTTATTCTATATACAAACACAATTTTGTACACTGCAATTAAATAGAGTGGAATGAACGCTGCTCCCATCCTCACCAAGCACCTGGCTCCCACTGCCACCCGAGTGCCTGGCTGACATTGGCACCTAGGCCCTGGCCATGCCCGCAGCACAGCTCCACACCTGGGAACCCCAAGCTGTAGGGTGCAGGGAGGGGCGGCCAAGGAGAAGGCACTGTATGGGGAGCACCTGGCAGCTGGGCTGGCCGAGCCCCGCAGCCCGACGCAGCCGCTCCCCACCTGTCACCTGCTGCTGAGCCCTGCCCCTGGACAGTGCCCCTTACCTCCCACTGAGCCCTTCCAGAGCCTTCGGTGGCTGTCCCTCTCCTTCAGACCACCACACATAAGCTTTCTATCAGGACACATCTGGCCGGTGCCCAGGGAGGGCCGGCCCTCCCAAACCTGATTGATGTCAAGGCCACCGCCAGAGCCCAGGCGGGCAAATCGGGGAGGGGAGGGCCCTGGCCCCATCAGGGACTGCCTCCCCACCATGAACTCCGAGGTCATGTCCGCCAGCTGGGACCAGGGACAGGTGGCAGCTGCCAAGCTCAGGACCCGACCTCGGGGGGAGAGTCAGCAGGGGTCCTGGGTGCGGGGACGGGCCCACCCCCACTGGCTACTGGGGAGGTTGTGTCGGGTGCCAAGGAGTCGCTCTGGGGGACACTGTCCTGGGGGCTGCGGGGAAGACCCCCACTGGGGCTCAAGGGCCTGGCTGGCCGCCGCTCCAAGAGGGAGGCACCCAGGCTGGACAGGAAGGAGGCATCAGTGATGATGGCAGCAGTCTCAGCCATCCAGCCCAGGTCACCTCCGGCTGCCGCAGCCACTGAGGCAGCCATGGCACCCAGGGTACTGGGCGCAGCAGGCCCGGTCCCAGGCCCAGGGGCCCCGCTGGTTCCAGCTGAGCCAGGACCCAGGGCGAGGGGCTGGCCAGCAGGGTCTGAGGTGGCATTAGGGGTGCCCGAATTGTTGTTCAGGTCATCTGGTAGCACCGTGGGGGTCCCTGGGCCCAGTGGCGGGGTCTGCAGTAGCATCTCCTGGATGCGGATCTGCTGCAGGATGGCTGGCAGCTCATAGTGGTGGAAGAAGTAGATCATGGAATGCTGGGGTGGGGAAGACAAGACCGGAGAGGGAGAGTCAGGGACCGGAGAGAGTCAGGTAGGCAGCAGCCCCTAACACAAAGAGGCCCCGCCCACCACTGGGCCACAGGTGTGCGCCTGCGCAGAAGTATGCTGAGTGACTACCCACACCCATAGCCTGCCAGACTCTGGACACTTCAACATTCAGTGCCAAGGACCCAGGCACGTCACCAGAATCTTTGTTCTTCCTGAACAGCTTCCCGTTCTCCTCCCCCTTTCTCATGACCTCTGTTTCCTTGTTCCTACCAGCCAACGACCTAAGGTGCCCCTGCCATGGGGGCCTCACCTGGATGAAAAGCCAAGAGGTGACCAGGGCCAGGCTGCTATATTGCCCATTGAAGCGATAGTGGTAGGCATAGAAGGCGAAGTGGTACAGGTAGAAGAACCTGCAGACAAAGCATGAATTTTGGGACCTAGCTGTGCCCAATCTGGGTCCCTGTACTGACCCTACCAATCTGCCAGCTCACCTTAGCCAGTGACGCTTGCTGGTGTTCGTGTGGCAGCAGATGGCATCATACTGGTCAGCTAGCCACACGATCAGGATGATGTAGAAGGCTGTGGTAGTGTCATTGAAGAACTCGGACATGATGGCCTCCATCCCTGTGGGGACAGAGCGCCGGGTTGGAGAACAGGTGGGGTGGTGTATGGGGTGAGGGAGGTGGGCAGGGTCCTCACCAACAAGGGCCAGGATGACGGTGAGCAGGGGTGCTGCAGGGAAGGCGATGGCCATGTTCATCTCCAGCATCTGCAGCAGGTCCACTGCGGGCACAGGGCACAGGGCCGCCTGTGAGGGTCTGGGGACCAGCCCACCCCACACCCCGCAGCCAGCCGGGACTCACCGATGAATACGAAGATCTGATGGTGCGAGTAGCGCAGCAGCATGGACACACTAAGGGTCTGCAGGGGGCAGGTGGGTGCCCAACAGGCAGTCAGGGGTACTCATGGGAGCCCCAACCCCCATCCCTGCCCCCAGCAAGGCACTCACAAAGATGACCATGATGACAAAAGCAGCCAGGTAGGATGTGCGAGCCATCCACATGCTGACAAAGCGGTAGTGCTCCCCCGATACCACGTTCCGCAGGAAGCCTGTGGGGGAGGCGGTGAGCTGTGCTGAGCCCCCACCACTGACCCCCAGAGCCCTGGACCCCACTGCCATGGGCCAGCCCAGGCCCCACCCTTGTTCTCCTCATTCTCGGCCAGGCCTTTCACGCTGGACATTAGGATGTCATCATAGCCTAGGAACTCATCCAGTAGCAAGCGGCTAAAGCGGTCTCCAAAGCACTGATCCCGTGTGGGGTCTGTGGGACAGGAGCAGGGGTCAGTGAGAGCAGCTGGGGCTTGTGCCCAGCCTCCCTCACACACAGCAGGAACCCCTTGGAGGGTGTGAGGCTCACCCAGGGTGACCACCATGACAGGGATGCTGAGGCGCTGCCGAGTGGCCTGTGACAGCCGCAGGAAGCCATACTCCAGAGAGTACTCCACAATGTACTCGTCCTGTGGCCACACTGTAGAAACAGGCTGGTCAGTGGGACTGGGAGGTGTCAGCACCCCACCTCCATGGCTGGACACCCCCATACCTTTGCTGGGTGTCTCAGGGAAGGGGAACTCTTGGCTGTCATTCAGGGCCTTGGTACCAGTGGGCGGCCTGAAGACCTTGGGTTCTATGTCCAGCTCAAACTGTGGGCAACCAGGAATAAGGCATCAGCATGTCCAGGGGGACTCAGCCAGGCCTGGAGGATGCGGTCCTAGAGGTGTGGGGTATCTGGTGCCTCCAAAGCCAACTCTTGGACTTCCTGCCTTGGTCAGAACCCCACCTAACACCAAGCCCATCGCTACAGGGGGCTATCAGCTTGGGATGGGGGCAGGGTCAGGACCTCAAAAAGGGGGCCCACTAGTGCCTGAGGCTTCACACCCCCAGCAGCTATGCCCTGGCCCCAGGCCCCTTGTAGGGGCTCAGCTCTCCTCTTGAGGCCCAGCCTCCACCAGGTGAAGCCACCAAGGGCCATACCCTGGGCCTCCAGTCAACTCACCTTATCTGATTTTTTCCCCCCGGAACTGGGGATTGAACTCAGGTCCTTGCACTTGCCAGGGAAGCACTTATTCTACTGAGCTATCTCCCTGGCCCCTAGTCAACTCACCTTGACTGAGCTGTTCCCAAACATCTCCATGGTCAGTTCCTCCTCCTCCTCCTCCTTCAGCTCCAAGCCACTGGGCTCTACAGCCAGGTCAGGGAAGTTGCCCTGGGCACCGCCTTCACAGAACTGCAGGAATACGGGTGCGCGGCTGGAGTTGTGCCGCACCTCCACACGCAGCACGCCCTCACGAGGCCACTTGTCCCGCACGTGCTCGAGGCAGTTGACTGGTGAACGTGAGAAGACTATGTGGATGTAGGCCAGCACGAAGAGCACAAACAGGGCCTGGGGGAGCGGGGGAGGGAGACACAGTAGTCAATGGGGCTGAGCCCCAGACAGCAGAGGAGCACAGGCCTCCACAAGACCTTTTTCCTGGGTCTTTTTTTTTTTTAAATTTTATTTATTTATTTATTTATTTATTTATTTATTGGCGGAACCGGGGATTGAACTCAGATTCTTGCATTTGCCAGTCAAGCACTTATCCTACTGAGCCATCTCCCCAGCCCCTTTCCTGAGTCTTGACAGGGTCCCCAGCCAGGAAAGACTGCCAGGCCCTGGGGCACAGGGAAGCCTGCGGTATGGGCCATTCTTCCATGTAGCCCCCAGTGGGGAAGGGCTATCAGCACCATCAGCCACGACCTCCCATATCACTGGGCCAAGCCCACTCCCCTACCTTAGCCTCACGGCTGTCTCCTACCTTACATTCTGCCCTGAGGTGTCCTCAGAGTCCCCGATCTCACCAGTTAAAAATAGCACCCCCTCTGCAGGGCCAGCAGAGGTGCCCAGAACAAAACTGAGCCCCACAGTAGGCCAGGCTGCTTTGCCTGGTACATGTGGCTTCCTCATCTGTAAAATGGGATAGCAACTACTCTCAGGATGACTCTGCCCTCAGGGTCACCACATTATGTGGGGACTCATGACTATTACAACTGGAGCTACTCCTGACATGGGGCAGGTGGAGGCCAGGGCTGCTACTCAGCATCCAGTGCCCAGGTCACCCTCTCCACCCCCACCTAAGTGTACACAGCACTCTAGGGTGACTGCCACAGGCAGCATGCATGTCCACAGGTGGCAGCAACCCAGGCCACCTGCCACCCCTCTCCAGGGTGCACAGGGAGCCATGTGACACTCAGCCAGGTTGCAGCACAACCTCACACACTCCTCGTGCCCACCACACCATGCTCCCAGGCTCTCTAGGGAGGGGTTTCCGGGGCACAATGCCCACCCAGCTTGGTGACAGTGACCAGAGGTGCAGCTGCTGTAAGCATGCAGCAGAGATGACCCAGGAACCGCAAGCCAACCTCTGGTGCTCACTGCTGGGCTGCCCTTCACTCTGCAGCCAGGCACAGGGCTGTCAGCATCCTCCCCAGGCCCCTGCCACCACAGCAGCTGTGACTGCATGTACTGCTGAAAGCCTGGACCCAGCCACACCCAACGCTGGGCCTAGCCCCGACATGCTCCTCAGCTGGGTGCATTGACATCACCTCCTGAGCCAACAGGAACAGAGTTTCCACCTCTCACAGCCTGACACCCCAGAGATGGAGGATAGCACATGACTGAGATGGGGCAAGAGACACGAGCCGCCTGGCTGCGGATGGTCAGGTGCCTGGAACTAAGAACATGGTAGGAGCCTGTGCCAAGGAACTGGGAGCAGAGTTGAGCTTGGTCCCTTTGCTGAGCTTCCTGGCAGGCGGGGCCAGCGGGACAGGGAGCACGGCATCTTCCAGGCCTCCTTTGAGAGCCTGGTGGCTGCACTCTGCCCTTCAGGCCCCAGGAGGTGTGCCTTGGACACCCAGCCCAGCGAAGGATGACATGGGGCACCATGCCAACACCTAGGGTGCTGAGTGGGGCCCAACCAGGGGGTGCCCAGAGCTTCCCATGGACACACTATGACCTGCAACCTGCAGGTGAGAGTGCACAGGCCAGGGCGTCCCCCGCAAGCAGGCTGCAAACGTCAGCTAGATGTTCCCCCACCACATACAACACAGGGCCTATGGCCAGTGCTTCAAGGACAAGGGACATGACTTGAGAGCACAGGGACTCAACTGTGACTCAGACATCACCCTGGTGCTGGCTCCTGCAGCTCTCAGTGGCCCCACCCCCAGGTACCCTGCCTTCTGCTCTGCCTCAGTTTCCCCTCTACAGAACTATATGCAGCACCCAGCCATGTTCACTTTGTACCCTTGAGTCCTCCCTTCCCAAGACCTCCAGCAGCCACATGAAGAAGGCCCTCACACTGGCCCTGTGCCACCTGCCCTGTAACCCTTTGCCTCAGTCTTGTCCAACTGCTCCACACACTTGGATGCTCCACAACCCAACCCCTGCACTGGTATCCTGTCCCCAGCCCTGCTGCCTGGACACCCAGTCCTTAACCAGAGTGACCCTGCCCAGCCCCACCATGCCCCAGGTCGCCAGGCCTGATGGTCAGTGGTACATTCCACAGCCCCACAGGAGAAGCACAGAGGTCAGACACCAGACTGCAGGCCACGCCCCCCATGCCATTCAGGAGCTCTCCAAGTCTCTGGGCACAGGCACACCAACACACCACCTCCCGGCAGGCCTTTCCCTGTCTCTTCACAGATCAGGGCCAAGTGCTAACTGTCTCACTTTGAATGTTGACTAAGGGACTAGTGCATGGGGCCACACCTTCCTCCCCAGGGATGGCTCGCAGAGCCTGAGCCCTAGCCAGGAAACCTTCAGGGTGTCCCATCCAGGAGAACAGGTAACTCCTCCTATACGAACAGCCACCATGAAAGTCCTGTCAGTGACCCCAAGAGAGGCACCTTGTTTACCTCGCTCAGCAGAGAAATGAGCACCTACCCATGTCCAGGGGCAGTAGGCAGTACATGCCAGGGTCTCTGCTCCAAGGACACCTGCTGGTAACCAGCACTGGGCACTGGGCCTGATGTCCCAGGTCCAACCAGCCTGTGCTTCTGGTCTCGGTGCAATGAAACCAGCCAAGGACACCAAGGCCAGCAGAGTGGTGTTCTAAGAATCCCTCCAATACTGGCCTGGCTGCCACCTCTCTCCAGAATCTGATAACAGGTTGAGGGTTCCTAACAGTACCCCAGCCTGGGCATGGAGGACAAGGCACTCAGCTGCACACGCCCCACAGGAAGCAATGGGCCACCCCTCCACAGAGCCCGCGGAAGCCCAGCCCTTTGGGTTAGCAGGAAACAAGGAGCTGAGCTTCCTTGAACTCGGCAACCAGCTGGACCCAGCCTCAGTGAGAAAGTCAGAGGCACAAGGCTGATTCTGCACCCCAGAGCTCAGGACTTGGGCTCCACTCGGAAGTCACGCAACAAGGCACCCCCAGAAGAGGAGGGATTCACTCAGTGTGTGTGTGTGTGTGTGTGTGTGTGTGTGTGTGTGTTGGGGGTGTTTTCAGTCCTGAGAGTGCCACCTGCCTGGAGATGAGTACGGAATTGCAGGGATGACCCAACACTTGTCACTCCCAAGACGAAGCAGTGGGACCAGGCCAGAGGCCACCAGGAAGCACCTCCAGGAGAAGCAATCACTGGGCACAGCACTTGCAAGGACAAGCTCTGGCTAGGGGCACAGTGGTTTCTTCAGAACACATGCAGTGTCTCAAGGAAAACACACCCACAGACGGGCTACTGTGCACAACGTCAGACCATCAAAGCCCACAGGAACCTGGATGAAGGACCCAATTCCATAACTCCTCACTATGCGCAAGAGACCAAGCTCTTCTGGGGGCCATGGGAAGGAAGCAGGCCAGGCACCAGCTGGGATGCATCAGTTCCCTATAACAGCCACTGGAGGCTCAAGGAGGCTCTCCTGGAGGCTCTTGTGGGGGCCAGGACCCATTCTCACGTCAGTCCAATGGTCAGGCTATAGTTCCTTCCACTGACCCCAGCATTGCTCCAGGGTAGCTGCACCAGGCTGGGGACCTGTGCACAGCCTCCCTGGCAGCATCCCTCTCATCAGACAAGGAAGCAAATGCTTGCCCAGCAACATCCGACATCCCTGTGCCCAGTCACTTTTCCATTCCCTGATGGGTGGGAAACCCAGAAGGAAGGCAGCTGGCTGGCTCCAAGTCTTGTCCCCCCACCAAGACTCCCTAGAGGGGCCAGAGCACCACCTGAGGACCATAGTTAGTGACAAGAGTCAAGCAGACAGTGAAGCTCAATCAGAGGACATCCAGAGGAGTTGGTGCCGACTATGACTTTGCTGCTAACCCTAGCGAGGTGACTTCAACTAAATCATACACGCAGGGCCGTGAGGCTCAGTGCAGGGAGAAGGGCAGTGTGGACAGTGGAAGGTGCCAGGAGAGGGACTCCCTCCACCAGATGGAAAGGACCTACAGAGAGTGGGTTCTGAGGTTAGGATCAGGGCTGCAGAGTTAGGGTCAAAGGGCAGCGGGAAGAGGGTCCTGGCGGGGCTCCAAGCTTGCCGAAAGTGGGGATCCAGGTCAGAAGGCGGGACCAGCAACTAATAATAGGGTACCCTGGGGCTCTGCGATGGAGACCCTAGGGCCACCGTGTCCAAAAGACCCCAGGTCGGAGGTCGCAGCCATTAGTATCCCAAAGGGTTGGCCCGATCTAGACTTTAGGAGCTGGCAGGCGGCCGGGGTCAGGGGTCAGTGGTCGGGGGTCGGTCACCTTGAGCAGCACGAAGAATTCGAAGAGGCGGCGGAAGGCGGGCGGGAAGAGCCGCGAGTAGGTGACAGCCATCTTGAAGAACAGAGCGTGAAAGAGCCGGTCGCGCACGTTGATGAGGGGGTTGGGGTTCAGATTGGGGGTGCGCGGGCCGCGCGCGGGGACTGGGCCGCCGCCGCCGCCGTTGGGCCCGGGCCCCGGGGCCGCAGGCGCCGCGTGCTCCGACATGTCTCCCCGCGTCGCCCGATGGGCCAGCGAGTACCCGAGACACGTCCCGGACGCCGCAGCCTTTGGCCACTGCCGTCGCCGCCTTCGCTCGCGTTTCCACCGGGGTCTACGACACCAGCGAACCCGCCCAGCCAGAGCGCCGCCGGTCCGCGGGGCACCCTGGGATGTCCGCGGCCGCCCGCGGAGGCCCCACCCTCTCCGGGGCGGCCGGGAACGGGGGCGGGGCCACCGCCTGTTTTGCATACAACATCCCATAAGGCTAGGCGGAGGCAAGGTTTTCTTGTTAGGTTGAATTAGTCAACATCTCAGATTCTGTAGTATGTTTAAAGACATTCAATAAACTGGATAACAGGGGATATTTTTTGATAGGACATTATTAAAAAAAAAGAGCTCAACAAAAAATTGACCTAACTGCAAAGTGTTAATTATATTGGCTCTTAAATACCTAGATCTACACAGGCACGTTTGTGCTCGCTTCGGCAGCACATATACTAAAATTGGAACGATACAGAGAAGATTAGCATGGCCCCTGCGCAAGGATGACACGCAAATTCGTGAAGCGTTCCATATTTTTGACCCCTCACATGGGTCAATCGTCCAGCCACAGTATCCACTATTCCTACTCATGGTTGCTCCACTTGTAAACTATCCCTTCCACCATTCTTCTTGGAAGCACTAGGGATGGCTTGGGAGAGGACATCTGCCCCTCCACTTCCCCAAGGTCCTGGCACACTCCAGTGTCCCTTCTTAGTGACGCTGCCTCCCTTACACATCCTTGAAATACACTGCAGTCAACACTTACTGTCTGCTGCATGCAGAGATTCAGGGCCAGTACACTGGACCCTGCAGGGTAGGCCAACTGAGAGGCTGAGAAAACCCTCCCAGGCCCACCTACTGTTTCAAATCCTCAATGTCTTTCTCTTCCTGTTGCATAGAATGCCCTACATATATGTTTGGTTGACTGGTTGGGTCTTTGTTTTTGTAGACAAGGTCCCACTATGTAGTCTAGGCTGGCCTCGAACTCCCAGCAATTGTCCTGCCTCAGGCTCCCCGACTGCTGGGGTTGCCAGAATGCCCATCACGCCTGGCTGAGACTGCCTTGTTGTTTGCTGTTATTTACTACTGTTATTGCCAGTCTGTGGCTGCTGTAGTGACAGGTCTTCACCGGGCTCCTCTGGACCAGGCATCACATGGGGGGGGTATCTCCAAAAATACCCCTTCCAGCCCTGTGTCCTACCAGAGCCCGAACCATTCCATGGTGAGACCTGGAAGACCTGTAACATCCAGGGGGAGGGATTCAGGTGGTCCAGAGGCCCAGCCCTCTCTTCCCAAAGAAAGCCAAAAAGTCCCTGGGACCTGCCAAGTTCCTGCTTCCCATCCTGAAATTCCTAAGATTCTGCTATCTGTTGACGCAGTCAGCCCTTATCTCTGGTCAGACGCCTACCTGGCACTCTGCAAATATTTATGTTTTGTTTCACTGGGGATGGAGCCCAGGACTTCATGTATGTTAAGCAAGCACTCTGCTGCTCAGCCACACCCTCACCCTTTTAATTTTTTTAAAAATTTTGTCCAGTGTGGTGGCACACATCTGTGATCCCAGCACCTGGGAGACTGAGGCAGGCAGACTGCCATGGGTTCGAGGCCAGCCTGGGCTACAAGTGAGTCCAAGGCCAGCCTGAACTGCATTGAGACCCTGTGTCAAAAAAAAGAAAAAAAGCAAGCAAGCAAGCAAGCAAGCTAGCAAGCTAGCAAGCTGGCCAAATAGCTCAGCGGATCAAAGCTCCTGCAAGCAGGCTCAGGGACTGGGGTTCAATCCCTGGGCCTGCCATGCCGACTGCCCCTGGGGGCAGACTGAGACAGCAATTGAGACTGGGCATGGTGGCGCACACCTGTAATCCCAGCTCTTGGGAGGCTGTGAACAGGTGGATCACTACCAGTTCGATCTAGTAGTGAGACCCTGAACACTCTGTAGACCCTTCCCTAAAATGCAAAAAAAAAAAAAAAAAAAAAAAAAGTTAAAATTAAAAATATGAGCCAAACAAGGTGATGCACACCTGTAATCCTAGCTCCAGGAAGGCTGAGGCAGAAAAAAATCATGGTGAGTTTGCAGCCAGGCTGGGCTACGTAGTGAGTTCAAGTCCAGCCTGGACTGCATAGCCAAACCTTGTATTCAGAGCTGAGCCAGGGGGATTACAAGTTCGAACTCAGCTTGGGCAACTGAGCAAAGCAAGGCCCTCTCCTTACATCACAATGCACCATTACTTTTTGGTTTTGGTGTTGGATTTTAAAAATGTATTTATTACAAGGTCTCACTATGCAGCTCTGACTTATAGAGATCCTCCTATTTTCAGCCTCCCCAGTGCTGGGATTATAGGCATGCACCACCATGTCTGGTCTCTGGGCCGGCACAGCAAGTGGTAGTGGTCCTGGTCCCTGTGCTTGCCTAAGCAGGCGCTTAGTCTGCTAAGCAATCTCACTGACCCCCACCATCAGTTTTTAATTTGAACTTAAAATTGATTAAAACGAAAGAAAGAAAGAAAGAAAAAAGCCAGTGGAGATGGTTCATACCTGAGGTCCAGGACATACAGGGAGGCTGAAGCAGGAGGATCTCGGCAGCCTGCAGGGTTCAGGCCAGCCCTGGAATCCCCAGCTGTCCCTGCGCCTCTGGTGAGAGGTCAGTGCTGGCAACTGGCCTCACAGCTGGCCCCGCAAGGGTACCCAAGGCCCCAAGTGTGCCTGGCCCCATGTGACCCCTGATCTAACCTGAACTCACTTCCCAGCAGCCTCCAGCCCTCCATTCAAAGCCCTTTCCAACACAACACCCCCACAGACCTTGAAACAGGGCCCTGAAGAACAAGGATTCACCTAAAACGACCCTTATGGGTCTCAAACTCTGAGAGATGAAATAGAGAATGACAGGTGCCAAAAGAGGAAACAGCTGTCCTAGAAACAGGGCCTCAGGAAGGAATCATTTCCTGGGAAGGGCAGAGAACTTATGCCTGAGTTTTTTTTTTTTTTTTTTTTTACAGAACTGGGGCTTGAACTCAGACCCTTGAATTTGCCAGTGAAGTGCTTATTCCACTGAGCCATCTCTCAGACCCCAACAGCAGGTTTCTTTAAGCAGTTTTCAAACACAGCCCCTACTGAGGGACCATCCTAACAACATGCCAGTTTCTTCTTGCACACTCAAGGGAACCAGCAAATGAGGGATTTGCTCCTTTACTCATTTAGCAATTCCTCCTCCTCCTCTTCCTCCT
>NW_004524626.1:6048579-6049686 GCF_000260255.1 Octodon degus
ACATGCCAGTTTCTTCTTGCACACTCAAGGGAACCAGCAAATGAGGGATTTGCTCCTTTACTCATTTAGCAATTCCTCCTCCTCCTCTTCCTCCTCCTCCTCCTCCTCCTCCTCCTCCTCCTTCTCCTCTTCCTTCTCCTCCAGTATTTCAGGGAAGGGTCTACAGGGTGTCCAGGAACCCACTACTAGATCAGAATCGTAGTGATCTGCCTGTTTACAGCCTCCCAAGGGCTGGGATTACAGGCACACACCACCATGTCGTCTCTTAGTAATTTATTCTTAATTTATATATTTACTTATTTATTTTGTACATTCTGAAACAAGGTCTTGCTAAGTACTCTAGGCTACCCTTCAACTCACAATGAAGACCAGGCTGGCCTGGAACTCATGGCAACCCACCTGCCGCAGTCTCCTTAGTGTGGGGATTATAGGCTGCGCCACTTTGTCTGGCTCATTTAGTAATTTATTGATCCACTGGTAGATGCTCTTTGGGCTCAAGCACCTGCTGGATTCCCACTGTGTGTCTGGCCCCATCTGACCCCTGACCTAACCCGAACTCACTTCCCAGCAGCCTCCAGAGCTTCACTCAAAGCCCTTTCTAACTCAAGACCCATTTTCCCAGCTGATCCAATTGCCACACCTTCCAGCCACCTTTTTATTCTACCAACTGAGCGTTCCTAACTCCTATGCATCCATCAAAGCCCCATCCCCATCCTGCCTTTTCCACTGTGGTGCCTACCCGTGCCTTGCCCATCCCTCAGCTGTGAGAGTACCTGGGAGGGAAGAAACTGGGAGTTGCCTCTGAGTGACAAAAAAGGACTCTCATCCACATCCCTAAGGATTCCACACAACAAATACCTCTAAGGTGCAAAAAGATAAACTGAGACCCAGAAAAGGTGAGAGGGAGATTTTGGAGTTCAGAGGAAAAACAGGGCTGGCTATCTTTCTGGCCCGCCCAGAGCCGCTCCCCTGCCTGCCTCAGTTTCCCGCGGTGGTGGGGTGGCCTTGCCGGCGGGCGGGGGTCTGCGGTCGCCCGAGACTCAGGAAGTCTTCGGCCGCAGGAATTCGGCCCTTCCTGGCCTTATAAGGGCATTTGCGCTCCGAGCC
>NW_004524626.1:6049786-6057054 GCF_000260255.1 Octodon degus
CCCCGCCCCGCCCCGCCCCGCCCGCCCGGGTCCCAGCCCGGGTCCGTCCCGTCGGCCGGCTGGTGTCCTGTCGCCCGCGCGTCCCAGCCATGAGCTCCACGCAGTTCAACAAGGGACCCTCGTACGGGCTCTCGGCCGAGGTCAAGAACCGGGTGAGTCGGGGCTCAGAACTATGTAGCAGCCCTTGGGGACGTCGGCCACCGTGGGGAACAGAGAGACCCCTGTCCCCTTGCCCCCGACCTCTGGGGAGTTGGGGGTTGAGACTCCGGGAGATCTGGGGAGCGCCTGGGTCTGAGGTCTGGGCCAGGAGGGGGAGTGACCACTCACATCCCCAGCCTTCAGGAGGGGCCGGCCTAACCTCCTGCATCCTAGCCCCTGCCCAGCGCCACCACTTCGGGGACTCCTGACGGTTCGAGTCCCAATGAAGCCCAGAGGGTCTAGGGGGACCCCAGCAGTTCCTTCCCTATCACTTCTGCTTTTGATGTGCTCGTGTTTGCGAGGGGAAGAGGGCGGAGCTGGTGGTTTTGGAGAGCGTGCGGCGGCTCCCCGCGAAATTTCCTGCCGCTCACACCTGGGGTGGGGGGCCACGGGCTCAGGTCCCCTCCGCACTTATTCCCCATCTCATAGTTTAAAGGCAGCGACGGGTCCCCTCGGTATGCGCAGAGTTTGTCACCTGGAAACTGCCGGGGGTGGGGGGAGATGCGTTTTGCAGAAAGCGTTTCTTGGTGGGGCTCGTAGCTAGCGCAGGCCCGTCCTCTCACCACTCTGGGAGGCTGAGGCAGGAGGACCACAGTCAGGCCCAGCCTTAGCGAAGTATGAACTTTTCCCAGAATAGAAAAGGGCTGGTGTGTGTGTGGGGGGGGCGGGGAGTACTAAAAAAAAGTAAAGACAGAAAGCGCTCCCGGTCCCGGAACGGAGAGGAGCAGACACACGCTGAGGGCCGCACACCAGAGCATCTTTCCGAGCAGAGCTGGTGCTGACTTCAGAGCGGGGCGCGACAAGGAGGGGGCGGGAAGGGGTCCATGGCAGAGGTGGCTGTCATCTCTGGGGGGGGGGCACACACCCAGAGGCACCTGGGAATGTGATGTCACAGGAGGCCTGTCCGGGCACGCAGAGGACACTGGTCTGCTCAGCCCTGCCCTCCATCCATCTCTGTCCCCGGCCTCTTGGAGTCACATCGGCAAGGGGAGGGCGAGGACGGGGTGTCGGAGTGGCTTGCAAGCCTCGGATGCCGTCTCAGAACTGGGGGCGCATTTCCCGGACACATGGGCAGGTGAAGAGCCCAGAGAGGGAACTGGACTACTTAGAACCACACAGCATCCTGGGGGCGGAGCCAAGACCTGGCCCAGCTGGGTAGCAGAGTGGGGGGGACGGCCCGGGGGACAGAGAGGGGTCCGCCGCTCTGCCCAGGGAGCCACCGCCAGCCCTCAGCCCGCCGAGCCCGAGGGAGGGCGCGGCCGTGGGTGGGCGTGGCACGCCGCCTGGGGTCACCCGCAGGTCGCACCCTGTTTTGGAAACGAGCCTTCCGTGGCTTCCAGCGCACAGCCCGAGGTCGTTACAGCTGCTTCGAGCCTGGGACCCAGAGGCCTCCGCGGGATGCCTATGCCTCAATTTCCCCATGGCAGGCTGGCCATGCTCAGGGAAGCTGCGCAGCCGCGCAGTGCGTTCCCGCCGGGGGTCCGGGCCGCTGGGAACAGCTGGTCTCAATTTAGCCTTGGAGGCCAGGGCCACATTCCTGGCAGTTTGAGGGCAGCTGGAATGCGCCGACGGGCGGGCAGAGGGAGGTGACCGCTGCGGGTCGGGCGGGGCCTGGACCTGAGTCTGTAGAGCCGCCACCCCAGGCACACTGCGCGCACTGCGCGGCCGCCAGCAGGCTGTGGGAACCCAGGGGGGCTGGGCCGGTCAGGCTGTCCGCTTGCTTTTGTCCTCTGTGTAGACACTAATCCTGGGCCCCAGGTTTAGAGCAAGAAGCAGGAAGTGGGGCACCTGTAAGGAGAACCGATGCCTGCGCAGGTCGGCATGATGCTTCATGGGCGACATCCCAGGTTCATGGCTAAGGAGGCTGAGGCATGAGGGTCCAAAGCTGGAGCCTAGGTTGGACAGGTTGGCAACTCAGCGAGATGTTCTGTGGAAATAAAGAATAAAAAGGGGCTCAGTTCAAAGGTCTGCGCTTTAACCCCCAGTAGTTCCCCTCGCTGCCTCCTCCCCACACGTGCACACACCTGCTGTGCAGTAATTCCACTGGGGAATACAGAAACTGAGGCTCAGACTAGAGGCATCTGTCCCTGGTCAGGGAGAGCTGGGCGCAGAGGAATTGGGCCTGGGAAGGGTGCTGCTTGAGTCCTTCCCTGGCGAGCAGGGAGGGGAGGAAGGGATCCATCTCTCCACTGTGGGAGGAAGGCTGGGGTCTGCAGTCACTACTGGGCTTCTGTTTATTTATTTAGTAGCACAGTTCTGGGGATTGAAAGCAGGGCTTTCTAGCTGAGTGCGTCCCCAGGCCAGTGTTAGGGCTCAGTCACTAAATTCTTCGGGCTGGGCTTCCACTTGAGATCCTCCTGCCTCAGCCTCCCTAGTATAGGGATTACAGGTGTGTGCCGTGGGGCCCAAGGACATACTATAAGCAAGAAGATACACAGCATACTGGAAGGTGGAGATAAAGGCCACAAGGAGCATACATGCAAGCTGGAGGCTTGATAGAGCCCCCACAGGACCTGCTGTTTTGGGACACATACAAGAGACAGAAGACAGGTGGCCAGACACTACCTGTGTCTGGGTTTATAGCAGTAGGACCTGCAGCACCCAGGAGTGGGAATCTCTTGACTGCTTGGAAGGGGACTGCAAGAAAGTGCAGGGTTCCAGGGCAAGCACCACACTACTGTTGTCTTACTTTTCTGAGACAAAATATTCAACAACCGAAGTTAAAGGAGGAAAGGTTTATTTGGCTTACAGCTCTTAGAAGGTTCTGTCCATAGTCCGCTGGCCCCTCCGTGGCAGGGTGGGAACAGGGGGGGCATTGTAGAGGAAAAACAGTTCATGGTGATGCAGGGCAGGCAGAGGCAGCAAGCAGCATGTGACAAGCCGCGACCCTCTTTCTGCCCCTTATATCTTTTCTTTTGTATGTATTTAGTACAGAGTCTTCAGGGTCTCACTACACAAATCAGAGGCATAGTGATCTTCCTCCAAGCGCTGGGATTGCAGGCCTGTGCCACCACGCCCAATCTCAGTCCTCAGTGCACCCTGGGGGCAGGGCCAGTACAGCCTGCCAGGGATCGAACCCCTGGCCCCTGTGCCCCCTGTCCAGGCTACTCTTAGAGTGGGTAGCGTTCACACCCAGCGTGGGGCAACCTTAATCCTACTGGGAGCTATTCCAGACCAATCAGTGGACTGATTTAGTAATCTCCCACCTTTGACTCTATGAGGCTCTCAGGGGACATCTAGACATAAGCCATAACACCTGTCATCCCAGCAATCAAGCTGACTGCAGAAGGCTCACCATGGGTGAGGCCAATCTAGGCTACAGAGTGAGACCTGGTACCAAAAAAAAGAAGGACACACAGCATGGACTCCACAGACAGGAAATATGGGAAATACCATGGCGAACCCAGAGACAGGAAGCAGCCTCTTGGTACAAGGCTGGGAGGGGCTGGGTGACTGCTCATGGGACAGAGTTTGTTTTGGGGTGACAGAATATCTGGAAGTAGAGGTGGCGGCTGCACATCATTGTGAACAAACATACTGACTGTCACTGGCTTGTACCCTGGGGGTGGAACCCGAGGCCTTCACACTGAGCTGCACCCCAGACCCTTTTTATTTTTTTATTTTGAGGTGAGGTCTCTAAGTCACTAAGTTGCCCAGACTGGTCTCTAACTTGCAGCTCTCCTGTCTCAGCCTCCATAGTGCTGGGAGACAGACGGGTGCCACCTGCCTGGCTCAGGTCTAGGAAAGCTTGTTCAAAGCTACTTTGCGTTGTGAACCAGTGTGCTTGGGAGGGCCGGGGCCTGTGGGGTCGTCTGTCTCTTCCCGCCCTGGAGTCTGGCTGCCCTCTGAGCCCTCACCCTCTGCCCCTGCAGCTCCTGTCCAAGTACAACCCGCAGAAGGAGGCCGAGCTTCGCAGCTGGATTGAGGGCCTCACGGGCCTCGCCATCGGCCCCGACTTCCAGAAGGGCCTGAAGGACGGAGTCATCCTGTGCACGTGAGTGGGCGTGGCTCTGGCTGCCACTAAGTGGTGTTGTGCCTTTCTCTTTCTCTTGTCTTTGTTTTTCTTTTCTTTTCTTTTTGCAGAGTGGAGGATGGAATCTAGGCCCCTAGCACACACTAGGCTGACACTCACCAGTCTACTGAAACTTTTTTTGAGACAGGGTCTTGCTACATTGCCCAGGCAGGACTCAAACTCCACATCCTTCTGCGGAGTAGCTGGGATGACAGGCATGTGACACCGCTGCACTGGGCTTTTGTTTGTCTTATTGCCCTGTCTGGCATCTTCAGCAGTGAACATCCCAACCTTACACTGCCCATTTTGTGAGCCATTACTCAGACTTACACAGTTAGGGATATTAAAAATGGTGACAGAGCCAGGTGTGGTCCAGGCTGCCATCCCAGCACTCTGGGAGGCCAAGGCAGGAGGATCACAAGTTTGAGCCCAGCCTGGCCAACTTAGTGACTTAGCAAGACCCTGTCTCAAAAATAAATAAATTTTTAAAAGGGCTGGAAGGGGATGGCCACATACCTTAGGGACTAAAGCACCTCTTTAGGCAGAGCATAGCAGCTGGGGTTTCATTCCATGTATGGTCCTGGGGGCTGGGGAGATGGCTCACTGGAATAAGTGCTTTCCTGGCAAGCACAAGGGCCTGAGTTCAATCCCCGGTTCCGCCAAAAAAAAAAAAAAAAATCCAGCGGCCCTTGTATGGTCCTGGCCCCGCTCCTGGAGTGCGCTGAGACGATGGAGACTGGGCGTGGTGGCTTGTGCCTATAATCCCAGCACTTGGGAGGCTGAAAACAGGAGAATCACTGAGTTGGATCTGTGTAGTGAGACCCTGTAGACCCCATACTAAATACATTAAAAATAAATAAATAAGGGGAATAAATAAATAAATATAAAAGGGCTGGGACTGGGGATATATCTTAGTGGCACTATTCCTGGCAAGTGCAAGGTCCAGAGTTTGATCCCCCATATCACAAAAAAAGAAAAAAAAAAAAAAAAAAAAAAAGGCTGGGGATGCAACTCAGTATCAAGGCCCTGGGTTCCATCCCTAGGTCTATAGGACAGACGGACAGACAGACAGCCAGACAGCTAAGCGAGGAGAGGCAGCCTGACTTCTCAGGAGGCAGGCACTTAGGTGAGGTCTTGACGAAGGCTCTGAGGCTCCTGCACTGAAGGAGGCTCCACCCCTGTACCCCCAGACTCATGAACAAGCTGCAGCCAGGCTCGGTCCCCAAGATCAACCGTTCCATGCAGAACTGGCACCAGGTGAGGTACCGCTGGGGAGGGAGAAGGGTGGCCCTGGCACCCGTGGACAGAGCAGAGTGAGGTCACTCATGCTCTTCTGCCTCTTCCCAGCTAGAAAACCTCTCCAACTTCATCAAGGCCATGGTCAGCTATGGCATGAACCCTGTGGACCTATTTGAGGCCAATGACCTGTTCGAGAGCGGGAATATGACGCAGGTCCAGGTGTCTCTACTTGCTCTGGCAGGGAAGGTGAGGATCAGAGAGGGATGGCAGTCTGCCTGGAGTCACACAGCATGGTGGGGGTCAGTGTGCAGAGTCTCTCACACCTCTCTCTGCTTCTTTTTTTGTTTGTTTGTTTTTTTTCTTTTTTGGCCTGTTCATTCCCCTGAGGGCGGGGCTAGCGCCACATGTGGCGTCTGGGATTGAACTGTGGTCCCCTGCCCCTGCCTAAGCTTGCCTACGCAGGTGATTTAGATTGCAGAGCTATCTTGTTGGCCCTCTTGGTTATTTCTGGGAGAGGGTTTTGCTATATATTCCTGGCCTCAAATTCCTGGTGATCCTCTTGCCTCAGGCTCCCGAGTGTTGGGAAGACAGGTGGGCACCCCCAAACCAGGCTGTTTGGTTTGGTTTGGTTTTTGTGCTGTTGGTGACGGAACCCAGGGCTTTGTGAGTGCTCAGCTGCTGCTGTCACTGAGCTGCACCCTGTCCCCGGAAGGAGGTCGTAGGCCCAGAATTGAGCCCCAGTGTGCTTTCGGAGGCTTCCTCGTAGGAGCAGAAGCTGGGTGACAAGGGGAGGGGTGGGGAGGAGTCTGGCCAGGTACGCGCTGGACCAGCATGGCAGGGTAGGGAGAAGAAAAGAGGGCGACTCGGGTGAGCCCGAGGAGGCAAACGCCTCCGCAGGATTCCTGGGCTGGGAAGGCATGGTGGTGCGCACCTGTCATCCAGCACTCGGAAGGCGGAGGCCAGAGGATCGGCACAATTTGAGGGTCTGTTCCCGTCAGGAAGGCTGCATCCCTCCATGGGTCTCCCCAGGCCGGGCTACCAAGGCCTGGCTTGAGGGTCCTGTCTGCCCCCCACCCTCCTCACCCCTCTTTACTTCAGGCCAAGACCAAGGGGCTGCAAAGCGGCGTGGACATCGGGGTAAAGTACTCAGAGAAGCAGGAGCGGAACTTTGATGACGCCACCATGAAGGCCGGCCAGTGTGTCATCGGGCTGCAGGTGACCCTGCTGTGACATGGGTCCCTGGTGCCTTTCTAGGGGGGCTTTGGGGCCTGGCAGGCTAGCTTGATTCCTCCCATGCCTCTGCAGATGGGCACCAACAAGTGCGCCAGCCAGTCGGGCATGACGGCCTACGGTACCCGGCGGCACCTCTATGACCCCAAAAACCACATCCTGCCTCCCATGGATCACTCCACCATCAGCCTGCAGATGGGCACCAACAAGTGTGCCAGCCAGGTGGGCACGGAAGGCGCTCAGACTTCAGCGTAGCTTTCTTCTCCCCCATGGAGGAGTGTCCACATCATTCTGTGCCTCAGTTTCCCCCAAAGGGTTGCTCTAGATTCTGCCCAATTCTACTCAGATTTAAAATCTTAGGGGGCTGGGGAGATAGCTCAGTAGAATAAGCGCTTGCCTGGCAAGTGCAAGGGCCTGAGTTCAATCCCCTCATCCCAGCACACTGGGAGGCTGAGGCAGGAGTTTCTCAAGGTCAAGACCAACCTACGCGGGCTGGAGAGATGGCTCAGTGGTCTAAAGCACCTACTTGGAACAAGCTTGGCAAAGCACAGGGACCGCGGTTCAATCCCCCAGCACCACATGCCAGCCA
>NW_004524626.1:6057154-6098786 GCF_000260255.1 Octodon degus
CATGCCAGCCAGCCCCGCCCCCTGGTGGGCTGAGCTGGACACACACACACACACACACACACACAATAAATGTTAAAAATAAAAAAATAAATTTGCTTAAAAAAAAAAAAAAAAAAAAAAAAAAGACCAACCTACGCAACTTAGTGAAGCTCTGTCTCAAAATTAAAAAATGGGCTGGAGAGGAGCTCAGTGCAGAGGCCTTGCGTTTCATTCCTACTATTGCACAAGAAAAAAAAAAAAGAAAATATTATAAGGTGTTCAGATTTCCCACCAAGTTGAGCATACATGTCCATGTAATGGTATTGGAGCCCTCAGCTACCCTGGAGAACTGAGCACAGCTATGGAGCTCCCTGGCAGGCAAGGAGAAAGTGGAACAGTCCTGGATTCAAGTGGCCAGGACTGAAGCAGCAGGAAAGGAGCCCCCAGGGAATAAAGACCCACACTCAAGAGTCTGAAACAAGCCCTGGAAAGACTCCAAGAGGGCTTTTTTTTTTTTTTTTTTGGTCTGTTTTTTGAATCAAGATGTCACTGGTTGGGGCTGGTGAGATGGCTCAGTGGTCTAAAGCACCTACTTAGAACAAGCTTAGCAAAGCACAGGGACTACGGTTCAATCCCCCAGCACCACATGCCAGCCAGCCCTGCTCCCTGGTGGGCTGAGCTGGCCACACACACACACACACACACACACACAAATAATTAAAAAGATGTCACTGGTGTCACTAAGTTGCCCAGGCTGTGGTGGAATTTGAAGTCCTCTTGCCTCAGCCTCCCAGAGTGCTGGGATGACAGGTGGGCACCACTGTATGCTCCATAGGGATTTTGTATCTGGTTTCAAAGCAGCTGGGAAACCAGCTAGGAACTCTGTGGGACTCCCCTTCCTGACCTGTGACAACCCTTCCCCTCTTTCTCCAGGTGGGCATGACAGCTCCAGGGACCCGGCGGCACATCTATGACACCAAGCTGGGGACCGACAAATGTGACAACTCCTCCATGTCCCTGCAGATGGGGTACACACAGGGCGCTAACCAGAGTGGCCAGGTGTTCGGCCTCGGCCGCCAGATCTACGACCCCAAGTATTGCCCTCAGGGCCCGGTGGCGGATGGGGTCCCCTCTGGGACTGACGATAGCCCAGGGGAGGCCTCGGAGTATCCGCCCTACTACCAGGAGGAGGCCGGCTGCTGAGGCCGTGTCCTGACCCCACACCACCCCCTTCATCCCAGTTTTTGGGTTTTCTGTGTTTTTTCTTTTCTTTTTAATATACTCAGTGATGCAGGGTTGGGTGGGATGGGGTAGCTGGGGGCTCTTTCCCCCCATTTTTTGGTTTTTCTTTTGTTTTTTTGAGATAGAGTCTCACTATGTATCTTAGACTGAAACCAACTCACTACGTAGCCCAGGCCCGCCTCTTAATTTGCAATGATCCTCATGCCTCAGCCTCCTGAATGCTGGGCTACAGGCGTGCGCCACCACACCTGGCTCCCCATCCTGCTTCTCTGCCCCTGTAGGACTGAGCCACCAGGTGGGGATGGAGTTGACCATATTGGGATACTGTGGGGTTGAGGGGTCCTAGACCCCAGATTTCCCTGCAGGCCTTGGACAGAGCTATATGGGGGAGAGACAGGACCAGCCAGGAGAACCTGGCCCCAAATGGCTTCCTGTCTCCTCCTCCCCATCAGCTTGTGGTTTCCGCACCCACAAAGGTTTCAGGCCCTTTTAACGAAAGAAAACAGTGGTTTTTTTTTTTTTTTGTTTTTTTTTCTTTCCCTTTTTGCAAAACGATGGGGGTGGGGATGGTGAGGAAGAGATGATACACATGGGTCCCCTGGGAAAGGGCCAGGCCACAGCTCTAAAATGCAGGAGTGTTGAGGAGCCCCACCCGGGTGTCCCACCATGGGAAGGAGGCTGAGGGAGGGTAGGACAATAATGTCCAGAGCAGCTGGGGCCCAGCCAGCCCCTGCCCCAAGTCTGCGCCCCCACCGTGGCCCTCCGGATCCCCCATCCGCTCTTGGACTAACCAGCTCTATTGAACCCTCTGTTCCCTGCCCTTACTACCCTCTGAGTACTGGACACGGCCCCCCAGCCAGGGGCCCCCGGACTGGGAGATAATGTGAAATACAAATGTGGACCAAAGCAATAAAAAGACCTCCATTTTTAAGAAAAAAAGCCTGGTATTTGGGAGCTCCCCCCACCACAACCCTGGAGGGGGTGGGGGTGGGGGTTTTGCTTTGATCCCTTGCAGGAATACTGTGGGAGAAGCAGCAGACTTGGGGGGGGGTTCTTAAGGGGAAACTGAGGCTGTAAAGTGAGTCTAGGTTTAAGCCCAGAACTTGGCGAAGGGGAGAGGTTAGGAAGGAAGAAAGCCTTACCTCAAACTCTCTACCTTAGCTCTAGCTCCACCCTGCAGGCCACCTGTCAGCCTCCTGGGCGCCACTGATCCTAGCTCCTCAAGAACTAAACATCCTGGGGGCTGGGGAGATGGCTCAGTGGAATAAGCACTTCCCTGGCAAGTGCAAGGGCCTGAGTTCAATCCCCAGTTCCACAAAAAGAAAAAAAAAAAGAAACTAAACATCCTTAAAGACCCAAGGACAAGCCCCCTTTCTCCATGGAACGTCTGCCCCCTGCTGACTCACTTTTCCTTGGACCCTTAGAGCTGTGTCCACACACAGTGGCCACATCCTCACCATGATCTTGTGAAATGTACCCGTTTTCCCGAGTAGGAAACCACCCAGTTTTCCACACACTGTAACAATTACCACCCAAGACTATTTTGGGGGTCCCTTCCCTCCTGCCATCATGTAGCCCAATGTGTAAGACCCCAGGGAGGTTCACTGAATGAATAAATGAATGAATGAAGACTGAGGTTGGAAACAACCATCCACCCGGCACCGACACTTGTGTTTGAGACAGGGTTGTTCAAGCTGCCCTTGAACGGACTGTGTAGTCCAGGCAGGCCTTGATCTAGTCGAAATCCTCCTGCCTCATTCTGAGTGCCGGGTTATAGGCCTGCTCCACTTCCCCCTTTAAGTTTTGCAGTAGTGTGGTCTGTCGTCCAGTACTTTTTTTTTTTTTTTTTTTTTTTGCCAGTACTCATTGAGCTATATCCTCAATCCTTTTTTTTTAATTTTGTATTTTACCAAAGTAGCCACGTTGGACTTAAACTTGCCATCCTCCTGCCTCAGCCTCCCAGAGTGCTTGGATTCTAGGTGTGCATCACCACAGGCACCCCCCTATTATGAAGGGAAAATGGTATCCCTGAATCTGACTCTGGCTAGCTGTAGGTCCCTGAGGACAGGGGCTCCAATGGGGGGGAGGGGGGAGTGGCTGAGGGCGGCTGAGGGCGAGGTGAGCGCACAGCCACCAGGAGAGGACGCCGCAACACGTGTGTGTTCGCTTTAAGAAACCCGGCTCAGGGTGACTAGGAGACTCGCGATGAATAAGCTTTCTTGGGCGCTCCCGTCTTCGGATGGGCCGCTCTGTGAGTGGTGGGCACTGTGGCCAATAGCAGCGGCTGAGGGCGGGGCGCTGCCGAGTCTCCCAGTCGGGAAGCGCTGTCAGCGGCCTTGGCACTGTACCGGCCCGGGTCTCCTTTTAAAGAAGCCGCAGTCCTCGTGCGCTGTCTGGCAGGGGAAAGGAGGCTGGAGCTGGGGGCCCCCGAACGGTGAGAGGAACCCAGAGAAGGAGGAAGGAGGGAGACTCCAGCACGCAGGAGTGGAATTTGGAGGTGACCAGAGGCCAGTTGCCTGGAAAATAGGGGATGCTGGTCGTACCCCAGCTCATCCTTACTTTTCTTCCCACGAATATTGAGGGACCGCTGAACTGATTAGTAATGCTCAAGGGTGGAGGTGGCATCTGGGTCACTCGAAGGGCCTGAGCCCGCCTGCACCTGTGAAGCCCCGATGGGACCCCAGATCCTGAATCCCTCTGTCTAAGAAGGAGCCCTGGCGTGGAGGTCAGGGGGTGGAGGCGGGTGGGTGGGTCAGGTTCTAGTTCCCACTGCGCGGTTGACTTACGGCCCCTGGGCGTCAGTCTAGGTTGTTATCCGTACAATAAAGTAGACCAGAGCCTTTTGGTTCCAAGGAAATGGCAGAACTAGAAGTCTAGCTCAGCCTCTGCTCCTGACCTGTTTGCTAGATCCTGTGTCTTTTCGGAGGATCAATAATGCATGAAGGGATGGGCCAAGCTGGGACTTAATCACGGTTTGGAAGCCTGGATTGCCCCCACCTTTTCTTTTCTGTACTTTTTATTGCTATAGGTCCCAACTCCTTTTAACAGTATTTATTTATTTACTTATTTATTTTGGAGTCAAGGTCTCTAGGTTGCTAAGTAGCCCTGACTGGATTCTAACTTGCGATCCTCTTGCCTCAGCCTCCTAGAGTGCTGGAATCACCTGGCTGATTTGTCCTTTCTTGAGCCTCAGTTTTCTATTCTGTAACTGGAGTGACAATCTAGTAATCATTGCCAGTCAGGCAGTTGACACGTTCGACACAGTAAATAATGGTTGCTCTTATCGTATTTGAACAGGCGGGGGTGAAAGGAACCCTTCCTCGGGTCTGCGTCAAGACCAGGGTGGGAGGCGCCGGAACAGGACCAGATAGATCCCTGGGTGGGGCTTAGGGTGGAACCTGGCGACCGAAGCGTTAAACCGAGACTCCGCCCCCGGGGATTTGGGGCTGGGTTTTAGGCCTCCTCGTCAGACCGACAGCCCTGCTAACCAATCATCTCTGAGGACGGCTTCGGGCAGCGTTTCCATTGGTTCGCTCCACCCTGGAGGACAATCTTTTATTAACTGCTTACTGTAAGCCTCTCTCTAATAGAGCTTCCCCGTCCCCGCGCGGTGTGTTAGTGAGAGGGATGAATTCAGAAAGAGACAGGATTGCCTGGAGCCACAAAACACAACTTTTACACTGACACCTCCATCCTGTCCCCTGTGCAGTGTCATCATGGGTTTCCGAACACAATTGATGCTGCTGCTTTGGAAGAATTTCACATATCGCAGGAGACAGCCGGTAATTTTCAGGGGCGCCAGCCGGGTGGGACCAGCGTGATCCCCACGATCTCCCGCCAATTCTGCTCCCCCTAGGTTCAGCTCCTGGTCGAGTTATTATGGCCTCTCTTTCTCTTCTTCATCCTGGTGGCCGTCCGTCACTCTCATCCACCACTGGAGCAACATGAGTGTAAGCCCTGAGGACGGGGCGTTGTGTTTGGGGGAAGGGGCCATGGAGCCCCTAGTCCACGGGGGTTGCAAGTAGTGGCAGGCGGTACACGTCCCTGGGGGTGAGCTCGCCATCGCTGATGGCTTACAAGCCAGAGAGTGGTCAGTCTGCAGAGCCGACATCTGTCCACAGGCCACTTTCCTAATAAGCCACTGCCGTCAGCGGGCACCATCTCCTGGCTCCAGGGTCTCATCTGCAACGTGAACAACTCCTGCTTCCCAAAGCCCACGCCAGGGGAGGAGCCAGGCTTCCTGAGCAACTTCAATGAGTCTCTGTAAGCAAAAAGCAGTGCCTTCGCTGGCTGGGAGCCCTGGCCGGGTGGGGGCACTGAGTCTCCTGCCTTGTCTCTGTCCTCAGGGTGTCCCGGCTCTTAGCAGATGCCCGCACTGTACTTGGCGGAGCCAGTGCCCGCAGGACGCTGGCTGGCCTGGGTTCCCTGATGCCCATGCTCAGGTCTGTCCATAGTGCAGGTGAGGCAGCTGGGATGGCACACCTGCCCCAATACACAGTGGGGACCGCGGAGCGCGGGCATCTCTGGCTGGAGTTTTCATGGCCCTATTCTGTGCATTTGGCACCCAGCCCAGCCTCAGCAGGATGACCAGCAGGAGAGACCTTCCCTGACCACTGAGCTACTGGGGACACTTCTGCAAGGGGTGAGCAGGGTTGAGGGACCAGCTGTTCTTGGGAACCTCTCATACCAGGCTCTGGGACCTAATGGGACATTCCTCATCCTGTACCAGGACAGGGAGTATCTGTCACAGTGACAAAGCCTCCAGCCAGTGAATGACCTTGAATAAGTCTTTATACTTCTCAAAGCCTCAATTTCTACATTTGTAAAATGGGCACAAAGACAGCGTGATGGAAATTTAGTGGAGTGCTTGTTCTCAGGTGACAAGGTTCTTGTCACTCTCGGCATCTTCTCCACAGGAATCTCTGAGGTCCACCCTGAGCCAAGCACAGGAGTCCATGGGCAGCTTTGTGGAGGCTGCTGAGGACCTGACCCAGGAGGTGAGTCTTCCCTCCCAAAATGCGTATGGTGGCACTTGTCTGTCATCTCAGCACTGGGAGGCTGAGGCAGGAGGATCTCAAGTTCCAACCCAGCTGGGACAACCTATCAAGATTCTGTCTGAATATAAAAAGAATAAAAAAGATTGGGTATTTAGCTCATTGCAAATGAGTTTAATCTCCAGTACTAGAAAGAAAGGGAAGGGAAGGGGGGGAGGAAGGGAGGGGGGAAAGGGAGGAGAGGGGAGGGGAGGGGAAGGGAGGGAGAAAAAAAAGTTTCCATTTAGCATCAAACTCAGCCAGGAAGCAATAAGGACAGTTTTTCTGTGCACTTGGAACAAAGTGGGGTGCCTGCCCTGGTGCAGGTTTGGTGGTGGATCCAGTGGCGGGAAGATTGCCAGCACCCTCTGATGACCTTTCCTTAGCTCCTAGCGCTACCCAGCCTGGCGGAACTTTGGGCTCTACTGCAGAGACCCCAGGGGACAAGCAGCTCCCTGGAGCTGGTGTCTGAAGTCCTGTGCAGTGCTAAGGGGCCCAGCAGCCCTGGGGGTCTCTCCCTCAACTGGTATGAGAACGGAAACTTGAGGGAGCTGGTAGAGACGGAGCAGGTGCCTGACCTGTCAGACCACGGCCTGAGTGAGTGACAGGCTTCAGTTTCCCTACTTGGGTGGTAGGTGGTGGGTGTGGAGCCTGGGCTCATGGCATCTGCACCCCAGGCCCTGCCTGCTTAGAGCTGATGGGGACACTGGGCAACCACCCACTGTCCCGCCTGCTCTGGAGACGCCTCAAGCCACTGGTTCTCGGGAAGCTGCTCTTTGCACCTGACACGAACTTCACCCGGCAGATCATGGCTCAGGTGAGGGTGGTCTGCTGCTGGGGGAGGAGTGTTGGGAAAGGAGGGAGGGCCAGAGGGTCAGGGCACTGTGTTCCAAAGAAATAAGATCTTAGCATGGCAGTGCGTGTCTGTCATCCCAGCACTCAGAGAGCAGGAGGCAACTAGGCAGCTTAGTAAAACTCTTTAAAAAATAAAGCATATGAAAAGGCAGGGAATGTAGCTCAGTGCAAAAGCCCTGCACTTTAATGCCTAGTAGCAACAAAACAAAACAGGTAGAGCAGCCAGGGAAAGTGCCCAGAGGCCCTCAGAGGACAGAGTGGTGGTGAATGAACAGGACCTGGACAGATCTGTGGACCCTTCCCTGCAGGTGAACCAGACCTTCGAGGAGCTGGCCCTGCTGAGAGACATCCAGGAGGTCTGGGGCATGCTGGGACCCCAACTCTTTGGTTTTCTAAACAACAGTGCAAATGTGGCTATGCTGCAGGTAGGGCTGGGGTGGAAGCAGGGCATGGGGAGACCTCACTCCAGGCAGGAAGTGGGACCCATGGTGGGCAGGAGTGCAGAGCCCCTGTGGTCGGGTGCCAGAGACCCTCCTCACCTGACACTTTCCCCAGAGTCTCCTGCAAGTGCAGGAGAAAAGAAGGAAGCGACCAGGGCCTGGAGGCCAGGCAGGGGCAGAGGCCCTCCGGTCTTTCCTGGATCCCAGCAAGGGCGGCTACAGCTGGCAGGAGGCTCATGCTGATGTGGACCGCATGGTGCGCACGCTGGGTGGCGTGATGGAGGTGAGGGCCTGGAGAGAGGCAGGGTGCCACCTGACCATTGGAGCCTGGCGGGTAGCTCTGCTCTAGCGATCTAAAGGGGAGAGGCGATCTTGTCTTGTGGAGGCCCTGAGGGGACAGGTTTGGGTCCCTTGCAGTGCGTGTCCCTGGACAAACTCGAGGCCACACCCTCGGAGGCAGCTCTGGTGTCGCGGGCCCTTCAGCTGCTGGCTGAGCGACGCCTCTGGGCCGGCATCGTCTTTCTGGGGCCCGAGGACGCCCCGGACCCAGCAGAAGTGACGGTGCCTGGACACTTGAGAGTAAAGATTCGCATGGACATCGATGATGTCACCAGGACCAATAAGATCATGGACAAGTGAGCGTGGTGGTTGGGGCCAGGCAATTCAGCACATTGGCGATTGCTGGGCGGAGCCTAGGTGGCAGCAAAAGGCACATTAGGCAGAGCCCAGGGAACTTTAGACCAATCGGGATCATGGTGGGTGTGGCCTATGTACTTGAAGGGCCAGCCAAGGCCTTCCTATTGGGGTATAGGTGGAGAGCAGTGTGGGCGTTCTTGTCTATTGGATACAGTGATGCGCAGAACCTGCACTTTACCCATCTACATATAGTGGGCAGAGTCCAGAGAGTCTTAGAGTGTTACAGGACATGGTCTGGCAGCTGGGATGTGAAAGGAGAATGAGGAGTTGTGTGTCCAGGCCAGGAGCAACATTGAGGGCGCATGCGCAGAGTAAAGAGCTGAGCTGTGATGGGCAAGGAGCTCCCAGCTGTTCTCTACCACTGACTGCCACATCCCTTGCACAGGTTTTGGGACCCAGGCCCGGCCGCAGACCCCTTGTCGGACCTGCGCTATGTGTGGGGAGGCTTCGTATACCTACAGGACTTGATAGAGAGGGCGGCTGTGCGTGTGCTCAGCGGCGCTGACCCCCGCACAGGCCTTTATCTGCAGCAGATGCCCTACCCGTGCTACATGGATGACGTGTGAGCGCTGCGCCTACCCCACTCAGCCCCAGCCCCCTGTCCCGAAGCTTAGGGGACAGTCAAGCCTGCAAGTGCCCATGTGATCCCTAGCAGGGGCAGAGTTCAAAGATCCTTGAGGATCTTGGGGCACAGAAGGAAAGTGGCTTGTAGTGATCCTGGAACCCCGAGCAGCATCAAGCTCCGAGGTGGGGGACCCTCGGAGTCTCACTGCGAATGGCCGGGCCACGTTGGGGCGAGGAGGCACAGAGTCATCATCCCTATTTCCGTGGCCTTCCCAGCTTTCTGCGAGTGCTGAGCCGCTCGCTCCCGCTCTTCTTGACGCTGGCCTGGATCTATTCAGTGGCGCTGACCGTGAAGGCCGTGGTGCGCGAGAAGGAGATGCGGCTGCGCGACACGATGCGCGCCATGGGGCTGGGCCGCGCGGTGCTCTGGCTCGGCTGGTTCCTCAGCTGTCTGGCGCCCTTCGTCCTCAGCGCCACGCTGCTGGTGCTGGTGCTCAAGGTGCGCCTCGGTGCCTCAGGGGCACGCGGGGATCCGTGTTCGGGCGATGGGGATCCGCGTGAGCCCCAGAGCCCAAGCCCTGATAGCCCTGATCTCCCTTTGCCCCCCACAGCTGGGTGACATCCTCCCCTACAGCCACCCGGCCGTGGTACTTCTCTTCTTGACAACCTTCGCAGTAGCCACGGTGGTCCAGAGTTTCCTGCTGAGCACCTTCTTCTCCCGCGCCAACCTGGCCGCCGCTTGCGGAGGCCTCGCCTACTTTGCTCTCTACCTGCCCTACGTGCTGTGTGTGGCCTGGCGGGAACGGCTCCCCGCGGGGGGCCGCGTGGCCGCGGTGAGGGCAGGTGCGGGGCAGGGCGGTGGGGGCGCCCCTGGCCGCGGCCGCCTGCTGACCCGTCCTCTGCAAACTGCAGAGTCTGCTGTCGCCCGTGGCCTTCGGCTTCGGGTGCGAGAGCCTGGCGCTGCTGGAGGAGCAGGGCGAGGGCGCGCAGTGGCACAACCTGGGCCGCGCGCCCGCGGCCGACGTCTTCAGCCTAGCTCAGGTCTCGGGCCTCCTGCTGCTGGACGCTGTGCTCTACGCCCTCGCCATCTGGTACCTGGAGGCCGTGTGCCCAGGTGGGCCTAGGGAGTGGGGCCCTGCGCGGGGCCGCGACTGCGCACCAGGGAACTTCTGGTCCTTGAACTGCCCCCAGGTTAGGTTCCCTCTAAGGGCGGTGCTGCAGCGCTCCTGCGCCCCAGACTGTTTGGACCAGGGGTAGCGGCGCACGCCTGTAATCCTTAGCATTCTGGGAGACAGACGGGAGACCAGAGGTCCTCCAGTTTTAGCCCAGTCTGGGCATTTTAGCACCTTAGCAAGACCTGACGAAAGAAAGAAAGAAAAGAAAGAAAGAAAGAAAGAAAGAAAGAAAGAAAAGAGAAAGAAAAGAAAGAAAAGAGGGCCGGGGAGATAGCTCAGTAGAATAAGCCCCTGCCTGGCAAGCTCAGCGTCCTGAGTTCAATCCCCTGGAAAAAGAAAAAAAAAAGAAAGAAAGAAATGAAGACTCAGGGCGGAGCTTCCCGGCCCTAAAATCCAGGTTTTTGTGAGCGGCTGTGAGAGGGGCTTGGCAGCGAGCCAAAACCCCGCCCACGTGACCGCCCAGCCCTAGGGGTGTGGTTAGATTTACATGCCTTCCTCGCAGAGGGAAAGCCTAACTGAGCGCTGCTCCTCACTAGGCCAGTATGGTATTCCTGAACCGTGGAATTTCCCCTTTCGGAGGAGCTACTGGTGTGGACCTGCACCCCCAAAAGGCCCTGCTCCAGCCCCTGCCCCGCAGGATCCAAAGGGTGAGATCCCACAAACCTAACCAGCTCCTTTCTCGTTTGGATTCCCTGCCTTACTCATTTCCAAATAAACCGGACTGCCCATAATCTAGTCTCCTGCAGCTCCTGGGGCTTCCCTAACTCTTTATTTTCAAATTGTACTGGGAATTGAATCCAATGCCTTGACACTAAGCTCCACACCCAGCTTTTTTTGTATTTTTTGGGGGGAGTGTACACAGGATTGAACACCAGTCCTTGCCCTTGCCAGGCAGGCGCTTAGGCCGCTGAGCTATCTCCCTGGCCCTCCTTTTGTATTTTTTCAGAGACTCACTAAATTGCTAAATTTCCCCAGCTAGGGGCTGGTGAGATGGCTCAGTGGTCTAAAGCACCTACTTAGAACAAGCTTAGCAAAGCACAGGGACCATGGTTCAATCCCCCAGCACCACATGCCAGCCAGCCCCACCCCCTGGTGGGCTGAGCTGGCCACACACACACACACACACACACACACACTCTAAATAAATTAATTAATTAAAAAAAATAAATTTCCCCGCTAAGCTCAAACTTGAGCTCCTTTTGCCTCAGCCTCCCTGAGTGCTGGGCTGCAGGTGCCCATCACCATGCCTGGCTGTTCCCCAACTCCTACAGGCTCCTGCCTGACCCAACACCAGTTCTAAGGGATCCCGGGTGCCCCCCTCACAAACACCCTACCCAGTGTCTCTGTCTCTTTCTGCAGTGCTGGTAGAAGGGGCACCGCCTGACCTGTGTCCAGGAGTCTCCATCCGTGGCTTGGAGAAGCACTTCCCAGGTTGCCCACAGCCAGCCCTGCGTGGGCTTAGCCTGGATTTCTACCAAGGCCACATCACGGCCTTCCTGGGCCACAATGGCGCTGGCAAGACCACCACGCTGTGAGCTGCCAAACGTGCTGCACCCTCCCCAGAACTCAGTTTCCCCATCTGTCCTGTTGAGAACACATCTGGGGCCAGAAGGTTCTGGGGTATAACCTGGGCATGTGATGAGACACGGCTGTTAGCCCAGCATTCTGGGAGGCTGAGGCAGGATTGAAAGTTCCAACCCTGAGGCCAGGGAGATGGCTCAGTAGAATAAGAGCTTGCCTGGCAAGCACGAGGGTCTGAGTTCAATCCCTGGTTCTAAAAAAAAAAAAAAAAAAAAAAAAGACCCTGTCTTACACTTGGCATGAAGGCCCTAGGTTCTGGGGTGTACCCTGGGGGTAACAGCCCCATTTCACTTTGGGCATATAAAAGACAGGGACGAAGTATTTTCTCAGCCTAAGATTCTTCCCTATAAAATGGGGACATAACACCCCTTGGAGACCAAGTGTGTTGGCTGACACCTGTAATCCCAGCATTCTGGAGGCTGGGGCAGGAGGATTGCCACAAGTTTGTGGCCAGCCTGGGTACATAGGAAGATCCTGTCTCAAATAAACAAAAACAAAGTGGGCATACACAGCTGCCTATGAGAGGTGCTGCTCTGAGACCCCTATACTCCCAGGTCCATCCTGAGTGGCCTCTTCCCACCCAGCGGTGGCTCGGCCTTCGTCCTGGGCCACGATGTCCAGTCCAGCATGGCAGCCGTGCGGCCTCACCTGGGCTTGTGCCCGCAGCACAACGTCCTGTTTGACATGTGGGTAGCGGTGCCTGGCGTGGGTACCCCTGCAACCCCGCACACTGTGATGGCCGCCCCTCTTCTCCCTGCCCATAGGCTAACAGTGGATGAGCATGTGTGGTTCTATGGCCGGCTGAAGGGTCTGAGCGCAGCAGCTGTGGGCCCTGAGCAAGACCAGCTACTGCAGGATGTGGGGCTCAGCCCTAAGCGGAGTACACAGACACGCCACCTCTCTGGTAAGCTCACTGGAGGGTGGGGAAGTGAGGACAGATCCAGGCATTGATGTCTGTATGCATGGCCAGAGGTGGCAGAGATGCCCCTGTCCCCCTAAGGTGGGATGCAGCGGAAGCTATCAGTAGCCATTGCCTTTGTGGGTGGTTCCCGTGTTGTTATTCTTGATGAACCCACTGCCGGTGTGGATCCTGCTTCCCGTCGAGGCATTTGGGAGCTGCTGCTCAAATACCGAGAAGGTGAGAGCTGGGGGCAGGCTGAGGCTCCTCCTGGATTCTGCTTCTGGGCATCCAGAAAAGGTGTCTAGCCAGGCAGTACTGGGGTGGGGTTTTGAGGGATGAGTAAGAGTTTGCTACCTGGGATAGGCAATTCCATGGTGGAAAGCACAGCTTGGGGCAAGCCCTGGTGGCCTGAGATCGTTCATGTGGGGTGGGTCCCCATACTCAGGTCGTACACTGATCCTCTCCACCCACCATTTGGATGAGGCTGAGCTACTAGGAGACCGGGTGGCTATGGTGGCAGGTGGCCGCCTGTGTTGCTATGGTTCACCACTTTTCCTGCGTCGCCACTTGGGCTCTGGCTACTACCTGACACTGGTGAAGAGTCCTCCGGGCATGACCACAAGAGAGGTGAGGCCCCTGGGGTACAGACCCCCACAACTTCTTCTAGCCTGGTTGCCATGCCAACCACTGCCCCTTCATGCAGGGTGACCGTGACAGAAAGGACAGACTGGACACTGCACAGGAGCATGAGTCAGGCAGCCAGGACAGCACTGCAGGTGGGAGCTGGCCTGGGCTGCCCAAAGGAGAGGGGGTGTGTGTGGCTTAGTTCAGGGGACCCTAAGGCCAGGCTTGCTGGCACATGCCACTCAGGCAGGAGGGGTCATGAGTTTGAGGCCAGCCTGCATCATATAAGGAGACCCTGTCTCAGGAAAAACACACAAATATTCAGAGAACCCCAGAGTGGATCCCCGATTGCCACCCTTGGGGGTCCCTCTAACAGTGACTCTGTGCATCTCCGACCCATACCTTTACTCCACCTTGGAATCTCAGCTCTCTGGAGGCTGAGGCACGAGGATCTCACGTTTGAGTCCAGCCCGGGTCACTAGCGACATAGAGACTCCACGTCACTATTTTGTGCCAAAATAGAAAGATCTAAAGGGCTGGGTTGGCACTCAGTGTGCAGCCCTGTGTTTCATCACTTTTACCACAGAAATAAAACATTAACCGGGGTCAACCAGAAAACTAAGCTGCCTCTGTCCTCTGCCTGCAGGGCCAGGGGTGAGGATCTCGAAGGCCCCTCTCCCCCCAGATGCACCCCAACTCCTGAGCCTGGTGCGGCACTGGGTGCCAGGGGCACAGCTGGTGGAGGAGCTGCCCCACGAGCTAGTGCTGGCAATGCCCTATGGGGGTGCCCAGGATGGCAGCTTTGCCAGGCTGTTCCAGGAGCTAGACAGGCAGCTGGACACACTGTGGCTCACTAGCTATGGCATCTCGGACACCAGCCTAGAAGAGGTGCCAGGGGGCTGTGGGAGAGGCTGACGTGGGTCGGCTGGGATGGCAAGGGCAGCCTAGGGGAGATGGGGCTTTGGAGGATGAATAGGAGCTTGCTTATGGACAACAGCAGCATTATAGGAGCTGGGGATGGAAGTAGATGAGGGATTCTTTCCAGTGGCCCCCCCCAACCCCCTGTTCTCAGCTCCCTGTTTGTTTCTCCAGATTTTCCTGAAGGTGGTAGAAGACAACAGCATGGACCTAGAACTAGTGGGAGCCACCGCAGCTCCCCGACCCTTGGACTCTGAGCCTGGTCCAGAGCCTGGTATGACCCTGGACCGAGTCTCCATCCCTGGTTGAGTCCACCTCCAATGCATAGCCCTGCCTCTGATCCTTGACCTTGACCCTAGCTGAGCACTGACCCCTGCCCATGACCCCTATTGGCCCCACAGATGGTGTCCCCTGGTCACATGTGTCCACGACTACCTTGCAGCGCCCAGTACTACCTGAGGACTCCACCCTGGGGAATGGAGAGCCGGGTGAGTCCCTCCCTTGCCCACTGTAACAACCTCCTTTCCCTCACCATGGCCAGACCTCTGACCCTCCCATGCCCCACAGCCGGGCTGGCCTCAGAGACACAAGCCCTGCAGGGTTCTGGGCCAGACATCACAGGCCGGGTCCAGGGCTGGGCCCTGACCCACCAGCAGCTCCGGGCCCTGCTTCTCAAACGCTTTCTGCTTGCTCGGCGCAGCCACCGAGGTCTATTTGCACAGGTGAGGAGGTCCAGCTAGCATCAGGGCGGGTGGCTCAGGTGTCCATGGCTGCTGTTTCCATCCCAGCTGCTCACTCAGTGGCTTCATTCAACAGCACAAGCCCAGGGGCCGGGGAGATGGCTCAGTGGAATAAGCACTTCCCTGGCAAGCACAAGGGCCTGAGTTCAATCCCCAGTTCCATAAAAACAAAACAAAACAAAACAGCGTAGGCCCATGTGTACTTATTGAAGGCACTGGGGAGCCATGGATAGTTCTGTAGCAGGAGCAGGGAAGGGGTGGCAGCTGATGAGCCATTCCTGCAGATCATACTCCCTGCCCTTTTTGTGGGCCTGGCTCTGGTATTCAGCCTCATCGTGCCTCCTTTTGGTCACTACCCGGCACTTCGACTTAGACCCGCCATGTACGGGGCCCAGGTGTCTTTCTTCAGGTGGGTGCCAGGGACAGAAGGTGAGGGGAGGGTTGGGAGCCTAGGGCAAAACTCTAACCCACATGCCCCCCACCCAGTGACGATGCTCCAGGGGACCCAGACCGGGCCCGTCTGCTTGAGGCGCTGCTGGAGGAGGCTGGCCTGGATCAGCCGGAAGTACACAACAGCTCCACCAGGTGCGCCCACCCACCCTGCCTTGATTTTCCCTCTGGGCTCCAGCCTGCCCACCTGGAGTGTCCAGGATCCCCAGTAACCCTGCCTCCATTTCCACAGGGATGCTGAGTGTCTGCAGGGCCCTGCGTGCCACTTCTCAGTCCCTGAGGTTCCCGCTGATGTGGCCCAGGCCCTGGCCAGCGGCAACTGGACACCAGGGTCCCCATCCCCGTCCTGCCAGTGCAGCCGGCCTGGCGCCCGCCGCCTACTGCCTGACTGCCCCGCTGCGGCTGGGGGGCCCCCGCCCCCCCAGGCCCTGAGCAGCTCAGGGGAGGTTGTGCAGAACCTGACGGGCAGGAACCTGTCCGACTTTCTGGTCAAGACCTACCCACGGCTGGTGCGCCAGGGGTGAGCAGCCACGGGGGGAACAGGTTGTCTTTTTTTTTTTAAGTACTGGGTATCAAACCCAGGGCCTTCACACTGGGCTATGTCCCCAGCCCTTTGTATTTTTAATTTCAAGATACTGTGTTGCTACGTCACTAAGTTGCCTACACCTGGCTTGAATTTGAGATCCTCTTGCCTTAGCCTCCTCAAGGGCTGGGATGACAGGCATGCTTCACCACACCTGGCGGGGGACAGCAGCTTGGTGCCAATAGGTTGGATGTCAGCTGGGGTGCTCCCCTCTGTTTCCATCTTGCCTTTAATTCTCAGGCATCTCTGTCTGTCCCCATCCTTGTCTCTTTCTGTCTGTCTCTCCCACAGCCTGCAGACCAAGAAGTGGGTGAATGAGATCAGGTGAGGGGGCACCTGGCCTGGGGTTTCCTGGCCCCACACCTTTCCCACACCCTCCACCTTCCCTTGGCTACCCATGCTCAGGTGCTACCCCCACCACTGCCCAGGTACGGAGGCTTCTCACTGGGGGGCCGTGACCCAGGCCTGCCCTCAGGCCGAGAGCTGGGCCACACGGTGGAGGAGCTGCGGGCACTGCTGAGCCCTGAGCATGGTGGGGCCCTCGATCGCGTCCTGAACAACCTCACGGTGTGGGCTCTTGGCCTGGATGCTCAGAACAGCCTCAAAGTAAGAACTGGGGTGCAGGTAGGTGTCCTCCTCCACCACCCTCACTCTGAGACACTGACCCCATGACTGTGACTTCTCTCAGATCTGGTTCAACAACAAAGGCTGGCACGCCATGGTGGCCTTTGTCAATCGAGCCAACAACGCACTCCTACGTGCCCAACTTCCCACGGGCCCTGCCCGCCAGGCCCTCAGCATCATCACGCTCAACCACCCCCTGAACCTGACCAAGGAGCAGCTGTCAGAGGCTGCACTGTGAGTCTCAGCCCCATGTACCCTCCCATGCCTCAGTGTCCCAGCTGTTTTGGGTGGTGGGGCTGGATTTGTACTCTATTATGTGCTGGTCACATAAACAGGCACCCTCCTTCCCAGCATGGCCTCCTCCGTGGATGTCCTGGTCTCCATCTGTGTGGTCTTTGCCATGTCCTTCGTCCCAGCGAGCTTTATCCTGGTCCTCATTGAGGAGCGTGTCTCTCGGGCCAAGCACCTGCAGCTCATAGGAGGCCTATCTCCGACCCTCTACTGGCTGGGCAACTTCCTCTGGGACATGGTGCGAGTGGGGGCTGCTGAGAGGGAATGGGTGAGGTCTGAAGGGTGGTGAGATCTCGCACACCCCTTCTCAAAAAATCCAGGGAGGTCAAAGCTGGGTGTACTGGTATAGATCCTTGGGAAACTGAGGCAGCAGGACTGCAAGTTTGAGCCCAGCCTGGCCATCTTAGTGACTTAGTGAGATCATGTCTCAAAAAATAAAAAGGTGTGGGGGGTGTAGCTCAGTGTAAAGGCCCTGATCCTTAGTACTTAAAAAACAAAAACAAAGCAAGCAAACAAACAAACAAACAAAAAACAGCAGAGGGGCTAGGGTGGGGACAGGGCTGAGGGTGACAATCCCTGCCCATTCTTATTCACGGGTGCCTACTCTCCCCACTGCAGTGTAACTACTTGGTGGCAGCATGCACTGTGGTCCTGATCTTCCTGGCCTTCCAACAGAAAGCCTATGTGGCCCCTGAGAACCTGCCTGCACTCCTGCTGTTGCTGCTACTGTATGGGTGAGGAGGGCCCCACCTGGTGCTGAGGAGGGAGATGGGACTTCACTGCAGCTCCTGAGAGACAGGAGGTTATCTCAGGCATACTAACTTCAGTGGTATGCTAGTGTGGCCTTAAAAGCTCATCATGAGCCAAGCCCACTGATGCCTGTAATCTCATCACTCTGGGAGGCTGAGGCAGGAAGATCTCCAGTTCAAGCCTGGCCTCCATAGAGTCATCTGTGGCCCTTGTCACCCCCACAGCTGGTCAATCACACCACTCATGTACCCAGCCTCCTTCTTCTTCTCCGTGCCCAGCACTGCCTATGTGGTGCTCACCTGTATTAACCTCTTTATTGGCATTAATGGCAGCATGGCCACCTTTGTGCTCGAGCTCTTATCTGACCAGGTAGGACTCTGTGAAGGGCCTGGGCTTGGGATGGATTGCTTCAGTTCTCTGAGCTGCAGCTTCTTCCTGCCTCCCAAACAGAACCTCCAGAATGTGAGCCGAATCTTAAAACAGGTATTCCTGATCTTTCCCCATTTCTGCCTGGGCCGAGGACTCATTGACATGGTGCGGAACCAGGCCATGGCTGATGCCTTTGAGCGCCTGGGTAAGGACTTCCTGTCTGGTGGGGTGAGGATCAAGGGGCTAGGAGGGAAAATTACTCCTAGGGAGAGAACTAAGCACTTGAGGCATCCCAAAAGCTAGGCTGTTAGAGGTACAAGCATGCAGTACAAACTGTAACATGAAGTTGTAAAAACTAATTCTATTTGGGTCACATCACAACTAGTCTAAATAACAGAGGTGATATGTTAGGGGATTTTTTTTTCTTTTAGTTTTGAGACAGGGTCTCACTGTGTTATTTAGGCAGGTCTTGAACTTGCTTCTGTAGCTTAGACTGCTTCAAACTCATGGCAGTTCTCCTGCCTCAGCCTTCTGGGTGCTGGCATTACAAGTACGCACCACTACACCTGGTGGTATGTCTATTTTCTATGCAAATTAGAGCCAAGCTGAGCAGCCCACCCAGAATTTGTTCCTTCCACCTAAGAATCCAGGGTGGATTGAAGAAGGTGCCAAACACCAAGGCCTCCAACAACTTTCCTTCCTATACTCACAGGAGGTAGCCAGTTCCAGTCACCTCTGCGCTGGGAGGTGGTTGGCAAGAACCTCCTGGCCATGCTGGTGCAGGGACCCCTCTTTCTCCTCTTCACGCTTTTGTTGCAGCACCGGAACCACCTCCTACCACAGTCAGTGGGGAACCAGGGAAGGGAGGCAGGGGCCAGAGACCTACTGGAAGCTCACTCATGTCATTTATCCTTAGCCCGAAGTTGCGGCCACTGCCACCCCTCGGGGAGGAGGATGAGGACGTGGCCGAGGAAAGGGAACGGGTGACCAAAGGAGCCACCCAGGGGGATGTGTTGGTGCTCAGGGACCTGACGAAGGTAGACACAGCTGGGTGGAGAGCTGGCCTGGGGTCCCCTCTGGCCCTCTTCCTTTCTCAGTGACCTGCATCCCTTCCAGGTGTACCGGGGGCAAAGGACACCAGCTGTAGACCGCCTGTGTCTGGGGATTCCCCCCGGAGAGGTGAGGGGACCAGGGGCTGTGGATGTAGGAGTCTGCTGAGCATACTTTACGAAGTCCTATGAGGACTACTGTGTATCCAGCACCCTCCCAAGTGCCTGTCTTTGAAGTCACATTAACAAGCTCTCATGAAATGTCTGTTGCAGGGTTGACATGGGGGTGCACACCTGTAATCCCAGCACTCTGGCAGGCAGAGGTAGGATGATCCCAAGTTCAAGTCCAGCCTGGGTAACTTAGCAAGACTCCAACTCAAAGTAAAAAATACAAAAGGTTGGGGATGCACCTGGTATTCCATCCCCAGGACTGCAAAGAAGTAAGCACCTACTACATGATTAATAATTAATTAATTTTTATATATTTATTTGGTTTTTTGAGATAGGATTTCGATACATAGCCCAGGCTGTCCTTGAACTCATGGTGATTCTCCTGTCACAGTTTTCCTAGTTATAGGTCTGCACCACCATACCTGGCCTCTGTTTTATTTGTTCTGGTTTATGATTACATTTACTGAGCACTCCATGTGGTCCCCAAAAGCGTACTGAACACATTCGTGTCAGTTGCCTTTTCTCAAGCATTTGTGGGAGCCCCACTATACGCACCCCCATAAGACACACTCACTCGCAGCCAAGACTTATCAAGCAACCCAGTTTGTCCCAGTTTGTATGTGTCCTCATGTGCTAACTTACTATGTGCCATTTGGTGGCACCCGTGAGGTGTCTGACATGTTGTGAGCTAGGGCACAGTGTGCTGTTTGCCAGCCCTACTCTCACTCGGGAGGAGGCGGTGTTTCTCATGAGTACCCAGTGGGTACACATCTGACAGTATTGACCCTGGTACTTGTGTGGTGACCTCCTAGGGCACCTGCTGGGTGCCTGACTCCATTAAACAAAACCTACTACCTGTCCCAGCTAAATGCCAGCTCTCTGCATCCCCATGAAAGCCAGTCACCTTCCTGGGGCTCCCCAGGCCCCAGGCCCCATGAGGAATCCCAGCCACATGGGAACCAGGGCCTCACCGAGCCCTGTGTGCTTCCCATAGTGTTTTGGGCTGCTGGGGGTGAACGGAGCAGGGAAAACGTCCACTTTTCGCATGGTGTCAGGGGACACGCTGCCCAGTGGAGGCGAGGCCGTGCTGGCAGGCCACAGGTGAGAGGACTCCAGGGGATGGGCTACGGGAGTTGACTGAGCCAGTGCTCTGCACCACCACGGGTACCCCATTCCCCCTGCGAGGAGACCAGGCCCCAAGACACAAGGCCTTGGCTAGCGTGGGCCTGGATGGATGGATCCTGAAGCCCTGGTGTGTGGCTCCAGTATGGCCACTTCCCCAAGCCTCCTGTCCCCTGCTTCCCAGCGTGGCCCAGGAACCAGCCGCTGCACACCGCCGCATGGGCTACTGCCCTCAGTCCGACGCCATTTTCGAGCTGCTCACAGGGCGTGAGCACCTGGAACTATTTGCACGTCTGCGTGGAGTCCCGGAGGCCCAGGTGGTGCAGGTGAGCTGCCAGCTCCTATTCCTGGGGCAGCCTCAAACTGCGATTTAATTCTGCTGTCCTTGGTCCCCGCCCCTGCCCCATACTTCATTCCGGAATCACACCCCTCCTGGCCACGCCCCAGATGCTGACCCCACCCCCCAAGCAAATGCCCTCTATGCCACAGTCCCCTGCACTCCTGGTCACACCCTCCAGCTGTGGTGCTCAAGCTCTTGGCTCCGCCCCTGTCCCGTGCTCCCAGATCCTGCTTGGTTCCATCATGGGCTCGGCCCTCCCAGCAGCTCCTCCTCAGCCCTCAACTGCTTTGTCATCCCCACTACCTGTGCACCCCTCGCTGTGGCCTCCATTTAGAACTTCGCATTTTTCACTCGAGGGTCCCTTCTGGCTCTCTTTGCCACTCAGCTTTGCATCGCCACTGGCTACACTTTACCTCCCTGGCCCTGTTCTGTGCGCTGTGCTCCTTAGGGCTGCCCCACTGCATGCTCACCCTAATGCTGCCCGTCCTTCTCTTCCTGCCCTGTACCCACTCCAGCCTTTCTGCATCTCTCCGAACCTCCCCACATCAACTCTGCCTCCACCCCCTGTTCATTCTGGCCCCAGCCCTGGGTCAGTGCTGCCCGGTGCCCTCTCTAGCACGTCCAGTGCTCTTCATGGCCCTTCCCTCTTCCACTCTGGCCCCACTCCCTACTTACTCTGGCCCGCCCCATTTCACGTGGCCCCGCCCCATTGTCATGTGGCCCCGCCCCTTGCTAGCCCCCTTTGCCTATTCTGCTCCTCCCCATAAGCCCTGTGACCCCGGCTCACTCCGGCTCACTCCGGCCCGCGGCAAGCTCTGTAACCACACCTCTGTCCACAATGATCCCACCCCATATGACCCCACCCCGTAGACTGCCAGCTCCGGCCTGGCGCGCCTTGGTCTCCTGGGGTACGCAGACAGACCCGCAGGCATCTACAGCGGGGGCAATAAGCGGAAGCTGGCGACGGCAGTGGCTTTGGTGGGGGACCCGGCAGTGGTGTTTCTGGTGCGTGGGGGGCTCTGGCGGGGAGGGGTATGGGACGGGGTTGGGGAGGAGGCAGGACTCATCTAGTGCCTTCCCCTCTTCCCAGGATGAGCCCACCACCGGTATGGACCCCAGCGCAAGGCGCTTCCTCTGGAACAGCCTCCTGGCTGTGGTGCGGGAGGGCCGCGCCGTGGTGCTCACTTCGCACAGGTGGGCCCTGTGCCACCGCGCCCTCTGGGCGCAGGTCGAGGAGGTCCGGCCCGGGGAGAGGTTGACTAGCGCACAGGTGTATGCGCTTGGGGAGGTTTTGATCTGGTGGGGTGAAGGTCCCGAGACAGGAACCTCTTAGAGCATCCTGGGCCCGATGGGAATCCCAAGGTCTGGCGGGAGGGTCCTGGCCAGGAGAGTATAGGTGCACGCCGCCATTGGCTTATGGAGTGGGGATCCTGCAGCATGGAGGAGTGTGAGGCACTCTGCACGCGCCTGGCCATCATGGTGAACGGGCGGTTCCGCTGCCTGGGCAGCGCACAGCACCTCAAAAGCAGGTGAGCACTCCAGGTGACAGGTCTCCCGGAGGTAGAGTTGTGGGCGGGGCACGGGAGCCACCAGACCTGGAGTCAGAAGGAAAATTGGAACCAACTGATTAGGTGGTGGGGACTGTGGCTTGTAGCAGAGGTGGGGGGGAGTGAGGTAGGCTGGATCACGAGGGAGACTTGATGTGATTGGTTAGGTCGAGGCTGTGGGTGGGTCCATAAGCGGGGTTAGTGGAAGGTTGGGGAGTGGGCGGGGCCTTCAGATGGGGCGCTCCTAAAAAAGTGGTGAGAGGTGGTAGAGCAAGTTAGGGCGCACCAAGTGGAGGCACATGTGTTGGTAAGGGAGTCAGATGGGCTCACAGCTGAGTGTGACTTTGGGGTTACTTGTAAAGAAGGGGAGCCAGAGAGTAGTAGGGGAACTACAGGTTGTGAGCAGGTTTAGAGGAGTTGCTAGTTCGATGATTGTGTCCTAGAGAGGTGAGGAGGGGCCCTGAGTGGAAGTGGGCGGGGTCTGGAGAGTGGGCGGGGCTTTGGAGTGTGAGGTAGGAGGGAGGTCAAGTAGGAGCTAGGGCAAATCCCAGCGCTGGGTAGATGTCAGTTGGGGTCCAGACAAAGAAACCCAGGATGGTGTGGGCAGGCTGTGGGGTGCGGTGGCCTGTGGACAATTGTGGTACACCTGGTACTGTCCACTCCAGGTTCGGGGCTGGCCACACGCTGACCCTGAGGGTGCCCACACACCGCCCAGAGCAGGCAGCGGCCTTTGTGGCAGCCGAGTTCCCAGGGGCTGAGCTTCGGGAAGCGCATGGGGGCCGCCTACGCTTCCAGCTGCCTCCAGGAGGGTGCTGTACCCTGGCGCGAGTGTTCGGGCAGCTGGCGGTGCATGGCTTTGAGCACGGTGTAGAGGACTTCTCCGTGAGCCAGACCACGCTGGAGGAGGTGACCACTATGCGGGTCGGGGCTGGGGACATCCGAGGCCAGAGCCTGGGCTCACAGTCCCTCCTCCTGCCCTTTTTCCCTGGGCCAGGTATTCCTGTACTTCTCCAAGGACCAGGGGCAAGATGTGGATGAGGATGAGAACCAGGAGAAGGAGGCAGAGATGGGGGTGGGCCTGGCACCAGGCCTGCAGTGCCCCACACGCACCTCGAGTTGGTTTCTTGATGACCCTAGCACTGTGGAGACAGTGCTCTGAACCTTCCTGTCTGGGGGCAGGGGGAAGCCCCCAATGCCAGAACAAAACAGGTGAGGTTGCTGGTCATGATGATCCATACCTATCATCCCAACACGCAAGAGACTGAAGCAGGAAGACCACTAAGAGTTGGTGGCCAGCCAGGGCTGCATAGTTCAAGGGCAGCATGGACTACATCCATAACAAGACCTTGACTCCAAACAAACAAAAATAACTCTAAAGGAGATATGAAAGACCAAGGAGCTGGGCTGAGCTCCCAGTGAACATAAAGCCCTGGAGAAATAAAGAGAAGTCTGGAAAGAGGTGGTGTGGACATTGTGGCTTTGTGGCAAACATGTGGGGCCCGGGAGTAGCTTGGTGTCTTGTCCCCAGGTCCCTGTGTGCCTACATGCACCTGGCACCTAAGGGTGATAGCTGAGAGTGCTCTGACCCGTGAAGTGGGGATGAGGTCAGGGCTCCGGAATGTCCCAGGTGCCTTAGCAGAGCCTGGTGAACCTGCCTTCCCACCAGCCCGGAACCCTCTGCCCACTGGCCTTTCCTGCTAGGGCCCCAGAGCAATGAGTGGGCCACAGACCGTCTTCAAGGGGCTGCTGGGCTGGGTATGCAGTTGGAGCAAGGCCTGGAGAGCTGGGTTTGGGACAGGGGACTGTGGGCTTCCTGGCCTGTGCCCCAGAGAAGCACACCTTCCTCCGAAGGTGAGTTTGGATATCTGGGGTGGGGCTGGGGAGGTGCAGCGATTTTTTTTTTCCTATATTTACTAGGGATTGAACCCAGGAACTCTGAACTGAGCTACGTCCTCAGATCTTAATTTATTTTTTATGTATTTAGTACAGGTCTACAGGGTCTCACTACACAGATCGGACTCGTAGTGATTCTCTTGTTTTCAGCCTCCGAAGCGCTGTGATTACAGGCTCATGCCACCACGCCCAGTCTCAGCTGCCATCTCAGTGCACCCAGGGGGCAGGGCTGGCACAGCAGGCCAGGGATTGAACCCCATCTACTGTGCTCTTCCTAAGCAGGCTCTTTAGTCCACTGAGCTATCTGACCAGCCCTCATATTTTATTTTCGAGACAGTCTTGCTAAGCCACTAAAATGCTCAGACTGAGCTTGAACTTGTAGTCTTCCTGCTTCAGCCTCCCAGCACCATGGCCAGATCTGGGTTTTTTAATCATAGGACAGAATGGAGGGGGATGTGGCTCAGTGGCAGATCACTTGCCTAGTATGTGCAAGGTCCTAGGTTCAATCTCTCAGAATTCCCGTGGGGCGGGGGAATGGTAGTATAATTATGTGATGACCCAGCACAGGACTAAAACTGGGGATGGAAGAATTCTGTGGCCAGGAGGACAGGTTTGGGGACGGGTCAGCATAGTAGCTGCCTCAGCTCTGGGACTGATGGGTCACACCGTGTGACTAGCCTTCTCTGCTGCCCCTGTGTCCTGAGGCACCCCCTTGCAGGTGGGAAGGACAGCAAGGGGTGGGCGGTGAACCAAGCTGTTGTGAGTACTGAGCAGAACTGGGGGAGCCAACAGGAGACAGAGTGGCTCGGTCTGCAGGGGCGAGTTTGGCCACTGTTGTGGTTGAGATCTGAGAGTGGAGCTCTGTGTGCCACGTCCAAAAGTGTGTACAAATCCATGTCCCTGTGGGTGGCCAGACACAGCTGTATGCACCCGTTTGTTTGTTTCCCCAGTACTGTAGATTAAATGGAGGTCTTTGCTTTATCTACATCCCCAGCTCTTCCTCTACGTCTCCTTCCCCCTCCCCCACCTCCTCCTTCTTATGAGATAGGGTCTGTGCAGTCCAGGCTGGCCTTGAACTCACTATGTAGCCCTGTGGGGGCTTGAACTTGCAGCTATAGTGTCTCAGCCTCCAAAGTTCTGGGGTGAAGGCGTGTGCCCCGAAGGTGGTTGCATCTAGGTGGGTGTGTTGGACGGAGGGTCAGGGCTCTGTTGCCTGCGCTGTGTGTCTGCCTCCCCTGGTGCCCACTGACGGCGTGCATGCCAAGGAGGACGCACGTCCTGTCTACTCCCCCACCGCGCGGGCGCGCACCTCGTGAAAGCGGAAGCCAGAGTAGGGGCGAGGGGCGGAGCGGGGCGGGGCGTTGGAGACCAACGTTCGCGCCCACACTGCAGAGCGACAAGCTGAGGCCTGGAGGGAGGCGGGTCCTCAGCACCGCCTCCAGAGCCCTAGTGCACTGCGACGCCCAACGCGGGCGAATGAGGGCCCGGTCTGTCACGTGGGCGTGACAGCTGCAGAGGGGTGGTCCGGGGCAATGTGGTCGAGAGGCAGCCTGGGCTTGGAGCCTCAGCGCTGAGGACCCCAGCCCCGCCTGCCGGACCCCGGACCCCACCCCAGGCTGCCCAGCCAGCCACACCATGTTCTCCAGGAAAAAACGCGAGCTCATGAAAACCCCTTCCATCTCCAAAAAGAACCGCGCGGGAAGCCCCAGCCCGCAGCCGTCGTCGGGGGTGAGTGGGGCACAGAGCGCAGGGTGCAGAGCGGGCGGGAGCTGGGGCCACAACGAGGACTGCGAGGGGCAGCACCTTGCTACCATGCTGGGTCGGCGACCGGGGTCCCGCACCAGCTACAGCCCCCAGCGGGCTGGACAACGGGGACAGCAGAGGGGAGCCTGGCACCTGGGAGTCTGGCTAACGGTACGGGGTGGTGTGTGGCGCCTGATCTGATACTGCTGGAACCCAGAGTGGGTAGGGAAGGGAGGGGTCGAGGTGGGGCTATGGGGGACTGCACAATGGGCAGCAAGGGCTCAGGTCTTTTGGGGGTCCCAGGAGCTGTTGGGAGTTCAGGGGCTTGGCACTGGGTTAAAGGCTTACGCGGGATCATTTAATGGAGCCATCGGTAACAGGGATCTGAGGCTGTTTCCGGGACCTGGGTGTGTCTAAGAATCTTAGGGGTGTCTACGAAGTTTGGGGTACCTGTTAAGTTTGGGATGCATGTAGGGAGGACCCGGAGGTGGCTACAGGATTTAGGGGTTCCCTCAATGCCGAGGGTACAAGGAACCTCAGAGTTGCATTTCCTGGGAAGTGAGCCCATCTGTGGGACTGGGTGGGGGGCGGCTGCAGGGGGGATAGGCCCCTCTCTGGCTGCTCCAGCCCCACCAGGAAGCCAGCACCCCTCCCCCTCGCCCTCCACAGGCCCCGCCCCACTGCGGTTTGGGCAGGGACCGTTGTTTGTGAAAGCACCAGGGAAGAGGATGTTGGGTAACAGGTGGGGGGGCACAGCCCCAAATCTCAGCCCCCTGACGCCGGCCTTTGATGTACGGAGTGGGGCTGAAGACCCTCTGGGGCCCCTCTGCCTGTCTGAGGAAACTGAGCCAGTGTGCAGGATGTGACATCCACTTTACTGACCCCCTCCGCCCTCCCAGGAGCTTCCCAAGAAAGATGGGGCCGATATTGTGTTCCCTGGACCTGGTCTCGATCCTGCAGTCTCATCCTCTGGTGTCAAGACCACAGCCACCCTAAAGCGGCCCACCAGCCTCAGCCGCCACGCCAGCGCTGCTGGCTTCCCACTCTCTGGCTCAGGCTCCTGGACACTAGGCCGCGGCTACCGAAGCCCCCTGACAGCCGCCAGCCCTGCAGAGCTGCCCAATGAGGGGCCTGGTGCTGAGGCCTCGGATGACATCTCAAACGTGCTGGCTGATGTGGCCCGCTTTGCAGAGGGTCTGGAAAAACTCAAGGAGTGTGTATTGCATGATGGTGAGTGGCCTGGGTGGGTGAAAGGCAAGGCCAGACACACAAAGTACTAAGAACAGACTTGGATTGCAGAGAGAGCTGTGTGGACCAGGACATTATGGCTAAGGTTCTGAGGGTTGTATAAGAGTTTGGTGGCAAGTAGAGGCAAGGGTGTTGGAGCAGAGGGAATGTCCCATGCACAGAATGAAAAATATGGAAATACAAAATGGATTCAATGGTGTGTGTTGTGTGAGGTTGAAGAGAAGAGAAAGCCAAGCTGAAGAACTCTGGGTCTTCTTTATGGGAAGTAGGGAACCTTACAAAATGTTAAGAGATGAGGACAGTGGAGTCCTTCTTCGCTTGGAGTCATGTGGACTAGAGGTGGCCTGAGGTCTGTGGTGGAGCACCCAGGAGTGTCAGTGCCAGGCAGGAGTGCTGGGAGTGAGTGGCCTGTGAGATAGATAGTTCCGTTTTCTCTTCCACGAGGCTACGACAGCCCAGCTTCCTGCCAAGTTATTTTCATCTGCTTCCTGTTTGTCCCTGGCAGCCAGGCGGGTACCTCAAACTGGGGCAGGCACAGCACCTTATGTGGCATCTTTGGGCCCCACCAGCTGATACCGGAAACAAGAGCGCCACGCACCTTGCTGGTTGCCCTCAGCGGCCCATTCCACAGATAGGGAAACCGAGGCCCAGCAGGCTGAACCCCAGCCTTCAGGGTGCTGAGGGCGGGTTTCTGTGGCTCTGTTGGGGAGGGAGAGATCCCTGGTTATCTGGTCCCAGGGTGGAGGCCTGTTTCCTGGGGAAACGCTAATCACCATTCCTTTCCGATCCTGGGTTTCCTTGGAGGCCTGGCCTGGGCGGGGTGAGCAGGGGTGTCCTGTAGGCGGGCAATTTGGAGGAATCTAGGGGTCTCTGCGTCTCAGGAAGGGGCACGGGATGTGGGTTAGAGTCCCCATCTGCTTCCGTGCTACTGCCCTGTCTGGGCCTTCCAGATTGTGTGAGACTCAGGGTTTGGTGGTGCACACCTGTCATTCCAGCGGTCTGGGAGGCTGAGGCAGGAGGACTGAAACTTGCAGCCTTGCCGGAGGATCTGAGCAACTTAACAAGACCATGTCTCAAAAAAGGAGTCGGGTATAGCTCAGTGGAGGAACGCCTCTAAGTTCCATCCCCAGTACCACACAAGAAAAAGAAAGTGGGCGAGAACCAGGCGTGGTGGTGCACACCTGGGGCCAAGACAGGAAGCTCAGACAGGAGAGATCATCATGAGTTCCAGGCTGGCCTGAACTACATATCAAGACCCCATCTGCAAAAGCCAAACGAAGAAATGGGGCTGGGAGCACAGGCCCTGCAGTTGGTGGACGGGTCACTGGGAGGCTAAGGATGCTGTGGCTGCTGTGGGTCTCACACTGCAGCTGGCTGCGGTCCACAAAGCCTTGTCCCTTAGCCCAGTCTTCCCATGTTTTGGGCTTCAACTCCAAGCCCCTATTTGAGCCCCTGTTTCCCTATCCATTTTAATCCACCTGTCCCGGAATAGCACAGTTTTTTTGTTTTGTTTTGTTTTTTTCAGAACCGGGGCTGGAACTCAGGCCCTTACGCTTGCCAGGCAAGCGCTTATTCTACTGAGCCATCTCCCCGGCCCCTAAGCGCAGCTTTAATCAGGATTCTCTCCAACCAATAGCAGGAGAGCTACATCCCTGGCCCTATTTTGTGGCTTCTTGAAACAGTCTGGCTGTGTAGCCTGGGTCGGCCTTGAATTGGCAGCGGTCTTCCGCCTCAGCCTCCCAAGTTCTAGGATGGCAGGAACCATGTGTGCTACCGTGCCCAGCTAGATAGCTCATTTGTTTAAAAAAATCTTCCAACTTAAGAGGACTTTTTTGCTCCATACCTGCTGTGGCTTCAGGGAGCTGAAGCACGGAGGCCCCCATACCCCCGGCCAGCAGAGATGGGAGAGCTGCATGCAGTTAAATTTTATTTATTTTTTTGTTTATTTATTTATTTGGTGTAGGGTCTCGTTATGTGGCTTGGATTTGTAGTGATCCTCATGTCTCAGCCTCCCAGGGCTGGGATTACAGGTGTGTACCACCTCACCCTGTTTTAGGGTCGGGCACAGCATGGCATGCGGTGACAGAGATCAAACCAGGGTCCTTGCGCTTGCCAGGCAGGCGCCTAGACCTCCGAGCTGTCTCCCCTGCCTGCTGTGCACAGTTAATGATTTCTCCTTTCTTCCTTGGTAACATGGAGGCATGGAGAGTGCCTGGCTTCTAAGTTTGCTTGCTGTCAAGAGGGGACCCAGAGGGGTTGCTCAGGGCCCAGGCGGGCAGGACAGGGAGAAGGCGGGTGAGGCCTGGAGCTGTCCTGGAGGGGCCAGGGAAGGGCTGGGTGGGCTGACCGGGAAAGATGGCCCAATCAGGATTTGTTCCCTGAGAGGCTGGGAAGTATTTTGAGGAGAAATGACTGTTTAAAGTGCGGTACAAGCTGAGCGTGGTGATGCATACCTGTTATGCCAGCACTCGGGAAGCTGAGGCAGGAGGATCAGTGCGAGCTTGAGACCAGCCTGGGCTACAAAGTAAACTCAGTGCCAGCCTGAGCTGCACAGTGAGACCTTGTCTCAAAAAGACTAAATAAATAAATCTGAGGTGGGGCCTTTGTGGACCTCCCCGGGACCCCAGAGAGAGTGTCCCCCTCTTTGTGGTCTTCTTGTCTTTTGGAGATAGTTTCATTATGCAGTCAGTCCAGGCTGGGCCCGAACTCTCAACGATCCTCCTGCCTCAGCCTCCTGCATGCTAGGATTACAGGGGTATTCCATCACATCCGACCGCCTCACTTTAACAGTTGCTCTCACCTACCTGTGCCTCAGTTTCCCCCTTTGGGACAGCAGCTTTGAGTAGACAGGGATACATTTCCTGGGACAGGACACCTCTTTCCCTGCTCACATCCACTCTGCCCAGCAGACCTCCAAGAGGCCCGCCGGCCGCTGGCCCATGAGTGCCTGGGTGAGGCCCTACGTGTGCTCCACCAGGTCATCTCCAAGTATCCGCTGCTGAACACCGTGGAGACGCTGACTGCTGCAGGAACACTTATCGCCAAGGTTAAAGGTTAGCAAAGAGCTAGGCCTGGAAGGGCTTCAAGGAGGAGGGGATATCTGAACTGGGTTTTGAAGAATGGGTAGGAGTTTGATGGGCACAATTAATGTTCCCCTACTGGGCAAAACCTTTGGTTAGTTACAATGATAGTGTAGGGGCTGGGAATATAGTTCAGTGGTGCAGTACCTGCCTGGCAACCATAAGATCCTGAGTTTGATTCCTGGTACTAAGGAAAAAAAGATAGTGTGGGCCAACCATGTGTTCTTGCCTCTGCTTGCCAGCTTTTCATTATGAAAGTAACAATGAGTCCGACAAGAGGGAGTTTGAGAAAGCCCTGGAAACCATCGCGGTGTCCTTCAGCAGCACGTGAGAGGGGCATCCTGAGCCAGGGGTGGGGAATGGGGGTGCCAAGGGTCCCCAGCCACTGACCCTCTGGCCCTGCAGTGTGTCTGAGTTCCTCATGGGTGAGGTAGACAGCAGTACACTCCTGGCGGTGCCACCTGGGGACCCCAGCCAGGTGAGCAGAGGAGGAGGGACAACCCTGTCACCTGGGAACCTCGGGGTGTATTGAGATGGGGAAGTCACATGAGTGTCCCCCTGCAAACAGACCATGGAGAACCTGTACCAGGGCAGCGAGGGTTCCTCAACCAGTGCAGAGGACTGCGAGGGTGAGTATCGATAGGCCGCAGGGTAGGGCAGGGAGGACGCCCCTCTAATGGGTCCCAGCTGAGCAGGCACCCTGCAGGCTGCCTGCCCCCGGAGGAGGTGGACATGCTGCTGCAGCGCTGCGAAGGCGGCGTGGATGTGGCTCTGCAGTATGCCAAGAACATGGCCAAATACATGAAGGATCTTCTTGGCTATCTGGAGAAGCGGACTGTGTTGGGTGAGCGCATGCGCAATGAAGTGAGCGGGTCTGGCAGGTGGAGCAGAAAACTTTGTCCCCTGCCTGACCATGCCCCCTTAACACCCCCAGAGCTGGAGTTCGCCAAGGGTCTGCTGAAACTCATCCACAGTTCCAGACAGAGTGTCGTACACGAGGTGGGCTCTGAGTGGGCACGGGGCAGGGACTTCCCCTCTATGACTGGGCACTATAATCCCAGAACTCTGGTAGGCTGAGGCAGGAGGATTGAAAGTTTTTGAGTCCTATCTGGACAATTTAGTGACTTAGCAAGATCCTGTTTTCAAAATAAATTAAAAAGGAGTAGAAATATAGCTCAGTAGCAGAAGGCTCCTGTGCTCCATGCCAAACACCACAAAAAGAAGAAAAAAATAAAAAGTCAAAATTCATCTTTGTGTGATGGGGTAGCCTATAATCCCAGCACTATGGGAGGCTGAGGCAGGAGGATCCTAATTTTGAGGCCATCCTGAGCAACTTAGTGACTTTGCAAGACTCTGTCCTAAAATAAAGGCTAGGGAAGTAGCACAGTGCAAAGACCCTGAGTTCAATCCCCAGTAACATTTCTTAAAATGTTGCAGAAATAGGGGCCGGGGAGTTAGCTCAGTAGAATAAATGCTTGCCTGGCAAGCGCAAGCTTGAGTTCAATCCCCGGTTCTGCCAAAAAAAAAAAAAAAATTGCAGAAATATTTTCTTCTAATATTGTAGAAATTGAGGGAGAGAGTTGACAGGGAGGTGGTGGCTGGGAGTACTGGGGCCACCACCGTCCCAATGTCTCCCTGACTAGCGACTGTCCTCCTGCAGCCCCACATGCCTCTACTGTCCATCTTCTCGCTGGCCCTGGAGCAGGACCTAGAATTTGGCCATGGCATGGTACAGGCGATGGGAACACTGCAGACGCAGACCTTCATGCAGGTGTGGTGCAGGGCATGGAGGGTGGCCAGTGGGTGCATCCCCAGGGTCCCCACTCATGTCCCATCTCACCCCAGCCCCTCACTCTGCGGCGGCTGGAGCACGAGAGGCGAAGGAAGGAGATCAAAGAGTCATGGCAACGCGCACAGCGGAAGCTGGTAGGAGGGTGGGGCAGGTGTGTCTGCGGGGCCGGCCCAGTGTCCTGTGCTGGCCTCTGGCACCTGGGATGCGCATGGGCCCTCACAAGCTCCAGTGCAGGACTCAGACCTGATCCTGATTCAAGGATTCCCAAGTCCAGGGTCCGGGGAGATGGCTCAGTAGAATAAGAGAGTTGAATGGCAGCAAGAACTCCATAGCAAGACTCTCAAAAAAAAAAAAAAAAGAAAGAAAAGAAAAAAAAGAAACACTAAAATGTTTTGTACTAACTTGTCCACCCTGTACTCAAACTTGTGTTCCACCTGCTTCTGCCTCCCAGGAGGGTGCTGGGATGCCATGGTGCATGCCACCAAGCACAGCTTTAAAAAAAAAAAAAAAAAAAAAAAGCCTTTTGTGTCACTTATCTCAAAAGGCCTTGCCCTCATTAGGGTTCTTTTTAAGGATTATTTCACAAATTGTATTAATTCTCTTTGGGGGGGGTGGGCATTAAACTCAAAGTGAGTACAAGCCACACCCAGCATAACCCATTCTTTTCTGAATGCTGAAGCTTTTGTGGTCTAGAGGGCTGTAGCCCTCCCCGCCTCCCCCTCCCTGCCCCCCAGTTTCTGGCCAAGCGCTTCCTGAGGCGCCCCAGGGCTGCCGACTTCCTCCTGCCTGGGCGGCCCCTGTTTCATCTCTTGGAAGGGAAGTGAAATCAGCTGAGAGGAGCGGTGCAGGCCTGCACCTTCAAGGGGGCTAGCTTCTGTTCAGAGCTCAGCCAAGCTGGGCCTCAGCCTCCCTGGCTGGGACATGAGCTCCCGTTTGGCTTGCCGGGGCGGGCTATGGGATTCCAGGGAGCACATGCTGGGTGCGAGAGGTTGGAGCTGGTCTCCCTCCCACACCTGCAGCAAGAAGCCGAGGCCAACCTGCGCAAGGCCAAGCAGGGCTACATGCAGCGCTGCGAGGACCATGACAAGGCCCGCCACCAAGTGCTCAAGGCCGAGGAAGAACAGGCAGCCACTTCGCCGGGGGTGAGCAGCGCAGCTTCTAAGACACTGGACAAGCGGCGGCGGCTGGAGGAAGAAGCCAAGAACAAGGTTGGGTCATGGTTTGAGACCCTGGGGTGCATTTCCCACCTCCAGGCTTTGGCCTGGACCTCAACTCCTTGTAAGAGTACCCTTCCCAGTATGTGTGGTGGTGCATACCCATTATTCCAGCATTCTAGGAGGCTGAGACAGGGAGATCTCAAACTCTAGCCCAGCCTGGACAACTTAGCAAGATCTTGTCTCAAAAAAAAGGGGGGCAGGGGAGATGATGTAACTTATGTAAAGACCCAAGATTCTGTCCCTAGGGCCAAAATAAATACATAATAAAAAATGCCCTTCCCACTCTCTGCCTGGCTCCTTCCAAGAATATTTATTTATTTATTTATGTTTGAGACAAGGTCTCCCTATGCAGTTCAGACTGCCCTTGAACTTACAACATAGCCCAGGCTGGCCTCAAACTCCTGGCGATCCTCCTGCCTCAGCCTCCCAAGCGCTGGGACGCCAGGGGTGCACCACCACTCCCAGCTCTCTGGAGATTTCCCTATCAGGCTGGGCTATACCCTGGCTGAGGCCTGAGCCCCTGGCTGAGTCTATACCTATCCCACCCACCCCAGGCGGAGGAAGCCATGGCCACTTACCGCACATGCGTGGCCGATGCCAAGACACAGAAACAGGAACTGGAGGACACGAAGGTGACCGCGCTGCGGCAAATTCAGGAGGTCATCCGCCAGAGCGACCAGACCATCAAGTCGGTGGGTGGCCCTGCTGTGCGCCCCTGGCGTGGGGTGAGGCGGCTGCGGCTGTGATCTAGCACCTAGGTCTAGCACCTGCTGCCTCTCCCCCGTTTCCATCTGCACCTGCAGGCCACCATCTCCTACTACCAGATGATGCACATGCAGACGGCGCCGCTGCCCGTGCACTTCCAAATGCTGTGCGAGAGCAGCAAGCTCTATGACCCCGGCCAGCAGTATGCGTCACATGTGCGGCAGCTTCAGCGTGGCGAGGAGCCCGACGTGCGCTATGACTTTGAGCCGCATGTGTCCACCAACTCCTGGTACCTCTGCGAAGCCCTTCCCTGAGCCCTGCTTCCCACCTGCTGCAGGCCAGCCCCCTTTGTGACCTTGCACTCTGCCTGGGTCCCCACCAGGTCCCCAGTCATCCGTGCCCGGAAGAGCAGCTTCAACGTTGGTGACACTTTAGGAACAGAGGCCACCAGCTGCAGCCCCTCAGAGGAAGGAGGGCCCAGTGAGGGGACATCTGCCAAGGACCACAGGGGTGAGCACTGGCAGAGGCCCCGGGTGGACTTATACCTATCCCACCCACCCCAGGCAGAGGAAGTATAAGATATAAGTATAAGATATACCCCCAGCTCTGCATAAGATATACCCCCTTTGTGCTTCCCCAGGTGGACGGGGACACCAGGTGCACAAGTCATGGCCAATCTCTGTCTCAGATGCGGATGGCAGCCTGGACCCCAGTGCAGGTTCAGGTGAGAAGGCCGCCCTGACCCTCCTCTTGTCAAGGGGAAAGTGACAGTGTGTAGCCTGCCTCAGGTCTGGTTCATACTGGGACTCTTGACAGCTCTGTTTCTTGGGCAGGGGACTTTAAGAAGTTCCAGCGGATGTCGTCCAGTGGCACTGTGTCATCCGTTGAGGAGCTGGTGGACCAAGAAGGTGGAGCAGGGACGGCAGAGTTTGAACAGGGTGAGGGTACGTGAGCCAGGTAGTGAAGGGACTGAGCTTTGGACACAGTCTCCATTTGGCTCTGTCCCCCTCTTGCCTCATTGACATGGACTGTTTGTCCTGTCCCCAGATGACATCAACAGCATGGCCCCCCAGCTGCCAGTGGCTGTGCCCAGTGGGCCTTTCCGCCATGTCGGGCTGTCCAAGGCTGCGCGCACACATCGGCTCCGGAAGCTCCGCACACCAGCCAAGTGCCGGGAGTGTAACAGTTACGTCTACTTCCAGGGGGCTGAGTGTGAGGAGGTGCGTAGGGTGCATGCCTATCATCCTAGCACTTGGGAGGCCGAGGCAGGAGGAGCGCTGCAAGTTTGAGGCCAGCCTGGGCTGTATAGTGAGATCCTATATCAAAAAAAAAAAAAAAAGGAAAGAAAGGGGCTGGAACGAGGGAAGAGTGAGCAGGATCCAGAAGTGTAAGAGAGGCTGTGTTTAGCAAGTATTGGGGGATTCTGAGGGCTCGAGAGGAGGTGGGAGGTGGATCTGGGCATCTGTGCAGGGCTGGGCCACCACGGGGCCAGGACTCACTCCGTGCCATCCCCAGTGCTGTCTGGCATGCCACAAGAAATGCCTGGAGACCCTGGCCATCCAGTGTGGCCACAAGAAGCTACAGGGCCGCCTTCAGCTCTTTGGACAAGACTTTGGGCGCGCGGCCGCGTGCACCCCAGATGGCATCCCGATCATCGTGAAGAAGTGCCTACGCGAAATCGAGGAGCGCGCACTGCGCACCAAGGTGCAGGGTGGAGCAGACCTGTGGGGGGGGGGCAGGGCCAGGGAGGGGAGGGCGGGCCCGGGCTCACTGCCTCCCCACAGGGCATCTACCGAGTGAACGGGGTAAAGACACGCGTGGAGAAACTGTGTCAGGCGTTTGAGGCAGGCATGGAGCTGGTAGAGCTGTCACAGGCCTCGCCCCACGATATTAGCAATGTCCTCAAACTCTACCTGCGCCAGGTGAGTGGGACTCAAGGAGTGGTTGCCGTGGTTGCCGGCCTGGGGGCGGGGCCAGAGGCTGGCAAGGACGTGGTCTTGGCCGCAACAGGTCGGACACTGAGCTGGGGTGTGGTGAAATGCCATAGCCAATGTAGCTTAGTGTAATTGGCCGTGGCTAGAGCTTTATTGGGGTGTGGCCGTGACCTCCCAAGGTCCGAGGCTGGAGGCATGGTCAGAGTCTAGAGTGGGTGGAGCCTAGTGGTTGGGACGTGGCCAGAGCTCAGCCTGAGCAGGGCCTTGGCAACCCCTAGCCCAGTCTCACTGCCAGATCCTGTTCATTGCTCTGCAGCTGCCGGAGCCACTCATCTCCTTCCGCCTCTACCACGAACTGGTGGGACTGGCCAAGGACAGCCTGAAGGCCGAGGCCGAGGCCAAGGCGGCATCCCGGGGAGCCCGGCAGGATGGGTCCCAGAGTGAGGCTGCAGCCCTAGCTATGGCTGGCCGCCTGCGGGAGCTGCTCCGGGACCTGCCGCAGGAGAACCGGGCCACACTGCAGTATCTGCTGCGGCACCTGCGCAGGTCAGGGCCGTGGGCAGGAGTCTGGGGTGGTGGGATCTCCTGGGGCCACTCACACACTCTGGTCCCGCCCCGCCCACAGGATCGTGGAGGTAGAACAGGACAACAAGATGACCCCAGGGAACCTAGGCATTGTGTTTGGGCCCACACTGCTGCGGCCGCGACCCACCGAAGCCACCATCTCCCTGTCCTCACTGGTAGACTACCCCCATCAGGCCCGGGTCATCGAGACCCTCATCATCCACTACAGTGTGGTCTTTGAGGATGAATCAGAGGAAGGACTCAAGTCACAGGTCAGTCTGAGCCAGGACTGTGCATGGAAAAGGATGGACAAGGTCCTACGAGCACTTTGCTTTGGGCAGGACAGTTGGGAAGGTTGCTAGAAGGTGTCTTTATAGCAGAGAACTGGATGAAATAGCCCCGGGTGTACAGAGGCCCTATGGGCCAGCACTGTGCTTGGGAGGGCATATCAGAGCCTGCACAATCTGCACAGGTCCATGTTTGGGTCTTTTTTTTTCTCCTTTTTTTAGACAAGGTATCGCCCAGGTTGGCTTCAAACTCATAGGGATCCCCCTGCCTCAGCCTCTCGAGTACTGGGATTAGTTATAGGCTTGTACTATCACACCCAGCAGTTGGACCCATTTACCTGGCTACTTGGCTTGGATTTCATGCCTCTGAAATTTGTGTCTAGAATTTGTTTTCAGAGCTGGGCATGGTTGTGCACACCTGTAATCCCAGCACTTTGGAAGGCTGAGGCAGGAGGATCACAAGTTTGGAGCCAGCCTGGGCAACTTAGTGACTTAGTGAGACCCTATCTCTACTTTTGAAAAAAAAAAACAAAAAAACACTAAAATGGTATGCAAATTGTAGCCCAGCTCATTTGTGGTACAGCAGTTGTAAATGCATATTATAGACACCAGCAATGGAGTACAAGTAAGATTTCCATGTTAAAATTTAGAGAATGAATTACTGATAAACTATTCAGGAGCATAAATTTCTTTTAATTAAATAAATTTGATAACTTTAAAAAATATTTAAAATACTGGCCAGGTATGGTGGCCCATGCCTGTGATCCCAACACTTAGGAGGCCGAGGCAGGAGGATAACCCTGAGTTTGAGGCCAGCCTGGGCTACAAAATGAGACTCTGTTTCAAAATTTTAAGCATTATGTATGCATAGGAGCTCAGTGGCAGAGTGCCTGTTCCTAACTGTCACTGCAGTCACACACAGACACACACACATGGACTCTCAGGTGCCGGGGCTATTTGCCACAGCCTCAGCAGCAGCCAGAGTTAATCCTTTACAGATTTTATTGTAATTTTTTTAATACCTCCCCAATCCCCTTCCCTAGGAAGAGTCAAGCAGCCAGCGCACAGAGGTGGTGGTGCCAGTTCCCTATCTGGAGGCAAGGGAGGGAGCCACCTATGTCCTGCAGGAGGAGGATGGGGGCCGAGGTGAGGAATGGACGAGATGGGGCCTGGAACACTGTGCCACAGGTGCAGAAGGTGACGTGTGGTGTCTGAGAGGTAGAACAGCCACCAGACATGGTAGCACACTCCCGCTGTCCCAGCAGTCTGGGTGGCTGAAGCAGGAGGATCCAAAGTTTTGAGCTCAACCTAGACAACTCATCAACTTAGTGAGACCCTGTCACCAAATAAAAAATACTGTAGGGCCGGGGAGATAGCTCAGTGGAGTAAGTGCTTGCCTGGAAAGCGCAAAGTCCTGAGTTCAATCCCTAGTACCGCAAAAAAAAAAAAAAAATACTGTAAAGATTAGGGGGTGTGGCTCAGTATAAAAGCTTTGGATTCAGTCCACAGTACCAGAGAGAGAGAGAGAGAGAGAGACAGACAGACAGACAGACAGACAGACAGACCGACCGACCGACAGACCTGAAGCAGGCGTTAGGGAAGGACCCAGCAATTGAACTCAGGCTGGGACAGCCTCAGTTTTTGGTAGCCAGGGGACACCTGCCTCATCTCATTCTCTGTCTGGTTTTTCCAGAATACCGAGTGACTTCCAATGATTCTGACTCCGAGCTGGAGGAGACCTCAGACTCCCTGTCCCTGTCAGACGCTAGTGCCCTGCACCGCCTCAGCTTCATGGAGAAGCAGGAGGGGGAGGCCAGCCTCGAGGAAGGTCCCCAAAGCCGCAGTGGCAGTGAGGAGCAGCTGGGGGATGAAGATGAGGAGGGCCCAGCCCAGAAGCTGTCCACATACAACACGAACCAGTCCAACAACACAGCGCCAGCCTGGCTGCTGCCCATGAGACTCCGAGCTGGGTGCGTCGCAGAGGGCAGCTGTGGGGACAGGCGGCCGGAGTTCGTGTGAGCTGGGTGGCAGCATCACACCGCTGTTCTTCGGTCACTCCGGAGGGTCTGGGCTGCTCCGGGTCACTTCCGTGATGCATGCAGAGCTGCAAGGCCACCAGCCACCTCTCCTGGGACAGCAGGCCCTGGGGTCCACCCTGTGTCTGCGAGTTGGGCAGGCCAGGCTCAGCCTAGCTGGGGGTCTCTGCCTTCAGGGACATCACTGTCTGCCTTGTCAGAGCCCCCAAGTCACGAGGACTGAGCAGCTTGGTCCCTGGCAAGTGCCTGTCCCGTGGTCCCAGCGGGGATGCAGGCCCTTCCTGGACCTTGCGCTACCGCCATCTGAGTCTGTGTGGGCTGCAGGGAGGCTGCTGCTGGCCTGGGCTGTCCACTGGAGCTCTGGCTTCAGGAAGCTGTCACCTTTCTGGACAGCTGGACTTGGACAGCTGCGCTTCGGTACACAGCGCAGTCCCTCACAAGTCACAGTGTTCTTGCAAATTCAAGCTTCTGTCTGTTTTGCTTATAATAAACCTTTTCATCTAGTGGGGTTGGTTTGCTTATTTTTGTAGCACTGGGGATCGGACACAGGGCCTTTGCGCTGAGCTACATTCCCAGCACTTTTTAAAATATGTTTTTAACCCTGCACTTATGGGGCTGGGGAGATGGCTCAATGGAATAAGCGCTTTACTGGCAAGTGCAAGGGCCTGAGTTCAGTCCCAACATCTATGTTTTTAATTTTGTTTGGTTTTGGTTTTTTAGACACAGAGTCTTGGCACATGTAGTCCAGGCCAGCCTTGAAGTCAATCCATAGCCCAGGCTGCCCTAGAACTCACAGTAATCCTCCTGCCTCTGTCTCCCCAGTGCTGGGATCACAGGCATACACCACCACACCTGGCGGCTAATTTTTATTTTGAGAAAGGTTCTCCCTAGGCTAAGATGCCTGGGCTGGGCTCACATTTGCAGTCCTGACTGGCCTCCCAGAGAGGGGGGATCAGCGTATCCTGCCCCCAGCCAACCTGGTGTCTTCTGTGAGTTCAACGGTCTCAGAGACCACCAGCTAGGGTGGGGGACACAGGCTGGGGAGACAAAGGCCCTGCCGCGCTGTCCCTGGCCTCCTCGTGACTGCTCACATGACAGACACCTTGTCCAACTGCAAGGCCCCCACGCCAGCCCTATGTGGCTCCAAAGAGCTGGGTTGCCACCGCATCCCCCCCCCCCCCCCCGCTTGCGGAAGCACAGCTGCAACTGTAAGCTATCCGTCATCCTGTAGGGGGCGCTAGCAGCAGACTCGCGCCTTGGGCCCGCTAAACTCAGGCTACGACCTGCCGGGCTCAAGCGCCTCGGGAAGAAAACAGCTGGCAGTTATTGAAACATTATATTAAATGCTCAGGACGGAACCCAGGGCTCGCTCACCATTGAGCCACATCCCAGCCCTTTTTAAATTTTGAGACAGGGGCTGGGGAAATTGTTCAGGCTGACCTTGAACTTGGAATTCTTCCACCTCAGGCTCCCGGATTGCTGGGATGAGAAGTGTGGGCAAGCTTTTCATCTGCAGCGCGCAAGCAGAAGCTGCTCTGGTAACGGCAGGGTACACGAAGGACTCTTCTCTTCCTGTTGGAGAGCAGTGCCACAAAGCGGCAGGGAAACCCCAGGCAAGGCACAGACCAGAAGCCTCTGACACGCGGGGCCTCACTGAGATGCCTCGGAGGAGGGCACCCAGGTCAGGACGCTGGCACTCAGAGCTGGGTTCACAACCAGAGAAGCCTTGATCTAGAGCCAGCCCCAGTTTTGAACGTTGCCTGTGGTTGTCATTTCTGTCACAAGGCAGAAGTGACGGGATTGTGTGGTCTGTGAACTTAAAAATATTTGCTGTCTTGACTTTTTTTTACAAGAAAAAAGACAAAACAAAGCTTGTTTACCAGGTGTGGTGGCGCACTGCTGTATCCTCAGCACTCAGGAGGCTGAGGCAGGAGGATCACTGTGAGCTTGAGGCCACCCTGGGCTACATAGTGAGTCCAAGATCTTTCAGAACACTAGGAAGGCCCTCTCTCAAAAATAACAAAACTTACTGACCTTCAACCACTTTATTTTTGTGGTACTCTACACTGACCTACACCCTGGCCCTCTTCAAAAAAAAATTTTTTTTTTCTCCTGTGACAGGGCCTGGCTCTGTGGCTCAGGCTGGCCTAGAACTCACAGTGATCCTCCTCTTGCCTCTCCTTCCTAAATTCTGGGATCGCAGGCCTGCGCCACTACACCTGGCTTTTCTTTTGAGACAGAGTTTCGATGAATTTCCCAGTACGCTGAGCACACTAATCTACCTTTAACAAAGGTCCAGAAGATCAGCAAAGCCAGTTACTTCCCAGCGTGAGTCAGGGAGGAAGTATCATGGAACAGCCCTTCCCCACTGGGATAGGCCAGCAGGAAGGGTGGCTGGCCGTGTTGCTCTTTCTTTTCTTTTGAAGAGGGTGCACAGGGAGTAGCCCAGTGTCACCTATGCTGTCAGTCAGCAGAGGACACTGAGTGACACCCGTCCCTCTGAATGATATCTGCACAGGAGCAGGAAGCCAGCGCCACTTCACATGTACTCACCAATTCCTGTGACTTACTGCAGAGAGTGGGCTTGACCCAGCTGGACCTGGTGCCCAGGAAGTGGTGGTCAGGGCGCTTCCTAAATGCCAGGCCCCCTCTGCTGCCACCCCAGGGACCCTGAAGCTGGTGTCATAGTCCTGCTCACCACTCCTGAGCCATCCTGGGGAGCGGGAGCAAGCAGGGTTTAGGGGCAAAATAGAAAGCCACAGGCGGAGAGATGACACAGTAGATTTCCTCGGCTCTGAAGACCTGGAAGCTAACCACTGGCACCTACTGCCCAAGCTCGGAAACATATAAAAGGCCAAAGGGATCTTCCTGAGTCTTGCCAGAGTTGATTCTAAATCCAGGTGCAGAATACTCAAGAAAAACTTAGAGGGCTGGTGAGATGGCTCAGTGGTCTAAAGCACCTACTTAAAACAAGCTAAGCAAAGCACAGGGACCACAGTTCAATCCCCCAGCACCACATGCCAGCCAGCCCCGCCCCCTGGTGGGCTGAGCTGGCCACACACACACAAAATAAATAAATAAATAAATAA
>NW_004524626.1:6098886-6103145 GCF_000260255.1 Octodon degus
AAAGAAAAACTAAGACTGTGATATTCACCATATATATTTTTTCCAGTCTTTTTTTTTTTTTTTTAAATCAAGAATCAAACTCAAGACCTTGTGCTTGCCAAGCAGGTACTGTGCCTCTGAACTATACCCCTGGCCCTCAATCAGATTTTTTTTTTTTTTTTTTTTTTTGCAAAACCGGGGATTGAACTCAGGCCCTTGCACTTGCCAGGGAAGCACTTGTTCCACTGAGCTATCTCCCGGCCCCTCAATCAGATTTTTTATTCTTTCTTTCATTCCTTTTTTCTCACTATGCAGTTCAGGCTGGCCTTGAGCACCTTTGTAGCCCAGGCTGGTCTTGAACTTGAAATGATCCTCCTGCCTCAGCCTCCCATGTGCTGGGATAAAAGGCATGCCCTACCATGTCGATTTCAATCAGATTTTATTTTATTTTTTTACTTTTTGGCAGGACCGTTGAACTCAGGCCCTTTCACTTGCCAGAGAAGCGCTTATTCCACTGAGCCATCTCCCCGCCCCCAATCAGATTTTATTGATACATTTTATTTTGCTTTTCCAGTCAGATTTTATTGGCATGTTTTACATATACATAATGATCACATTCATCATAGAGAATTTGTCCCTGTACGTGATATAACTTGATTCTTTTTCCCCCATTCCCCTCCCCTCCCTTCAACCCCTCCTTTTTCCCCATTCACAAAAGCTTTGTTTCCATTTTTCCTTTTCCTTTTTTTTGTCCTTTTCATCTGTATTTAACTTTCCTCTCTTTCCTTTCTCTTGTTTCCCTCCCCATTTCAATATTTTCTTCCTATTTCACGATACCTATTATACATTTTGGTCCTTATTTACACTTTCATTTTCTCCAATTTATTTTACTGAAAAGTATGGCCGCAAGGTGCACCCATTTTCCTAGAAATGGCTCAAGCTTATCCTTTTTTTTTTTTAAAGTTTTTTTTTAACATTTATTTAGTGTGTGTGTGTGTGTGTGTGTGTGTGTGTGTGTGTAGCCAGCTCAGCCCACCAGGGTGCAAGGCTGGCTGGCATAAGCTTATCCTTTATGGTGGAGTATTATTCCACTGTATTAAAAAAAAAAAATCACATCTTAGTTATCCATTCGCCAGCTGATGAATATTTGGGTTGTTATTGAATGGTTTGGCTATTACAAATTGTCCCACTTGGGGCTGGGGAGATGGCTCAGTGGAATAAACACTTCCCTGGCAAGCACAAGGGCCTGAGTTCAATCCCTGGTTCCACCAAAAAATCAACCAAACAAACAAAAAAAATTGTCCCGCTATAAACATGGGTGTGCACATATCGCTGTGGTATGATGCTTTTAATTTGTTCAGGAAGATATCAAGAAGGGGAGTGGCTGGGTCAAACAGAACCTCTAGTACTATGTTGTTTTTTTTTTTTTTGAGGAACCCTCACACTGATTTCCACAGTGGGTGCACCAGTGTACACTCCCACCAACAGTGGAGAAAGGTTCCTGTTACCCACAACCCTGCCAGCATTTGTTATTGTTGATTTCTTAATAATAGCCATTCTTTCTGGGGTGAGACAGAATCTCAGTGTTGCTTTAATTTGTATCTCTTGAATGACCAGTCAGGCTGAACATTTTTTCATATATTTATTTGCTGTTTGTACTACTTCATCTGAGGAGCATGTATTCATCTGAGATGCCCATTTTTGGGTTGGGTCTTTAAATTTGAGGGGATCTAATTTTTTGAATTATTTGTATATTCTCAATAGTAATCCTTTGGGGGGACAGCTCTGGTCATGGTTTCTCTTGCTGTGCAAAAGCTTTATAATAAAATGAGATTCCAGTTGTGATCAGGGTTTTGCTGATAGTCTTTGCTTACACCGATGTCTTCAAGAGTTTTATTTAGGGCCAGGGAGATGGCTCAGTGGAATAAGCACTTCCCTGGCAAGCACAAGGGCCTGAGTTCAATCCCCAGATCCACCCCCCCAAAAAAAGAGTTTTATTTAGTCTAAATTCCAGCAGCTTTAATATTTGTTTTAATATTTAGATATTTGATCCATTTTTTTAAAAATATTTATTTATTTATTTATTTATTTATTTATTTATTTATTTGGTACAGGGTCTCACTATACAGCTGGGACTCCTACTGATCCTTCTGTCTCAGCTGACCCAGAGCTGGTATTCTTTTTTTTTTTTTTTTTTGCAGAACCTGGGATTGAACTCAGGCCCTTGCGCTTGCCAGGGAAGTACTTATTCCACTGAGCCATCTCCCCAGCCCCCAGTGCTGGTATTATAGGTGTGTGCCACCATGCCCAGCTTCAGTGGCCAGCACAGCGTGTCCAGGTTCTGAGGCCGTCATGGCATGCGGTACTGAGGACTGAATCTGGGTCCTTGTGTTTGCCAGACAGGCACTTAGCCCACCAAACTATCTCTCCAGAGATCTTTGATCCATTTTGATTTTAGTTTAGTGCGTGGTCCAAGATATGGGTCTAATTTCAATGTTCAGCATATGGAAAGCCAGTTTTTCCAGTACTGTTTATTAAAGAGTCTATCTTTCTTCCAGTGAATATGTTTGGTACCTTTGTCAAAGATAAGGTGGCTAAGAATGTCTTTGTCTTCTAATCTGTCCCATTGATCCTTAGGTCTGTTTCTTTAACAGTACCACGCTGCTTTATGGTATAATTTCAAGCTGGAGATTGTGATGCCCCCTGCCTTTTTTTTGCCCAGAACTACCTTTGCTATTCTAGGTCTCTTCTGATTCCAAACGAATTTTAGGATTGTCTTGTCTAATTCTGTGAGCTATGCTGTTGGAATTTTGATCAAGATTGCTTTAAATCTGAATAACAACCTTGGGAGTATGGCCGTTTTCACGATACTGGTTCTTCCTACCCAAGAGCAAGGGATAGCTTTCCATCTTGCAATGCCCTTTCCAATCTCCTTTTCCAGAGCACTGTAGTTTTCAATGTAGAGATCTTTTGCTCCCTTTGTTAGATTGATTCCTATGAATTTCATTTTTTGGATGCTATTGTGAAAAGTTTTGTTTCCCTAACTTCTCTCTCAGTGAGTTTGTTATTCATGTATAGAAAGGCTATTAATGCTTGGGTGTTGGGCCGGGGAGATGGCTCAGTAGAATAAGTGCTTCCCTGGCAAGCGCAAGGGCCTGAGTTCAATCCCTGGTTCTGCCAAAAAAATAAAAATAAAAAATGCTTGAGTGTTGACTTTGTACCCAGCTATGCTATTGAATTTGGTTATTAAATCTAGAGATGTTTTGGTGGAGTTTTTGGGATCTTCTATTTAGAAGATCCACAAATAATGATAATTTGTTTTCTTCCTTTCCGATTCTTATTCCTTTTATTTCTTTCTCTTATCTAATTGCTCTGGCTGAAGTTTCCAGGACTATATTGAATAAGAGAAGTGACAGGGGACATTCTTGTCTTGTTGCTGATATTAGAGTAAAAGCATTTAACTCTTTTCCATTTAGTATGATATTGACTGTTGGTTTATCATAGATGGCTTTTATCAGATTGAGATAAAGACCATCTATCCCAGTTTTCTGTAGGGTTTTGAATGGGTGTTGGATTTTGTCAAAAGCTTCTTCTGCATCTATTGAGATGATCTTATGGTTTTTGTCCTTGGCTCTGTTAATATGGTGTATAATACTGATTTGTGTATGCTGAACCATCCCTGCATTCTTGGGATGAGTCCTACTTGGTCATGGTGTATAATCTTCTTGATCTGCTAGATTCTGTTTTGCAGTATCTTATTAAGGATTTCTGCATCTATGTTCATTAGGGAGATTGGCCTGTAGTTTCTCTCTTGCACATTCTCTCTCTGTCTGTCTCTCTGGCCTTGAGCTCACTTCATAGCCCAGGCAGTCCTCCTGCCTCAGCTTCCTGGGTGCTAGGATTACAGGATGTGTCACCACACCCAGCTCTTAGTTGGGTCCTTCTCTGGTTTTGGCATCAGGCAATGCTTTCTCCCAAGAATAAAAGTGAGAGTATTGCTTTCCTTTCAATGTAAGAGTTTGAGAAGTAGAGGTGCTAGGTCTTCTCTAAATTTTTTGCAGAATTTGTCAGTGAATCTATCAGAGCCTAGGTTTTTTGTGTTTTTTTTAAATTTTATTTATTTATTTTGTGTGTGTGGCCAGCTCAGCCCACCAGGGGGCGGGGCTGGCCGGCATGTGGTGCTGGGGGATTGAACCGCGGTCCCTGTGCTTTGCTTAGCTTAGCTTGTTCTAAGTAGGTGCTCTAGACCACCAAGCCATCCCACGAGCCCCTATTGTCTT
>NW_004524626.1:6103349-6120391 GCF_000260255.1 Octodon degus
AATATAATCAGGGTCTTGCTACATAGCTCAGACTTGTAGTGATCCTGCTGTTTCAGCCTCCCCAGTGCTGGGATTACAGGATTATAGGCATTTACCACTACACCTAGTTTCGGTGGCCAGCTCCATGCAGGACTGTCACAGCATGTGGTACGGGGAATCAAACTTGGGTCCTTGTGCTTGCCAGACAGGTGCTTAGACTGCCAAGGTATCTCCCTGGCCCCCTTATTTAGGATTTTTATCTTCTTGATTTAGCTTTGATAATCTGTACATATTTAGATATCTTCCCATTTCATCTGCATTTTCCATCTTATTAAGTACAAGTCCTTTAAGTACATGTCTCAGTTACTTTTCTCTAGTTGCTGGGACAAAATATCCAACACCCAAAATTAAGGAAGGAAAGGTTTATTTAGTTCATAATTAGTGGAGATTTCAGTCTGTACTCAGCTGGCCCCAAGGCAGAGTAGCACAAGGAAGAGGGCAGCCGTTCATAGTGGTGGAAAACAGCAAAGAGCAAAGGAGCAGCAACTGCTGCAGCTAGCAAGCCTCTTTCCCGACCTTACCCTGTAATGCAGATTACGCACCCGAGGGTGGGGGTAGCACTCATACCCGTGATCCCCGCATTGGATCATGAATTAATCATAAACTCTAAAAGCTGTCCTAGTGACTGCATGAGGCTTCAGGGGGTCTAGACACGCACCATAACAGTAGGCATAGACAATCTCCTGGCTATCTGCAGGATCTACTGATTTCACCCTTTTCACTCCTAATTGTTTGAGTCTTTATTTTGAGAAAGTTGCCTAAGGGTTTGTTGACTTAATCTTTTAAAGAACAATTCTTTGATCCATTGATTGTTTTCTCCTTTGTATTAATTTCTTCTCTGGTCTTTGCAATTTTCTCTCTTGTATTAGCTTTGGCTTAGCCTGCTCTTCTTTTTCTGAAAGCTTGAGGTTTAACATTAAGCTGTTCATTTAAGCTTGCTGTTTTCCTGATGTGGGTATTCACTGTTATAAACTTCCCTTAAAGGACTGCTTTTATTGTGTCCCTTAAGTTCCAGGATATTGTATCGGCATTATTGTTTAATTGTAGAAACTAATTTTCTTTTTAATTTCATCTGTGACCCATTGTTTGTTCAGGAGACTGTAATTTAATTTCTGTATTTTTATGAAATTCTTGTGGTTTCTTTGGCTATTAATTTCTAGTTTCACTGCATGACAGTCTGATAATATGTGTGGAATATTTCAATCCTTTGCACTTATGTTGTATGAGCTAGTATGAAGTCTATTTTGGAGAACATCCCATGCACAGCTAAGACTGTGCATTCTTTTTTATTTTTTTTAAGAATGTGTATTATGATGTGGGGTGGAGGGCCAGGGAGATGGCTCAGTAGAATAAGCACTTGCCTGGCAAGTGCAAGGGCCTGAGTTCAATCCCCAGTTCCATCAAAAAAAAAAAAAAAAAAAAGAAAAAAGAAATGTAGATGACATGATATAGGGTGGAACACTCTATAGACATCTACTAAATCCATTCGTCCAAGGGTTTGGCTAAGTTCCAATATTTCATTGTTGATTTTTTTGTCTAGTTGATCTACTTGTGAAAGTGGAATATTGAGGTCATCAATTATTTTTATAATTTTATTTATGTGTGTGTGTGTGTGTGTGTGTGTGTGTGTGTCCAGCTCAGCCCACCAGGGGGCGGGGCTGGCTGGCATGTGGTGCTGGGGGATTGAACCACGGTCCCTGTGCTTTGCTAAGCTTGTTCTAAGTAGGTGCTTTAGACCACTGAGCCATCTCACCAGCCCCAGGAAAGTTTTATTTAGCTCACAGTTATTGGAGGTTTCAGTCTATACTCGGCTGGCTCCAAGGTAGAGCAGCACATGGCAGAGGGCAACCTTCTATGGAGGCAGCAAACAGCAAGAGAAGCCAAGGGAGGAGTTGCAGCAACAAATGGCAACAGAGAAGAAGTCTGTCTCCCTTAAATGCATTTAGGCTCTCTGCCCCAGGCTGAGAGAAGTACTCACAACCATAATCCCAGCAGTACTAAAACCCATAATCCCAGTTTGGGTCACCTATAATCCCAGTAGATCATGAGTTAATCAAACTCTAGAAGTCCCCACCCCATGACTACATGAGGGTTGGGGGGGGGGGGGGGGGGACAACTAGACAAACCATCATATCCTGCCCCTGGACCCCAAAGTCTCATGCACATCCCTTTGTGCAAAAGACATTTTAGTTTATCTTTAAGTGTTGCCAAAGTCCTGACGGTTTTAGCATTGCTGAAAAGTCTGTTTTAAGTCTCTTCTAAGATCTAAGGCAAACTCTTGCTGTGAGCCCTGTACAAAAGAAAAACTAGGGCCGGGGGATGGCTCAGTGGAATAAGCGCTTCCCTGGCAAGCGCAAGGTCTGAGCTCAATCCCCGGTTCTGAAAAAAAAACCAAACCATCTTTTGAAAGATTAATCAGTGCACCATGCTTAATCTCAGTCTCAGGCAAAGCCTCTGGACACAAGCAAAATTCAGACAAACTTTGGGCCAAGCCAAAACATAAATCATCTGGAGTCCAAAAACCAATGCTGTCCTTCCCAGTAGAAACCTCCCCAGCCTGCTCTATACAGGCAGGCTTTCTGTCAGCCTTCTGGTCTTCTGAGCTGACCAGAACCTCCCCTACAGAAGCGACAAAGCTGTTCCAGCTGTTCCCTGTTTGGGAAGCCAAATAGGTGACTGACCTCTCTAACACTTTCCTATCTCTTTCCATAAACCATTCCCCAACACTTGTAATCTACACGGTCAAGTTTAGTCACAGCAACGACCCCACTCCTGTGGTACCAAATTTTTGTCTGTCACTCTTCTCTTGTTGCTGGAACAAATATCCAACACCCAAAATAAAGGAATGAAAGGGTTATTTATTATTTAGCTCACAGTGACTGAAGGTTTCAGCCCGTGACTGGCTCCAAGGCAGAGCGGCACATGGCAGAGGGCACCCTCCACGGTTGCAGAAAACAGAAAAAAAGCCAAGGAAGGGTAGCAGCAACAAATGGCAACAGAGAAGTCTCTCTCTCTTAAATTGCATTTAGGCTCTCTGCCCCAGGCTGAGAGAAGCACTCACACCCATAATCCCAGCAGTACTAAAACCCATAATCCCAGCCTTAGATCATCTATAATCCCAGTAGATTATAGTAGAGTTAATCACAAACTCTAGGAATCCCCACCCCATGACTGCATGAGGCTTTGGAGAGACAACTAGACAACCCATAACAGAATGGCTACCCCTGTTTTGTTGTTGTTGTTGTTTTCCGGAGTTCCTGTTGCATGGAGTTTTGTTTTCCATTCTATGACTTATTTTTTTTAAATTTTATTTATTTGGTACAGGATCTCACTATGCAGCTTGGACTCAGTGATCCACGTGTCTCAGCCTCCCCAGCACTGGGACTGCAGGCATGCGCCACCACACTCTATGGTACTGGGGCCAGCACGCCTATGGTACTGGGGATCAAACCCAAGTCTTTGTTGGCCAGGCAGCTGCTTAGACCACTGAGCTATCTCCCCAGCCTGACTTTGAATCTATGATTTCCTTTTCATTTAAATGTTTCTTGTATGCAGCATATTGCTGGATTTTGCTTCTTGATCCATTCTGGCAGTCTGGTTCTTTTGTTTGATGAAACAAGACCATTCACATTGATATTTATAACTGCTACACACTGACGTCCTTGTCATCTTATTTTCCTGCTTGACTCTTTTTTTCCCATTTCCTCATCTAGTGGCTTCATTTTGTGGGGTTCATGGAGTTGTACTGTATTCCTTTTTATCTTCTCCTAGAATGTCCCTTGGAACATTTTGGAGAGCTGGTTTGGTGTTCATGAATTTCCTTCAGTGTTGTCATGGAAGTATTTTATTTCTCCATCCATTTGGAAAGACAGTTTTTTGGGTACATCAGCCTGAGTTGAACGCTGCTTTTAGGGTTTGAAATACTTGCAAGCTCTTCTAGACTTAGGGTTTGTGTTGAGAAGTCAGCTGTGATTCTGATGGGCTTTTTTTTTTTTTTTTTAACATGTGATTTCTTTTCTCTAGCAGAATAATTAATATTCTATTCTTGTGTTGAGTTTCTGGAATCTTGACTATTTTATGCCTTGCTGTAGTTTTTCGGATCATGGCTAACTGAAGTTCCATATGCCTCAGTTATCTGTATACCAAAACCCTTTCTCCTGCCTTGCAAATTTTCTGCCATGACATCTGTGAACAGGATTTTTGGGTGTAAACAGGTTTTTAAATAACATTTGTGGGACTGGGGAGATGGTTCAGTGGAATAAGCGCTTGCCTGGCAAGTGCAGGGGCCTAAGTTCAATCCCCAGTTCCGTCAATAAACAAACAAATAACATTTGTGCATCTCCAGCTCTTCCATTGACTCCACTCAATCTTACATTATTCTTCTCTGCATCATCTAGTAGCTACTGGATAGATTTCTTGTCATCTCTTGCTGGTTTACGAAATCTTTCCATGCTATACTGACCCTACCCATGGGTGTACTGAGCCACTAGGCATAGTGGTGCATGCCTGTCATCCCAGTGCTGGGGAGGCTGAAAACAGGAGCAGTACTAAGAGTCCAAGTTGCATAGTGAGACTCAACTACAAGGCTGTCTTCTATGTCTGAGATTTTGCACTCACATTAGTTCATCCTGCTGTGGAATTTTTAGTCTCCTGAATATCTGCTTGAATCTATTTTATGGTTTCCATTTCTTTCCTATGTTCAGCATTCATGGTCTCCATCTTTTACCTAATTTCCTTTTTAAATTTTTTTTTAAATCTATCTCCTCTCTAAGGAGGCTTTCATTATGGTCACCCCTCTACAGTTAACTGAGAAATTATTTCTGATATGCTTTTCTTCTAGAGCCTCATTTATTTGGTGTTACCACTTCAGAGAGGCCAGGTGGGCGGCCTTCGGATTGTCTCACCTCACTGCTCCTTCATTGTCCTTTGATATTCTTTAATTTTATTTATTTATTTATTTATTTATTTATGTGTGTGTGTGTGGCCAGCTCAGCCCACTAGGGGGCTGGCATGCGGTGCTGGGAGATTAAACCGTGGTCCCTGTGCTTTGCTAAGCTTGTTCTAAGTAGGTGCTTTAGACCACTGAACCATCTCACCAGCCCGTCCTTTGATATTTGTAAATTGCCTACTGTAAGTTGCTTTTTTGGCCAGTATTTAGATCCCATAGGAAATGACTTGTCAGGGGTCTTCCAGGTAGAGCTGGTATTGAGTCTATAGCTAGATTCTACCTTTTGAATTTATTGGGGCTAAGTTGGTGCCTGTTTGGCTAAGCTCTTGGTTCTCTGGCCCTGACGCACAGTATTCTCTATGACCCTCATGCAATTTTAGTGTTGCTATACCAGAAAGAACTGGTTAGAACAATTATATCACTGGCTAAATGGTAGCGTCAGCAGTAACAATACCATCAAACACAGCCTAAAAAAAGGACAAACTGAGGCGAGCATTAACTTACCACTTTTAACTGTATGAACTAGATTTGTGGTTATAGAACAAAATATGAATCAGAAAATTGTATGCAGTAAATAGGCCCTCAATATGCCAATTTTGCCCTCACCAAAAAATAAATAAATAAATAAATAAAAGGGACTAAGGGGAAAAAATAGACAAATAGAAGAGGAAAAGATGAGAAGCAGGGCTGGAGGACAAAAGAGGCTCATGCCAACTCTGGGAAACTGGTGTGGAAGACTGCTTCATCCCACCAGACGCTCGATGGTCCCACGGAAAAATGATGTGGGCAAGAATAAACAGAGACAAATAAAAGCTGAGGTCAGGTGTAGCCCTCTCTCCCGAGGAGAAGAGGAACTGAGCTACCACTGTAGGGACACTCATCTAGACATCTGACAAAGTTCAGTCCACACACACAGGGTTGCCTAATTACTAATCACTAGAATTGTCTCTGGCAAGATGTTTTTCTCAGGACTGAGACTGCTTTAGGCTCTTTGGCCTTGTCTTGCCGCCACATTTGTGACCTATTTCCAGCTTCAGCCACTACAGAAGATAAGGGAAAGAAAGAAAAGGAAGAACAGAACCAAAAAAATTACAAACCATGTTCACAATCATAAAACCAAGATCATGAAAAAAACAAAACACCAAAAAGCCAACCAACCAATCCAAAAATAAGAGAAAGGAGGCCAGAGAGATGGCTCAGTAGAATAAGCACTTCCTTGGCAAGCACAAGAGCCTGAGTTCAATCCCCGGTTCCGCAAAAAAAAAAAAAAAAAAAGAGAGAGAATAGAAAAGTCCACTTCAAGGTTTGTCCCTGTTGTCACTGGCAGATAATGTGTGAAGACAAGAGTCCAGATCTGCATTGATTTATCCCAGCAAACCAGCAGTAGCTTTAGCTGCCATGAAGGAGTAGTGGATAATCTCTAATGGCCTGCACCTATATTTCCCCTGAAATTCAGAATGGTTTCTGGCCACACCGATGGAATCAGACCCGTGCAGCCTGTAGCAGTCAGTACACTTGTGGGCTTTAACTCAGCGGGGATTCCCCAGCCAGGGCACTCCCTGTCTCAACTTAGCAAGGAGAGTGAGACCAAATAGCCCAGAGATGACAGGGAAAAGGACGCACACAGAACTCCAACGCTGCTATCCAAAAGGCAAGGAGCACAAGAAGGCACCAAACCCCACTGCCTGACGGGAAAAGCAAATCCAAGCCAGGGGATCCTCCCCCACCACCTGGACAGCTGTGACTAAAAGGAAAAAAGTGCTGTAGGCTGAGGAAGCCTTGGTGCAGCGTGGTATAACTGTGAGACAGTACAGCCACATGCGAATTAGCCTGAGGCTCACACGTTCCCACCCATCACCACCCATCTGCCACCCGTCTGCCACATCCCCAGTGGCAAGCACACCAGAGTAAAACACTTCTCTGTGCAAGAACCTGTACACAGCAGTGTAGTTCACAATGACCAAAACCTGGAAATAGCCACACTAAACAAATTAAGGGGCCAGTCAGATAGCTCAGGGGATTAAAGAGCCTGTTTAGGCAGATGCAGGGGCCACGGGTTTGATCCCCGGGCCTGTTGTGCAGGTCCTGCCCCTGGGGCACACTGAGATGGCGATTTAGACTGGGCGTGGTGGTGCACGCCTGTAATTCCAGCGCTTGGCAGGCTGTAAACAGGAGGATCACTATGGAGTCCAATCCAATCTAGATAGTAAGACCCTGTAGAGGGGCTGGTGAGATGGCTCAGTGGTCTAAAGCACCTACTTGGAACAAGCTTGGCAAAGCACAGGGACCGCGGTTCGATCCCCTAGCACCACATGCCAGCCAGCCCTGCCCCCTGGTGGGCTGAGCTGGCCACACACACGCGTGCGCGCGCACACACACACACACACACTAAATAAAAATAAATAAATGTAAAAAAAAAAAATTAAAAAAAAAAAGACCCTGTAGACCCTGTACTAAATACATTTAAAAAAAAAATTAGGAACAAACATTTGTCTCAGTTACTTTTCTCATTGCTGGGACAAAATATGAAACACCCAGAATTAAGGAAGGAAAGGTTTATTTAGTTCAGTCAGTGGAGGTTTCAGTCCATATTCTGCTGGCTCTAAAGCAGGTGGCTGGGCTAGGGAGATGGCTCAGTGGAATAAGCGCTTCCCTGGCAAGCCCAAGGGCCTGAGTTCAAAAACAATAAAGCAGAAGACAGCACATCATGGCGGTGGCAGCTAACAGCAAAGAGAAAAGGGAGGTGCAGTGCTGTAGTGGCAGGGAGCAAGCCTCTTTTTTTTCCTTTTTTTTTTTTGCTATACCAGGGATCAAACTCAGGACCTTGTGCTTGCCAGAGAGGTGCTTATGCCTCTGTACTATCTCCCCCACCCAAAGCCTTTCTTCTTCTTAATACTACGTTCAGACTATCTGCCCCAAGCCGGATGCAGCACTCACCCATAATCCCAGCATTGGATCATGAATTAATCACAACTTCTAGAATTACCCCATGACTGCATGAGGCTTTGGGGGGGGAGGGGGACAACCAGACACAAACCGTAACCCACATCATGCTCCAACCCCTACTTGGCCGAGGGTGCGACAGGGCATGCATGACACAGAGGACACAGGGTGGGCTCCACAGACAGGAAACACCCAGGACATGTGCACTCAGAGACAGGAAGTGGCATTGTGGGTGCTAGGGGGTAGGGAGGGGACAGGTGACTACCGATGAAAATGAGGCTGGTTACTGGAATAATAGAATCTTTTGGCTTTAGAGGTGAATGAGGGCTGCAGCACCTTATGAGCAGATTAAAAACCACTGAGTTCAAGGCCAGGTTGAACCAGAGTAAGACCTTATCTCAAAAAACCAAAATAGAGATGGCTCAGTAGAATATGCGCTTGCCTGGCAAGTACAAGGCCTGAGTTCAATCCCTGGTTCCGCAAAAAAAAACAAAAACAAAAACAAAAAACCCCACAAAAAACAAAACAAAACAAAAAATAGAGGCCAAGCATGGTGGTACACATCTATAATCCCAGCACTCAGGAGGATGAGGTAGGACTGTTATGAGTTTGAGGCCAGTCTGGGCTACAAAATGAGCTCAAGGCCAGCCTGAATTGCATAGTCAGACCTTGTCTCAAAAAGACAAAAAAGGAGCCAGCCAAACAGCTCAGTGGATTAAAGCAAGCAGGCGCAGGGGCCAGAGGTTCAATCCCAGAGTCTGCTGGCGCTACCCCCAGGGCGCACTTAGACAGAGATTGAGACTGGGTGTGGTGGTGTGCACCTGTTAATCCCAGCTCTTAGGAGGCTGTAAACAGGAGGATCACTGAGTCTGATCTAGTAGTAAGACCCTGAACACCCTGTAGACCCTTCCCTAAAATACAAAAAAAAAAAAAAAAAAAAAAGATGAAAAACAACAACCCCTGCCCAAATAAATACAAAATAAAGAACACTGCCTATGGGCTTGGTGGTACCACCTTGCTAGTGAGCCAGGCCCTTGGTTTGATCTTCAGAATCAAAAAAACAAAATAAAACAAAAAATTGTTACCCCATGTAGACAAAAATCTCTAAAACAAGACACTAGAAAATAGGGATGGGGCTGGCGAGATAGCTCAGTGTTCTAAAGCACCTGCTTAGGCAACCAAAGAGACCACGGTTCTATCCGGGCACCACATGACAAACCAGCCCCACCCACAGGGCAGGCTGAGCCTACCATTAAAAAAAAAAAAAAGATATATAGTTCAGCAGCACAGTGGCAACATCAAGGTCCTGAGTTTGATTTCTAGTACACACACAAGAAAAAGACACTATAAAGAAAAGCAAACTAACCTGAAAAGGGTAGAAGGCTCACCGAGCCCCTGCAGGGGAGCAGGGTCCCACTGGAGCAGGGAAGGGGCCCACCTACAAGCCAGGCCCCGCCCAGCTGACCTCAGGCTCAGGGCGATGCCACCCCATGGAAGGCCAGGGCTCAGTGGTACTTGAGACAAGTTTATTTACTCAAAATAGCCTTAATTTTTAAAATATTCAACATCCTATAGCAACTGAGAGCTTGATCAACCTGTGACCCCAGGTCCTAGTGCATACAGTGTGCTCACAAGGACAGTCTATGTGGAAGAGGCCAGGTGGGAACAGCCTACAGGCACACGCGGGCAGCCCACACAGGGGACCATGAGCCGCATGCTCAGGAGCACATTAGGACCACTGGGAGAAGCAGTCCTGGCCCCCACCTGGCAGTCGCCCCAGGACCAAGGCTCATGCCAGCCTGCCCAGGGGCCTTCCGATCCTGCACCACGCCCCTTCTGCAGTCTTGGCCAGATGCTGCTGATGAAATCCTCATCCAGAGAGAGAAACTGTGGCAGCAGCAAGGAGGCTGGGGCTCAGGTCTCCCTAGAAGGTGACTGAGACTGTGCCCATACATCCATCTGTCTGTCTCCAGGGGCTGGCAAGAGAGAGAGGGGACATCCATGTGAGCCAGGCAGACCAACAGGACAGGGAGGTGTGGAGGACGTGTTAGGTGAGCCTTGCCCTTCAAGGAGACGGAAGCCAACTGAGGCCAAGACACAGGAGCCTCAGGCAGAGGGAGCCGTGTGTCCAACCTGTCTCACCTGCTACTCCACAGCTACTGCACCAGCCGGTAGGTGATGTACCTGCCTGCTGTCTCACTGGGCCGGATGATCTTCACAACCTGCAAGGGGCAGGGGACAGGCCTGGGGCTGAGTGGCAGGCAGCCGAAGGAACTGGGAACTCCTGGGTACTTTGTTCTCTGGTTCTGGTGACCCTGACTTTATTTATTTTTTCTTTAATTTTTTATTTTTTTGGCAGAACCAGGCATTGAACTCAGGCCCCTGTGCTTGCCAGAGAAGCGCTTATTCCACTATGCCATCTCCCCGGCCCGACCCTGACTTTAAAGGGGCGGAGGTATAGCCCCGAGTGGGTGGGTACAGGGTTCCTCCAGGGGCCACTCACCTGCCCTCGCTTTATCCCAAAGTAGCGGGCCACAGGGTCCCCTGCCTGGATGCGGGGCAGCTGGTTCTCCCGGAGCTTACTGGGCAGTGGTCAGGAAAAAGGCTGGTTAGCTCTTGGGGTAGGAATTCAAGGAGCCCAGAGGGGGAAGGAAAGGACAGGGGAGGAAGGAGATAGGCAGCCCAGGGGCCTGAAAGGATACTATCGGGCCAGCAGTTCTGTGACCTCCTCCTTGGTCATGACAACGTGCTCTGGGACAAGCTGCCAAGAACACATCAATTAGAATTCACAGACACTTGAGATGACCCCTGGACAGACAGGCTAGGTAGAAACCCCTACCTGCTCAGTGGGCTTGGCAGAACCCCAGGGCGAGCCCCCACCCTGACCACATGCAGGTGAGCCTGGGTCCACACAGGGACCAGCCCTAGGTCCCCACCCCACAGGCACCCCAGCCTAGGTCCCCTTCCTCTCCCTGCCTATCCTGCACCCACCCTACCTCATGCTCCGTGATGTTGATCAGCAGCTCTTGCTGCAGGAATTGCTCCAGGATGTACTTGGGTGCCATGTCTACCAGGGACTGAGGGGGACACAGGCAACATGTGAACTGGGCAGCCTTGCCTTCCACATGCACCCCTGCAGTGATTAGAAAGGAAGTACCTAGCCCTCATGTCCTCCACAGTGTGATACCTTCCACCCCTGGCCTGAGGACTTTTAAGGCCTTGGGTGAGCGCTGATGTGGGTCAAAGCCAGAGTGGAACCTCAGCACCCTCTGATCTGTCAGACTGCTCTGTGGCAGAGACCCTTCCCTGAGAAAGTGGCACTACTGTGTGTGACCACAGGAACCCGGTGCCAGCAGAGGACAGTTCACCACCCTAAATCCTCACAAGTCCACAAATGCACACCAGCTCAGTCCTACTTGAATGACAGATAAAAATAGTGACATATGCCCAGGGACCCAACCCTTCTCCAGCCACCAGGCAAAGGGGGCAGAAACCTGGGCCCTCCAAGATGTCCCCATCACTGCCAGGCAGGACAGAGTCCAAGTCCCCAATGCTGGATCTGGACCTAAGGCTGGGGAAGACACAGTGTGGTGTGGCAGGCCAGAGCAGGCCGCAGGGCGGCGAGGTGTGGCTGGAGCACTCACCTGCTTGGCGGAGGGTGTCATGCCCTGCTGTACCACGATGAGCGCGCGGGTGATGTTCTCCTCCTGCATGCGCTGGCAGTACACCTTGATGGTCTTGATGCCCACCTTGGGTTCCTCTGGGGACAGACATGCGCTGGCATGCTGTCCAGCAGCCCCAGCCCACCTGTGCTGGGGGTCTAGCCTGGCCTCAGGCCAACTGTGACCTTCTTTTTTTTTTTTTTTGGTGGAACCTGGGATTGAACTCAGGCCCTTGCACTTGCCAGGGAAGCGCATATTCCACTGAGCCATCTCCCCGGCCCCCAACCGTGGCCTTCTGAGGCTTCAAGTTTCCCTGCTCAGATCTGAGCAGCAGGATCCCAGGAGGGGCTGGCTGCCTCAACAGCACCAGGAGCATGAAGGACCCTAGGAGGCCCAGCGAGACACAAGGACCCCTTCCTGGAGCATGAGGTTGGTGCCCCAAGTGGTGGGGATCGGGAGGCACTGGGGAGATAAAGCTGGCTGAGCCACTAGGGAGGCAGAACAACTATTCTCACACCAGACTAGGGGTCACCTGAGCTGAGCAACTCAGAGCCCAGGGGCTGGCGCAGGCTCCTGGCAGAGGCACACCCTCAGCCATGGACTCCCCGCTCCGGCCCCTGCCCCACCCACCTAAGCCATCCCAGATGGCCCAAAGCCCTGACCCCCAGGATCTCAGAATGTGAGTTCATTTGCAGACAGTCTTTAAACAGGCAAGTAAGAGGCCAGCCTGGCCTAAATTGTGAGTTTGAGGCCAATTTAAACTCACAGCAAGAGACACCCTATTTCAAAAAATCAAAATATAGGGTTCAGGGTACAGCTAAGCAGCACAACATCTGCATGGCAAGCACAAGGTCCTGAGTTCAATTCCTGGTACAAAACAAAATGTAAATGAAGTGATTAAGGGACCAGGCCTGGTGATGCACGTCTCTCACCACAGCTACTCAGGAGGTTGAGGCAGGAGGATCACAGGTTCAGAGCCAGCCCAGACAACTTAGGCAGACTTTATCTCAAAAACACAAACAAGGGCCCGGGGAGATGGCTCAGTGGAATAAGTGCTTCCCTGGCAAGCTCAAGGGCCTGAGTTCAATCCCCGGTTCCACAAAAATAAATAAATAAATAAATAAATAAATAAATAAGCTGTGTGTGGAGGTACATACTTATAATCCCAGCACTAGAGAAGCTGAGGCAGGAAGATTTTTGCAAGTTTGAGAAGAGCCTGGGCTAGAAAGTGAGCTCAAGGCCAGCCTAAGCTACAGTGAGACTAGCCTCAAACACAATGAATGAATGAATGAATGCATGCATGGGTGCCAAGGACATAGCTCAGTGGTAGAGCATCTGCCCAGCATGTATAGCATCATGGGTATAATCCTCAGTACTACAAGTTAAAAAAAAAAAGTGATTAAAATATAACTTCATCCAAGTGAAGACCATAGAAAAACACAAGGAGAAAGTGTCCTACCCTTGCCAAGGGGAAGACATAGCCCTACTGACACCCTGGCCTTGAATTTCTTGCCTCCAAAATTATGGAAAAAAGATGTCAGCCTTGAAGCTGCTTGCCTGACAATCTGTGCCAACAGGTCCCATGGAGTGGAGCAAGTGGAAAGCTCAATCATGTCCCATCAGGAGCAGTGATATACTCTCCCCAGAGACCAGGGAACAGGGCGAGACCCTTGACCCTGGGGAGGCCCTGGAGGCAGGTTCTGGCAAGGCCACGAGATGGCTCCAGAGGGAGGCAGGTGATTAGCACCAGGCTCTCAGGTAAACACATCTCACACACAGAGGACACCTGCTCTACAAGAGCCACCAGGGCCAGCCATCACCTCTCTTTGATCCAGAGTCCAGGTGCTGGCTGGGTGTTGGAGGCACTCTCAACATCTTTGCCAACAACCTCCCAGGGGTTTAGAGCCCAGCCTAAGAGGGCAGACACCTAGGAGCAGTCCCACGCAGGAGGCAGCAGGAGCAGGGGCAGGGTGCCCACAGGCACCTGTTGTTTCCAGGAAGAGGTACCTGAAGTAGATCTCATGAGGTAATCAGTGGATGCTTGCCAGGCAGAGTGAAGAGGGAAAGCAGAGGGAAAAAGAGAGGCCAGGAAGCCTGTCACACTGCCAAGGGAGACACAAGGGCAGATCAGTGTTTAGGACAGGCCGACAGAGAAAAGGACTATCTGTCAGGCTGAGGCCTGCGACCTGCACATCCAGGATGGGTTTGGGGAGCAGAGGAGACACAGGTAGATCAGAAGTCGGGCCATGACTCAGGCATAGACAGCAGGGAGATGAGGACTGAGGGGAAGAGACTGCAAAAGGGTGAACCACGCAAGCCACCTACAGGACCATGATCCTTGGGGAATACTACATAGCCACGGATGAAGAAGGCCCTCACCTGGGAAGAAGACAAACATCTGGTCCGTGGGGTCATCATTGTGGGCCACCAGCACGGTAAGATCAGTGCGCCGTGGACGCCCCTCACTTGGCTTGTCCCCAAACTGAGCTTTGAACTCCTCCAGCGTCTGATCCAACTCATCTTGGGTCACCAGGTAGCCGCGGTCATGGCACAACTGTGAAAGAAACAGCTAAGTGCGAGTGGGACTTGGAACCTTAGCAAGGATAAGAGCTTGCCAGGCATGGTTGCTCATGCTTGTAATCCCAGTATTCTGGGAAGCTGATGCAGGAAAAACACAAGATTGAGTCACCCTTGGGCAATTCAGCCAGACCCTGTTTCAAAAACCAAGAAATCCAAAGGGCCATGCATATAGCATATTCTGAAGACCCCAGGTTCAATCTCGAGAACTGAACATAAACAAACAGGCACAGGCCTGTCATCCTGGCTATTCAGGAGGCTGGGACACAGGATACCAAGTTCACACCCCACCTGGGCAACTCAGCAAAAGCCTGAGCCTATTTTAAAATGGGCATGGTGGCAAACCTGTAATGCCAGCATTGGGAGACTGAGGCAGGAGGATTGTTGGGAGTTCAGACCAGCTTGGGCTACAATGTGAGCTCAAGGCCAACCTGAACTGCACAGTGAGGCCCATCTCAAAACAACTAAATAAAAAAATAAAAATAAAAACCAGGCCAGTGTGGTGGTGCACACCTGTAATATAAGTATTCAGGAGGCTGAGGCAGGAGGATCACTGTGAATTCCGAGCCAGCATGGGCTACACAGTAAGTTCAAGGCCAGCCTGAACTACATAAGAGAGAACTTGTCTCAAGAAACACACAAACAGAACATAAAGAATATTATATGTGCTACATGACTGAACCACTGTCACCCTATTGTCCCCACAGTCATCCAAAGGATGGGACCAATATAGTCCCAGCTGGGGCAAAACCCACACAGCTTCGGCCCTTTCTTCAACACCTTCTCCGAGCTACCTGAAAAGAAAGGGACAGGGACAGGGAGATGGCTCAGTGGAGTAAGTGCTTCCCTGGCAAGTGCAAGGGCCTGAGTTTAATCCCCGGTTCCACCAAAAAAGAAAGAAAAGAAAGGGACAAGAGCAGGAGCAACCTTCCAGATATGGTTCTGGAGATGGAGAATCAGGCTATAGGGAGCTTCATCCATAAAGGGCCAAGGAGACAAGATTAAGGAAAGGCTCTGATCTCTTCCTTCTCCACAGGGTCTCTTTTTTGGCCACCTACTTTTTTCTTTTTCTCCTTTTCTTCCGTTGAGCTAGCGTCTTGCTAACTTACTGGGTCTAGGCTCAAATCTGAAATCCACCTGCCTCAGGCTCCTAGCATGCTGAGATTACTAGGTGTGTGCTACTGTGCCTTGCCTCTCCCTCCCTTCTTTCCTTTCTTTTTTCAGCACTGGAGTTGGAACACAGGGTCTCATGCATGCTAGACAAGCACTCAATACTAAGTTCCCCCAGCAGCCTAAGAGCCCCGACTTCTGTAACCTTTTTTTTTTTGGTCTTTTTGAGACAGGGTCTTGCTACATAGTTCAGGCTGACCTTAAACTCACTTTGTAGTCCAGGATGGTCTCAGCTCACAACGATCCAAGTGCTGGAATCACACGCGTGCGCCACCAGGCCTGGCAGCATTTTATTTATTTTATATTTTTTAGGGCCTCCCTATGTAGTTCAACCTACACATCATTCCGTAGTTCAAGCCTTAACATCATTATGTGTCCTAGGCTGGCTCGAACACATGGCGAATCTCCTGCCTCAGCTTCCTGAGTGCTAAGATGACGGGTGTGCGCCACGACGCCGAGGGAGGAACCCCACTTTCGGAGCCAAGTCTCAGGACGCCTGGCCCCCAGTCTGCGCCTGGTTTCCGCACCATCAAGCCAGCCAGCCCCTGACCCCGAGAAACCCCACTGCGGCCGCTGCCTCCCAAACGCCACCCTTCCGAAGCAGAAAGGAACAAGACGCGCTGCGGGGCAGAAGCCGCCCAGGGGCTCTCTCGAGGATGGCCGCTCTCCGCCCCCGGTCGTCCCTTCTTTCTTCTCGGGGTACAACCTCCATTGCGAAGAGGTCTCGAAGGACGAAGGGCGAAACCTCAGCCCGCAGAGGGAGGCGGAAAACGGTGGAGAACAAGCTCGAATCTTCGGCAGCCCGGGAGGGAGATGCAGAGGAGGCGATGGGCACACTTGGGCTAACGTGGACGGAGCGGCTGGCGATGGTTTGACCATCGCCGGGAACCGGAACGTCTGAGAATCCTGCGTGGATCTCAGTACAAACCGTACGCACCCCACATCACGCCCGGTTTATAAAGTTACTACGGGATACTTACCTGCATGATGGTCTTGCGGATTTTCCAAAGACGATACGTTTCCTCCTCGTCGTCCATGGCGCCGCCGCTCGCACAGCACTGCGCATGCGCCACTCAAGCCCCGCACGCACTGCGCCTGCGTAGAACTTCAATCAGGCCCCGCCCCTCGCAGACTCCTGAATAAAGCGAGGTCAGAGACCTGCTGTACCTGAGAAAGCTTGCCCGGGTTTTCTGAGAGCGGCGGACAGTCACGCGAGACTACGTGATTTTTGAGTTATCGCGTGATTTTGAGATTTTTACCGAAAGGCCTCTCGGGAGTTACCGCTCAACTCTCCTTTCTAGTGGCAGAATGTGTCCGGTGGCATGTCTCGGCGTTTCGGAGGCTGAGACAGGTGGATCGCTGCGAATTCCAGACCATCCTGGGCTATAAAATGAGTTCAAGGCCAGCCTGAACTACGTAGCGAGACCTTGTCTCAAAAACGAAAATGTTTGATTCCCCAGTACTGCAAAAACAAACCAACCAACAAACCCGGAAAACGTAGGGCCGGCCAAGTAGCTCAGCAGATTAAAGCACCTACAAGTCAGGGGCCGCTGTGGTGGCACGCGCCTGTAATCCCAGCTCTTGCGAGGCTGTAAACAGGCAGATCTACAAATCCTATCTAGTGGGGCTGGTGAGATGGCTCAGTGGTCTAAAGCACCTACTTAGAACAAGCTTAGCAAAGCACAGGGACCACGGTTCAATCC
>NW_004524626.1:6120491-6157743 GCF_000260255.1 Octodon degus
GTTGTTGAAGCTTGATATTTAATGTTAGTAGAAAATCACATTTGGGGGCTGGTGAGATGGCTCAGTGGTCTAAAGCACCTACTTAGAACAAGCTTAGCAGAGCACAGGGACCACGGTTCAATCCTCCAGCACCACATGCCAGCCAGCCCCGCCCCCTGGTGGGCTGAGCTGGCCACACACACACACACACACATAAATAAATAAATAAAAAAAACCGAAAACAAGACTGGTAAAATAGCTCAGTGGTTTAAGCACCTGTCTGGCAATCGGAAAGATCTGGGTTTGATCCCTGGCACTGCCTGGCATGCCGTGGTGGCACACAACTGTAATCCCAGCGCTGGGGAGGCTGAGACAGGAGGAGGATCACTATCAGTCCAAACTAAATAAAAGTTCAAAACAAAACAAGACAAAAGTTCAAAACAAAACAAAACAGGTCTGGGGAGATGGCTCAATAGAATAAGAGCTTCCCTGGCAGCACAAGGGCCTGAGTTCAATCCCTGGTTCCACCAAAAAAAAAAAAAAAATCTAAATTAAAAACAACCCCACCCCCTACCCCCCCACCCCACCCCCGCCAAAAAAAATCCAGGAGAAATAGGCCGGGAAACTGAAGCCCTGGGACTGAAGCCCTGGGCTGGGAAACCTAGTAGGCTCTCTGAGAGGCTCTGGCCCTAGTGTAATCATTATGGTGGTCATCTAATATGGCTGATGCTGCCCTTAAAACAAAAGCTCATCTTCCCAAGACCACCTCCCACCTCCCCCTTCTTCTCCAACTTAGCCCAGGGTATAATTGCCTCCACCCTTCCTGCCGCCTCAGGGACCCCAATCAGCTCTCTCAGGTATACCTAGGCATCCCCTTCAAACTCCAACCCATCAATGGCCATAAACACTTCACCCTCCCTTTGTTCAACTCCAGAGAATTTCTTATCTTCCCCGAATTCTCTCCATGTCCTCAAAGAAAGTCACCTCCCCCATGCCTCTAATCACAGCCCTCGGAGTGGCTGAGGCAGGAGGCTCTCGCCCTCACTGCCTGGGGATGTAGGACCCTGGAGGTGCGTTCAGGGCAGCCTGCACCATGTTTCTCAGACACGCTGTGTATTTTCATTTTTTTTAATTGAGAAATAAATATGAATGAGACAGTTTCACAGCTGATTAATAGGACAGTTTTGATAATCAATACACCGTACATTGTTATCTTCTTAGTGGTTATCCACAGTACAAGAAGCAGACAGGATATTCTGTCCAAACACTGTTAGTACACCTCTTTCTTCTCATTAAGTTAAGCGAAAGTAGCTGTATTTTTATCCTATTTTGTATATATAAATACAAAATGATCTTTCCTTTGTATTTTTATTTTTTTTGTCCTGTCAGAAGTGAATATTCTAGGGGCTGGAGAGATGGCTCAGTGGTCTAAAGCACCTACTTGAAACAAGCTTGGCAAAACACAGGGACCTTGGTTCGATCCCCCAGCACCACATGCCAGCCAGCCCCGCCCCCTGGTGGGCTGAGCTGGCCACACACACAATAAATAAATGTAATAAATAAAAATAAATAAAATATTTAAAAAAAAAGAAGTGAATATTCTATTGGCATCTAAATACTATAAGTGTTTGAATTCAACTAAACATTGTTATGGTTTGTGTCTAGGTGTCCCCCAAAGCCTCATGCAATCTTGGGGTGGCTTCTGGAATTTGTGATTGATAACTGTGGGTGTGGATGCTGCCTGCCCTGGGGCAGGTAATTTGCATTACAATATAAGGTGGGAAGAGAAGCCAGCTGCTTGAGCCGCTGCTACCCCTCCTTTGCGCTCTTGCTCTTTGCCACCACCATGAAAGGTTGCTTTTTGCCCCGTGCTGCTCTGCGTTGGACCCAGCTAAGTATGGACTGAAACTCCCAGTAACTGTGAGCTAAATAAACCTTTCCTTCCTTCATTTTGAGTGTCGGGTATTTGTCCCAGGAACGAGAGAAGAGTAAGACAAACATCTAACACTGTCTAGCAGTCTATAATATTAGTGGGTTATCCTCAAAAGTTATTAACTTGAGCCTTTTACAGCTCATCCTATTAATATGGATTTACTTTATATACCTCATTTTTATACTTTTCTGCTGGATGGTTAAGACCAAGATATAGCAAGACCTATATACCAAGGAATGTAACTTTTGTATCTGATAAGGTCAGCCAAGTACTCTCAGGATTTATCCTGTAGCCCTGTACTGCCCTTTGAACATCCTTTTGTCAGTGTCTGACATGAGGATGAGTCACGGTCATTGCTTGACCAATTTGCTCTCTGTGAAAGCTTGAGAAAATGTTTTTTCTCTCCATGTGACTCTCCCCAGGCTCACTTTAGATCATCGAACACATTCCTCTGTGGCTCCATAATCTTCTTGATCAGAAAATTTGGAGCACTACATGATGTTACAGTACAGTTTCTCCTATGTCCCAAGTCTTCATTGACCTTGAAAGGCTAGGGCCAACATGTTGGCTAACCATGTAGCCCTTTTCTCCAACTTTGATCTGCTAATTTAGGTTGTTAACCCTCCAGAAGAGAAGCTAATTATTAACCTGCAATACATGCAGTTCGGTATACCCTATCTGTCGAAATATCAAACATTTTGGCATATCATGCAACAGGTATTTTCCATCAGATATTGATATGTTGAACTTTAAGTCCTTACAGAATATGAAGGAAAAATAATTATTTTCATTTTGTTTTTATCCTCTTTTTTTTTAAATCCTCCTTGGGCCAGGGAGATGGCTCAGTAGGATAAGCGCTTGACTGGCAAATGCAAGGATCTGAGTTCAATCCCTGGCTCCGCAAAAAAAAAAAAAAAAACAAACCTCCTTGTTGGGCCCAAGTTTGCTTTGAAAAGCTGATTTCCCCCATACCCAGTTATCTCACACTTTTCAAATCAACATTTGACACTGTTACCAAAAAACAAACAAAAAACCTGGGGATGTAGTTCAGTGTTAAGGCTCTAGGTATAATCTTCAGAGGTACAAAAATATGTAGATAAATTTTAAAAGTTGGGATTTTGGTTTGAGTGTCTTTTTTTTTTTGTGGAATCGGGGATTAAACTCAGGCCCTTACGCTTGCCAGGAAAGTGCTTTATTCCACTGAGCCATCTCCCCGGCCCCATTGAGTGTCTTTTTAAAGAAATCTCTTATTTATTTGTGTATGTGTGTATTTGGTACAGGGTCTCGCAATACAGTTTGTACTCATAGCGATCCTCTTGTCTCAGCCCCCCAGCGCTGGGATTTCAGGGGTGCACCACCACGCCAGGTTTCAGTGGCCAGCACAGCATGCAGTACCGGGGATTGAACCTGGGTCCTTGAGTTTATCACAGTAATGTTTGGAGCAGTGATGCTGCAAGCTGACCATCAGGAACCAGGGCAGAAGCAGAGATCAGGGAGGGGCTGGAGAGTGTTTTGGCTAGTGGCTGTGACTGCACATCAGTCTTTTTTTTTGTTTGTCTGATGTTATGGATTGCGGGTATTTGCCCCCCACCCCAAGCCCTCATGCAGTGATGGGGCGCACTTCTAGAGTTTGTGGTTAATTCACGATCCAAGGCTGGGATTATGGGTCTGAGTACTGCTGGGATTACGGATGTGAGTGCTCCACCCAGCCTGGGGTAGACAGCCTGAATGAAACGTGAGAGAGACAGAGACAGACTTGTTCTCTGTTGCCATTGCTGCTGCTACTCCATTTTACTCTCTGCTCTTTGCTGCCACCATGAAAGGTTGCTTTCTTCCATGTGCCCTTCTGCCTTGGAGCCAGCTGAGTATGGACTGAAACCTGCAGTAACTGTGAGCTAAGGAAACATTTCCTTCCTTCATTTTGAGTGTTGGGTATTTGTCCCACAATGAGAAAGCAGTAACTGAGACGGTTTTGTTTATTTATTATTTATTTATTTATTTATTTATTTATTTTTGGTACCAGGAATAAGACTCAGGACCTTGTACTTGCCAGGCAGGCACTGTGCTACTGAACTATGTCCCTGGCTTTAGTATTTATTTATTTATTTATTTATTTGCAGTACTGGGGATTAAACTCGTGACCTTGTGCTTGCCAGACAGGTGCTTATGCTGCTGAGCTATCTCCCTGGCCCTTAGTTTTGTTTTTTTGAGATAGGGTCATGCTAAGCAACTCAGGCTGACTTTGAACTCCTTATGTATCCCAGACTGGCAGTCTGGACTCCTCCTGCCTCAGTCTCCTGAGTGCTAGGATTACAAGGGGGTTCCACCATGTGCCCCATGCAGTCCTACCATGTGACCACAGGCACATGGCTTAACCTCTATGTGCTTGGAGTCTTACTCCCTTCTTACCCTGCGACACAAGGACAAGCAGTGCTTGCTTCTCAAGTAACTGCTAACAATCCCAGCTTGTTCTGAAGGCCCAAATTGCATAATGTTCCTGGAGTAGATCCAAGGGCCAGAGGCTCCCAGGTGCTCTGGAAACCAGGTGTGGAAGGTGATTGGAGGTGAGGGAGGGAGTCACTGTCACCTGCTACCTAGGTGTCAGGTCAGACAAGCCCTGAGGACCAAGCCAGAGGTCCAAGCCAGAGGTCAGACAAGTGGACGGTGCTATAATGTGGGAGAAACTAAGATTTTGAGCCTGCTGCATCAGCCTCCCACAGTGCTCAGGTGACCGGGTCTGCGCCATCAAATGTGGCTTCTATTTAAATTTTTATGAAGACTTGCTGAGTTGCCTGGGATGCCCTCAAACTTGAGACTCTCCTGCCTCCGCCTCGTGAGTAGCTGAGACAGGTGTGATCCACCGCACCTGGCTCAGAGGAGGGTTTGACAATGGAAGAAAGTGGGGAATCGGGATGGGCTTGGAAGCAGATTCAGAGGCTGAGCCCAAGTGACAGGCAGCCAGGAAGGCAGCGGTGGGAGGGCTGCGAGTGGGTGGCGGGGGGATTGGGTGTGGCTGTATCTTGCTGTCCCTTGGTACTGCAGAATTTCCATGACACCAGAGAGACAGGAGGGATTACAGGAGGATTATACTCATGCATGACCAGCCACTGGAAATGCTTAAGACCGCGCTGGGCCTTCACCCACGAGGGGTTCCCTTTCATACAACTTGTGGCAGCAAGGAAGCAGAGATACTGAAGTGAAGCTAAGACAGTCATCCAGCAGCTAACCCTACTTTAACCTCCAAAGGAAACACATCCTGCGTATCTCAGGGTGTTCCGATGCTGTGAAGCTCATCTATAGCCCAGTTTGTTAGCTTTATTTGTGCCGGTACCCAGTATCCCCCTTTAAGGGAGGAGGCCCCCCGACAGAAGAGCTCAATGTGTCTCCCGGTGAGGAAAGCACAAGTGAGAAAGGCAAGTCCAAGTTCCTGCGGAAGGGTCTGCTTGTGGCATTCCTTGCCTGAGCTGGGAAGAGTTTACAGAGGAGGGACTGGGGAGGAGATAGCTCAGAGGTCTAAGCACCTGTCTAGTGAGTGCAATGACCCTGTTTTGATCCCTGGTACCACTTGTCATGCTGGCCCCGGGCACATCCAAGCATAGTAGCACACCTGCAATCCCAGAGGTGGGGAGGCTGAGACAGGAGGATCCCTACATGTCTGAGCTGTGTAGTGAGACCCTGTATTAAATAAATAAAAGATTTTTGTTGTTGTTTTTTTTTGTTGTTGTTTTTTCCCGGAACTGGGGGTTGAACTTAGGCCCTTGCACTTGCCAGGGAAGTGCTTATTCCACTGAGTCATCTCCCCAGCCCCCAATAAAAGATTTTTTTTAATTAAAAAAGATTTTACAGAGGGACAGAGGAGTTCTCAGTTCCATCTGAGTTCTGCTTCACTGAACAGTGGAACTGGGGTAGAGGTGTGAATGCAGTGGAAGAGGAGGTTGTGGGCCATAGGACCCTTGGTCTCCCAGCCACCCTACCACTGCCAACAGTTCAAAGTTCGGCTGGTGACCTTAGGCCTTAAGTCTGGGCCTGGAGACACAGTCTGAGGCTTCACACCCACAACACTCACTGCCTGGCAGATTCAGAGGCCAGGAAATCAGGTCACAATCTACATACAGGGCAGGTTAAAAATGTGCCAGCCAGGTGTGGCAGCACACACCTGTAATCCCAGCACTCAGGAGGCTGAGGCAGGAGGATTGACGGGAGTTTAGGCCTGCCTGAACTGCATAGTGAGACTCCCTCTCAGAAAGACAATAAATTTAAGTAAATAAATAAAGTCAGTCAGGTGCTGCAGCTGCTTGGAAAGTGTCTTTTCTTGTTAAGACAAAATACCAGGGGGGCTTGCAGTTTAGCTCAGTTGTTTAAAGTACCTGCTTGGGCAAACTAAGTCAGGCACAGAGGACTGTGGTTTAATCTGCAGCTCTACATGATGCACCAGACCGGCCCTTAAGGCAGCCTGAGCCAGAGAGAGAGAAAAAAAAAAAAAAAAAAGACCAAATACTCAACACTCAAAGTTTAAGAAGAAAAGGTTTATTTCAGCTCATGGGTGGAAGAGGTCTCAGTCTGTAGGCAGCGGACTCCAAGGCAGGGTAGCACAGCAGAGGAGAAACAGTTCATGGCAAAGCAGGGCAGGCAGCACAGCAGCAGCAAGCCTTCCTGCCTGTTTTTATCCTTTTGAGGCTACACACCTGTGACTTGGTGCTGCCCATACCAGGTGAGGCACCCTGAATCCTGGCATCACATACTTAATCCCAGCAACACAAAACTTAGCTCTAGCCATCTCCACAGAGCCTTCCCTACAATTGCATGAAACTTGGGGGGACAGTTAGACACAAGTCACAACTGAAGGCATTCTGGCAACTCTTCAAACAGAGTCTGTCTAAGACCAAGCATTCCACCCCAGGTAAGTGAAAAAATAGGGTCACACAAAAATTCATGCAGGGATGCAAAATCAAAGGGTGAAAACCACCACGGTCTATCAAGTAACACACTGGCACACACAGCGAGGTCCATCACCAGGGTGGGCATCACTCAGCCAGGAAAAGGTGGCTGTGACACTCACAATGGGCTGCACGGACCTTGAGGATGACGCATGCAGTGAGAGATGTCGCGGAGGATGCACAAGAAACGACCCCACAACTAGGAAACTCCCAGGACAGGAAGTTGACTTGTAGGGACTGAGCCTGGGGAGGGGAGGGGAGGGGAGGGGTGACCACTATGGGGAGGCACAGAGCTTCTTTGTGGGCTGATGGAAAATTCATAATTAGAGGGGACAGTTGTACCACATTGTGAATATACTAAAAATGCCAGACTGTACCTTTCAAAGAGTCAAAATGATGAATTTATGTGTACTACATTTGATATTGATGTCAGAAACTGGTTTTGGTCAAGTATGATAGTACATACCTGTTGTTCTAGCACTCTAGAAGCTGAAGCAGGAAGATCACCTGAGTTTGAGGCCAGCCTGGGTTACAGAGTGAGACTTTGCCGAGAGAGAGAGAGAGAGAGAGAGAGAGAGAGAGAGAGAGAGAGAGAGAGAGAAGCTAGGCCTGGTGGTGCACACTTATAATCCTTATAATCCCAGCATTTGGGAGGCTGAGGCAGGAGGATTGCTGTGAGTCCAGGGTCAGCCTGGGCTACAAAGTGAGTTGAAGGCCAGCTTGAGCTCCATAGTGAGACCCTATCACAAAAAGGCAAAAGAGAGAGAAACAGAGACGGAGACAGAGAAAGGATTTGCTCCCATAATCAAACTTTATTGAAAAACACAACAGACTGGGGAGATAGCTCAGCAATCTAAGTGCCTGTCTGGCAAGTGCAAGGACCCAGGTTCGATCCCCCATACCACACGCCATGCCAGCCCTGAAACCAGGCGTGGTGGTGCACACCTGTAATCCCAGCACTGGGGAGGCTGAGACAGGCGGATCACTACAAGTCCCAAGCTGTGTAGTGAGACCCTGTACCAAATAAATAAATAAATAAATAAATAAATAAATAAATAAAAGAGGGGCCAGGGAGATGGCTCAGTGGAATAAGCACTTCCCTAGCAAGTGCAAGGGTCTGAGTTCAATCCCCGGTTTTGCAAAAATAAATAAATAAATAAAAGAAATACAAGAAAAACAACAGTTGGGCATGATGGCACATGCCTATAATTCCAGCACTCTGAAACCTGGGTGGGAGGACCACTGTGAATTCCAGGCCAGCCTGGCTTGAGCCCCCTGGCTTGGGAAGGGCCCTGCTTGCCTGTGCCTGGCACCACAAGCCTAAGCATCCAACACAAAGAGTCACTGTTCCAAATGGGCTGGAAGCCACGGGTGCCTTGCAGCAGTCTCAACATTACACCACACAATGACAACTGGAGCTTTGATTTTTTTTTTTTTTTTTTTTTTTTTTGGTACTGGGGATCGAATTCAAGACCTCGTCCTTGCCAGACAGGAGCTCATGCTGCTGAGCTATCTCCCCGGCCCAGGGACTTTGAACAAGGCTTTTTTTTTTCCCCATCAAACCTAGCATCTTTACCCTGAGCTATGCCCCTAGAACTTTTTTTAAAAAAAGTTCTCACTCGTGGGGATCAAAAAAAAAAAAAGTTCTCACTCGTGGGGATCCTTCTGTTGTCAGCCTCCCCAGTGCTGGGATTACAGGCATGCACCACCACACCCTCTCTCTGAGACCAGTTCAGCATGCCTGGGGTTGGGACCAGTGTGGCATGTGGTGCTGGGGATTGAACTCTGGTCCCTGCCCTTGCCTAAGCAGGTGCTTAGTCAACTGAGTTATCTTGCTGGCCTTTTTTTTTTTTTTTTTTTTTGTGGCTGGCTCAGCCCACCCTGGGGTTGGGGGTGGCATAGCATGTGGTGCTGGGGATGGAACTTCGGTCCCTATGCTTGCCTACACAGGTGCTTGAGACCACTGAATTATCTCACCCACCCTTGAGACAGGTTCTTGCTGTATAGTCCAGGCTGGCTGGCCTCAAACTCATAGCAATATTCCTGCCTCAGCTTCCCAAGGACTGGGAATATATATATATATATTTTTTTTTTTTAATTTTTTTTTTTTCAGAACTGGGGATTGAACTCAGGCCCTTGCACTTATTCTACTGAGCTATCTCCCTGGCCCCTGGACTGGGATTATAGATGTGCACCACCACACCTGGCTCACCCCCAGGTGTTTTTTATTATTTTTTTTTTTTAAAGGAAAAGGTAGTTTTGGGCCCAGAGGATGTAGCTCAGTGGCATAAGTGCCTGCCTGGCAAGTACAAGGACCTGAGTTAGATTCCTAGTTCTAAAAAAAAGTAGTTTTTGAAAAAGTGAAAATGAAGAATGAGGGAGAAACTAGTTGTGGCTAGTGAGTGTGGGCTGAATACAAGAGGGAAAGGGCAAGGACAGAGTTCACCCCGGAGGACTCAGGGCCAGCTAGGATGAGGAGAGCCGCAGTTGCCCCTTTTTGATTTCTGTTTTGAGTCAGGATCTCAATAATTCACCGAGTTGCTCAGGCTCTTAGCGAAGTAGCTGAGATGACAAGCACCATACACCATGTTTGCTGGCTACAAACTGATCAAAAAAAAAAAAAAATCAGTCAGGCCAGGCATGGTGGTGCAAATGTTGGCTCGGTGCTGGAGAGATGAGGTGGGACAGTTCCTGTGAGCTTGAGGCCAGCTGAACCTACCCAGTGAGACCCTATCGAACAAAAACCACAGAAGAGGGGCTGGTGAGATGGCTCCGTGGTCTAAAGCACCTACTTAGAACAAGCTCAGCAAAGCATAGGGACCACGGTTCAATCCCCCAGCACCACATGCCAGCCAGCCCCGTCCCCTGGTGGGCTGAGCTGGCCACACACACACACACACACACACACACACACACACACACACAAATAAAATAAAATGAACCACAGAAGAAAGACAAGAAATCAAGTTGAGCTCAGCAGCACATGCCTATAATCCCAGGAATTTGGGCAGATGATGGAAGAAGAATGGAAGTTGGGAGCCAGTCTGGGCAACTTATTGAGGCCCGCCTCAAAGTAAAAAGTATAAAAACAGGTGTGACATAGCTCAAGGAAAAGCCCTGGGTTTCTTTCCCAGCATCACCACCACCACCAAGAACAAGAAAACAGAAGAAGAAACTGTTGTAACTCAAAAATGAGGCAGGCTCAAAAGTTTAAAAAGTGCTTTATTTTAGCTGGTACCCAGCGGCAACAACTGGCACAAAGTGCCTAAGTGTGCACTGAAGGGGGGAAGCGTGGGGTTTATAAAGCTTAAAACCACAAAGCAGGCAGGGTACGACTCAGGGAGTTCAAGGAGACATGGCAGCTGTTGAGACTAGATATAGTTAGGGGTCTGGAGAGGTTCTTGGAATTTAAGGGTGTAGGAACAGCAGTGGACATTTTTGGAACTCAAGGATGGAGTGAGGGCTTGCAGAAACAGAAGTTCCGTGAATAGGCACATTTTACAGCAGCTGACATGGTTCACTAAGATGACACATACAGAACAGGATGGCAGCACTTTGGTCAGGTTATAACATTCCCCACTGGTTTTTGTGGCTGAGTCAAATCATTGACTCATCAGGGTTATAACTTAACTTGTAGGCAATGTTATATTAAATTATTTTGATATGGGTCACCATTGTTAATTTACTCCAACAGCAAGGAACATTAGTTAACAACAGAGTCTGAATAGGTAGGTTTTTCTAGAACTCTAGAACAGGCAATATCTCCCATGTCCCCACTGGTTTTTGTGCCACCTCTTGAGCTGTAACATTAGCCAGGTAGTTTCCTCTTTTGTCTTGAGGTCTGGCCCACAGTGGGCAGCATCTATCTCTCAAGCTGTAAAGTCACCTTGTCTTTAACCTTGTCTCCTTGAGGGCCTAGCCCTGTCTGACTACCTATAATTTTTTTTTCAATTGATTCCTTTATTTTCCAATCAGCCACAGTTTGGACTTAAGGCTTTCTTCCCTTTTTACGTAATGATTGTCCTTCTCCAGAGAATGCAACGAATCTACCTCTTGCTTCATCCTCTTCAACTTTTTTGATGAGTGGACGTGAATTTCTGATGAAAGTGATCTTACCAAGTTTAAATTCATAATTAGGAATTCCTCTTTTAATGTCTCCAGGCTTGATTGGGGAAGGACTAGGCTCAACCCCTTTCTTCTTTCCATCTAGTCTATTCCCAGAACCTGAGAAGGCACGGAAGCCCAGCTCACCAGCATAGCCACTGTGGTCAGCGTCACTTTCTGTTGACTCCTCGTGTTGGACTTTTCAGGTTCTTTGTAGCCCAGAGGAGCATCAAAGTCCACATTCATGTCACACTCAATGATGGATACAGCCTTGTCAGGTTTGGTTTCCATCACCCGTAATTCATAGATCTTTTCATTGTAGTTGTTGGCGATCACATCCCCAGTGGTCAGACAGGCAAAGTTTCTTAGTGCATTTTCTAATACTGCTTTGGGGTTGGTGATGTCCAGGAAGTCTGGGCTCTGAGGCTGGAATTTGGAGTATGTGGCCACTTGAAGGTTGACACTCTCCACCTGAACCAGAACCCCTTCTTCCAACAGCAAATTCTGCATCATCCAGTGTGGAAGGTAGCAGATACCTTCATCAGCCACAAATTCCAGCACACCACAGTGTGTCATGCAGTCAGAATTCTTATTGGTCAGTTTGAACAGCATGGGGTAGGTAATGTTAAGTCGGCTGAGCTGATCGAGGGCTGATGGTGGCATAATTATCTTCCCTCCTTTTTCCACATCTGACCTGTCATTAGGCCCTGCGAGCATGGACACATAGAAGCAGTGGTATTGTGTGGAGAAGCAGTTCTGGAAGACCCGGGGAATTGGGTGGTCAAACATGTTGAAAGAGAACATTATGGACACCGCTTCGTAGATGCCGCTTCTCTCAGGGACGTTAGGATAGGAACCCTGCAGTAGCTCTCTACCTACCTATAATATTTTTAATCTAACTCAGCTGCCTGCAACATTTTCCCTCTGAAGAAGTAACCCAGACTATCATGAGGGTGTATGGGTGATGACCACTCCGGCTACTTCAGGCTGAAATGGGTCGCAGTGGTTGACCGGCAGTCAGAGACACTCTTCAGAGGTTCTACCTAAAAGGCCCTCAGTAGACACCAAGCATTTTTATTTTGAGTAGGCAGGAATAGCTTTAAATCTGGAGAAGGCAAAGCCAAAGAAACAAACATGCATAACACTAGTCAGAACATTTTGTAGGTTCATTAGCAGATATCTCTTTAATGTGGGGTTTAATCTTCTATGGCCATTGGGTACTGGGGCACATGAATTACTGGACCTATGGAAAACACTGAGTACTTTCTGGTTGGCAAATGGGGCCACTGGATGGGTAACTGACAAATTTACATGAGCATCTATTAAAAGTTTAACAGGCTTTCTTTTTATATTGGCTGTTAACATGGGTTTCCTCAGGCTGAGAGGGGAAGACCCATGACCACTTCAATCTGAAACTTTCTCTGACTCCATCATAAACACTTTCCTTTTTTTCTTCTGCAGAAGCCTTGGACATTTTCTTTTGCTTGAAATGTCCCTTCTCTCTGTCTGGGTCCAGGGAAGCATAACTTTTTCCTTTTTCCTGACTGGCCTTCTTTTCTGTAGGCTGCTAGTATCAACACTCTCATTTTCCATCTATAATTCCATTCTGTATCTTTTCTACTATGAAACACCTCAACTCAGACAAATTCATTCCTGCAAACCCTTCTAACTTCTGCAGCTTGTGTCAGATATCTGGGGTCCACTGAGTAAGGTACAACTTCTTGGTTCCTGCAGGTAGCCCTGCCCAGTGAACACGAATATAGCTTTCCTTGTAATGAGTCAGGAAACCCTGAGAAGGCTCAGATCACCTGGGCTCTATCAGGTGGACAGTTAGATTAGGCTTTAATAAGTGTTTCTGTAGACAAAATCTGGTGGATCCCAGCAAAAGGAATCATAATCTAGCATATTTGTTAACAGATTTTACCTGCATGATTACCTGGGTTTTAGTATCTTCTAGGACAGAACAAATTTTCTAAGCGATTAGAACACATATAATCAAAGCATGAATATTTGAGCTAACAGGTACATTTATAAACCTCTTTGAGACCTAGCAATCATAACTCACTAGCTCTTAGACCCCTTTATTCATGGAGTTTGACAGTTTGTTATAAATCTCTCTAGCTATACTTTTAATTATCTCTAAATTTTGAGAACATATGGAAAACCACATTAATACTTTATTTTTACTGTCAATGATTTAAAGTAATTTAAGTACAGTTTGGCATATTTTCCCTAGTTACACCTGTGTTTACTATCAGCATGAAATACCTGAGTTACATGAAAAATCAACCAGGTTAACTTAATATACTTATCATGAAATACACAGTATTCAGTCAGATTAAGCCAATGTCCCATTCAGTTTTGGATATGGCCTCTATTGTAAGCAAGGGGCACTATGGAGGGATTTATATTTTTAACATTGGTTCTGAGTTTTATGTTTTAAAGACAAGGCCTGGCTTTATCTATAGGCCCAAAGCTATTGGACACTTTTTACATTGACAAGATTGTATCTATACATGAACAATATATCTCAATTATAGCTAAGATAAGATGACGAAGACTGGAATAAAGGTCAGGGTTGGAGAAAGACAAAGAGACCTATGCCAATATCCAGCAATGGGCTGGGTTTTTCCCTGTAGTCGTGATTACTCAGGGCTCCTCCATGGAGATGACAGGTAGAGATAACAGTCCGGCCAGAGGGAGGAGGCAGGCCCAGGGCCCTTCAGTCCCACTGGACCATCTGGGAAGCTGAGTCTGAGTTCTGGGGCCTCCGCCTCAGAGTGCAGTCTCACTTCTAGTGGCTGCTTTGGCAGTCTGGGCATGACTTGTGTGCCTCTTAAGGCAGTCTCTTTTACGATGGATGGCCTGGCTTCTGACAGCAGTAGTAGGTGGACCTCATTGTCATTGAGTTCTTCTTGGAGCCCAGAGAATCAGACTTAGGGTCTGTTTTGAGGCCACAACAAAGGCAGTCATTTTTGGTCTTTTTGCTTTTTCTCCCTGGTTCTCTCCCAGTTTCAATTATAGGACGTTGTTTTCTTAGTGTCCTATAAAGTATTTAGTGGACAAAAATTTAGTATTTGTCTGGAGCAAAAAACTATCTTTCATAGCTCTTTTTTGATATCTGAAGCTGATGAAGTAATGAACTTATCTGTAAAAGTAATCTGTCCCCCTACTGAATTAGCATCTCAAAAAGTATACTTTACCAGTTTTTTATTAAACATTTTAAGAAATCAGAGGGGTGTTTATCTTTTTTTTTTTTTTTTTTTTTTTTTTTTTGGTAAATAGCTGAAATTTAATAACTAAAGGCTTGGTCTTAGTTCTTTTTTGACTTTTAAGAATACATACTAGAAAATATTTTTTATTACAATCTCCTGCCTGGCTATTAGGCCAGCAGGGGTCTGACTGCTTTGGCTCCAGTGGGAGCAGGTAGTTCCTGTTACAACTAAACCAAGATAGACTGGCTGTTTATCTTTTGGTTGTTTTAAAATTGAAATATGACATTTATCTCCAAATGTAACATCAGCTTATAATGCTGCCTGTCTTTTTATAGAAGTCAAAACTTGGTTTAAGATTAATATTACATAAATATTTTAGCAACTAAACAAGATTTAACCTTGAAACTTATTATCATTTATTTTTTTTTCCCCAAAGGAAACTTATTATCATTTAGCATCACATTTTACATATTGGTAAAAACACAATACAGCTGGCAAACATCTCATTCTCAGTTAACACGTAAAGCAGATGTAAGATTTTTCAGATAACCACTATTGTAAGCTGTCTCAGCCTTGCTTTTGAACGAGTGACTCATTAACTTGTTTTACTGAAAAGTTCAGGTAAAATTCCTAATTTACTAGCAGAGAGAAAAAGTACAATAGGTAAGTGGAGAGCTTTCAGTGGTCAGGAACTAGTTTCCACCAAGAAAGCTTCGGGTATGGCGCCTTAATCCCTTAGGTATTCTCGGTTCTTTTGGCTCACACGACCAGAGATGTCTCCAGAAAGGAATCCAGCAGTTTCTCTGGTCAACATTCCATCAGCCATAGGTTCAGTGGGGATTTACCAAAGAACGGCTGGGGAAACCTGTCCTCTGCTTTAAAGAGTGGCAGCAGTTTTAAAAGTCTTTACTAGCTGGCAGAGTAACCACTGTTTATCCAAATTTTACAAGGAATATTTAAAAAGCCTGAACACGATTACCTAAGCACCTTAGAGAAAAGGCCTTAAGTCTTTAACTTATCTCTTACCCAATTAAATGATAACTAAGGAGAAAAGATCGAAATTTTCTCTCACACTTAAATGTTTTGGTCCTGTAAGTGTGCTGCTTTTGGAGATAGCTCCTTCTGGTGTCACCCAGAAGTCGGTTTTCTCCACTGTGTCTCAGGTTTTAGTCTCCCGAAGGAGACCTGCCCAGAACACTAAGCTGGGACATGGCATTCATATGTGTCCTCCTGGACGGGCACAGTTCTTCTTTGTCTCATCTGACCCGGAGACGGGATATGTGTCCTTTTCTAGAATGACTTTTTTGTCTTCGGTGTTAACAAATGCTCATTTTCTAAGGACTTTACTTAGCTGGAACAAACAGAGTTTTCCTAATTTTACATGCCTCTAAAAAGGAAAATGCAAAGAGGTGGGAAAATTAGGAGTAAAGTCAAAGTAAGGAAACTGAAACAGATCAGGCCTGACATTCCCTCTAGCATGTAGAGGGGGATCAGAGCCAGTCTATCCCAGTGAAACCTGTCCTCCAAGTCTTTAAGAACGGTTGCTGACCTAATATCATTTAACTGGCAAAAGGAGTCCTGTTTTTTATATATAGGCATGTAGATTTTCTAAGCCCAAGCTGGCTAAAAATCCCATTTTACAGAACTTTACATAAAATCCAATAGGAAGCTTATTAACCTTACCCTCTCTAGTGCTATTGTCTAAAATCGAGCAAGGAATACCAGTACATTTAACAACTAGTTCAAATGTAGCATATAGATATAAAATAGTCATAAAATGTCCCATTAAAGAAATATCATAACCTTATAACAATTTTATGTTTTAGCTTAAATTTACCAACACATTTTGGCCAATATTTTAACAACTGCATAATGAATTTATCTGCATACTGGCTGACAGGTGGAACAAGCAGGTTCTGAGGGTGATGGTCGGGGATCACAGCTGCTTCTTATAAGTTGGAACTGCCAGTGTGACCAGGTGGAATTGGCCAGTTGTCTGGGAACGGTGTCCAGAACAGCAAACCTTGAGTCATTTCAGGGGGTCAGCAATGGATGGTGGAGGATGTTGGCTCTGAGTCCTTCGGGGGGCTAGGAGGGGGATCCCGAGAGAGTGATAGGGAGATGGATGGGGGAGGAGAGGGGATTTTTGGAGGAGCTAAGGGGGCCAAGAAGGGGGGACCATAGCGTGATGGTTTACGGCCTTGATAAATTTCTTGATCCAGGGGCTGGAGAGATGGCTCAGTGGTCTAAAGCACCTACTTGGAACAAGCTCGGCAAAGCACAGGGACCGCGGTTCGATCCCCCAGCACCACATGCCAGCCAGCCCCGCCCCCTGGTGGGCTGAGCTGGCCACACACACACACACACACACAATAAATAAATGTAAAAAAAATAATAATAATAAATAAATAAATTTCTTGATCCAGGTGGGTGGATCCTGGATAAGGCCAGTCCAGACTTATGTAGATCTGGAAGGACAGGCGGGTCAAAAATAATGACTCGGCGAAGGCCTGAGCTGTGAAGAGAACAAAAGTGCCTTCGCGAGGCCAAGAGACATTAAAGGAGGGCCATTCAAGTTCAAAAAAGCCCATAATTTGCCAGGAAACACAGGTTTTTCAAATCCCTTTGGCTCCATTCTCTGAAATCTTTAAAATAGTTAAGGACGAAGGTTAGGGGTGTTGATGACACAGAAGACGTTTGTCCCATGATAGTCAGGGATGGACAAAGAAAGACAGGCAAACACAAATAGACCAAACAAAACCAAAAACAAATAACAATCGCCCAAATAAAATCTCAAAGAGAAAACAGACCAGCCCAAACAGAATCTCAAAGAGACAACAGACTGGCCCTAACAGAATCTCAAAGAGATGACAGACTGGTCCAAACAGAAACTCAAAGAGAGGACAGACCAGCCCAAGCAGAATCTCAGAGACAACAGATTGGAGAGCGTCCTCTCCCCTGATGGGAGGGCGTCCCCTCTTCAGATCGACCAGCCTCAGAAACAAACGTGCACACCAACCCCAATAAAGACCTGTTATCTTACTTTGTTGGCGCCTTGAGATGTCAAATGGGAGAGTTGAGTTCCCGTGGGGATCCCAGACGAGCCCCCAAATATTGTAACTCAAAAATGAGGCAGGCTCAAAAGTTTAAAAAGCGCTTTATTTTAGCTGGTACCCAGCGGCAACACCCAGCACAAAGTGCCTCAGTGTGCACCTCAGGAGGGGAGCGTGGGGTTTATAAAGCTTAAAACCACAAAGCAGGCGGGGTACAACTCAAGGAGTTCAAGGAGACATGGCAGCTGTTGAGACTAGACATGGTTAGGGGTCTGGAGAGGTTCTTGGAATTTAAGGGTGTAGGAACAGCAGTGGACATTTTTGGAACTCAAGGATGGGGTGAGGGCTTGCAGAAACAGAAGTTCTGTGAATAGGCACACATTTTACAGCAACTGACATGGTTCACTAAGATGACGCGCACAGAGCAGGATGGCGGCGCTTTGGTCAGGTTATAACAGAAACGAGGACACATCAGGTTGCTCTGAGAGGTACCCAGGCTGCTATGAGGGCCCTTCCTGAGACCTGCACAGCTCCACTTTCTCCCCTTTGGGAAAGGGGACTCTGGAGGGGGACCAGCGTGTGCAGCTCCGGAGCCCAGTTCCCTTCTCTGTTCTTGTGACAATCAGCACTGTGTGCGTCATGGGTGAGTGAAGCTTCTGCTCCCAGGGGTGCTCTTGGAGGGTGTCCCCCCAAGAGCACTTCCTGGAAGCTCTGAAATAACCATTTCATGCATGGTTTTTGGAAAGGCAACAGTAAACAAGGAAAAGCTGCCAGCCAAGTGTAGTGGCGCACACCTGTGACCCCAGCACTCTAGAGCCTGAGGCAGGAAGATCCCTACAGGTTCCAAGCTAGCCTGAGCTACTGGCAGGATCAGCTCTAAAATAAAAGACAAAGAAAAAAACCTGAAAAACCTAACCCAAGAAAATAAAAATTGGGACGGCCTGTCTCTCACCACCAGGGCTTATCACCCAGCGCTGCCACTGTGCAAGAGGAAGCGGGGCTGGGGGGCTTCCTGAGAGGGGAAGCAAGTGCCTGTGATATGTGGGGCTCTCCACCAAATAAATGCCTCCAGGTCTTTGTTCTTGTGGTAGCACAGTCACAAGAACATTGTGCAAGACAGGAATCGTGGCACCCTGGAACCCTGTGTCATCTGCCGCCTGACATCTGGGGCTGGGCAGAGGAGGGGGATCCCCACACAGACCCAGGCAGACCCCACCTCCAGCTGTCTTTGCAGAAGCAGCAGTGTGACACACAACCCAAACCACTAGCAGCTCTGGGTCTAGGTCCCAACGTGGGGGTGGACAGGAATTTCATGACTCAGTTCCCAGGACTGTGTGGGTCTGTGGGCACAGCTATGGCTAAGGCCTGGGTGGGTGGGAGACATGGTGAGAGGGGGCCAAAGAGAATCCAATTCCAGACTGAGTCGATTTCTCTCTGAGGTGGGACCATTGAAGTTCACTGCTCTGGTGTCTCCAGGACCACCTGCTACTCTGAGTATTTAAGGCACAAAGGATTCCCAGGGGCAAGATGCACCTGCCTGCCTCTGGGCTGATGGCCAGTTGTAGTGACCCATGCGCATGCTCTCTGGGTGGTTGAGGCAGGAGGATCTCAGGTTGAAGTCCAGCCCAAGCAACTTAGTGCTTTAGGAAGACCCCATTAAAAAAACCAAACCAAACCAAACCAAACCAAACAAAACAAAACAAAACAAAAAAACCCCTATAATCCCAGCTCTTGGGAGGCTGTAAACAGGCAGATCACTACGAGTCCGATCTAGTAGTGAGAGCCTGAACACCACATAGACCCTTCCCTAAAATACAAAATATAAAATGATAAAATAAAATAAATAAAATGATAAAGGATGGATAGAAAGGGATAAGGGGACAGATCTCTTGCAATAGGGGAGGGGTCCAAGAGAACAAGAGTGAGGGGTGAGGAGAAAAGGGGGAAATAAGAATAGAAATAAGCCATGTACAGGAACCTAGTAACCACAGTTAATGTAAGCACTAAGCCATAACATGAGCTAAGACAAATACTATGAACACGTACAAAAAAGAGGATAGAGGAATTGGGAGAGGAGGGAGAAAGGAGGAGGGAAGAGAAAGAGGATTTTTTTTTGAAAATAGCATATATTTGTTTCATAAATGATTATAAAAGTTTTGCACATTCACTATGGAAAACTTAAAAATGCCAAAAATATAAACTAGAAAAAATAATCACTTATAATTCCATTACAATAGAGATAAAAAATGTTGATATTCACATTTGAGAGCCCTGTCTTTTTAAAAGTTGATGCATACTTTTTTTATTTTATTTGTTTTTTTTGGTGGAACTGGGGATTGAACTCAGATCCTTGCGTTTGCCAGTCAAGCACTTATCCTACTGAGCCATCTCCCCGGCCCCTGCATACTTTTTTTAAATAAAATTTGCTCTCGTCATAGGTTATAGCCATGATTTTAATTTATAAAGATTGAAATGGGAAAGATGTTTCCTAGAAGTTTAAGTCAAATAACCATATGTATTAATCTCTTTTCTGTTCTACCATGAACAACTCTAGGCAGGTTAACTTCTAAGGAAAAGAGGTTTATTTATCTCACCATTCAGGAGATTCATGGGGCTTTATCAGGGGATAGCCTTCTTGCTAGGAGAGTCCTGAAATGGCTTAGGGGAGAAAGAGGATTTTTATTTATTTATTTATTTATTTTTTCTTTTTTCTTTTCTTTTGCGGAACCGGGGCTTGAACTCAGGCCCTTGCACTTGCTAAGGAAGTGCTTATCCCACTGAGCCGTCTCCCTGGCTGAAAGAAGATTTTTAAAAAGAATCAGTCTAAGGGCCGGTGAGATAGCTCCGCGAATTAAGCACCTGCTTAGGCAAGCCTAGGGACCAGGGTTTGATCCCTGGCACGATATGCCATGCTAGCCTCGCCCCCAGGGGCACTGAGCAGGTCACCCAAAGCAGGGGTGGTGACGCACGCCTGTAATCCCAGCGCTGGGGAGGCTGAAAACAGGAGGATCACTACAAGTTCAAGTTGCATAGTGAGACCATACACACACACACACACAAACACACACACACACACACACACAGTAAAAAGGGCTGGGGCTGGACCTCAGGGTGAGGGCCCTGGGTTCAATCCCCACTATCATGGGGTGGGGGAGGGGGTGAATAAAAAGAAAGAGAAAGTCACACTTTTTTTTTTCCCCCTGAAAGTCACACTTCCACATTCAAGAGGCTTTTTTTTGTGTGTGTGTGGGGGGGCTTTTTTTTTTTCTTCTCAGTACCGAGGATCAAACTCAGGACCTTGCACTTGCCAGGCAGTGCTTATGCTACTGAGCTATCTCCCCAGCCCATGCAGGAGCTTTTTGAAACAGAGTTTCGCTATGCAGTTCAGGCTGGCCTTGAACTCACTTTAAGTAGCCCAGGTTGGCCTGCAACTCGCAGCTGTCCTGCCTCAGCCTCCTGAGAGTGGGGAATTACAGGAATGAGCCACCGCGCTCGGTTCAAAATGCTTTTTTTAGAGGGGAGGCCTTGTCCGCGATTTCCAGGCCCCGCCCCCGGGTTCCCAGAAGGATTCCCAAGAAATCGGGCGCACCCCAGGCAACGACTCCAAAATCTGTCCGCAGCCAGCCCACGCAGTGACCGCTGGAGCTCACTGCTCCACCCCACCGCCCCCGCCCAAGAAGTGAGCACGCGCAGCACGGACCCCAACAAAACTGCTGGCCGCGCCCCGCCCCCGTCCCCTCACTCCCGCCTCCCATTGGCTAGCACCGTCGCGTATCCGCATGACGGCGAGGTTGACCAATGGGAACGTTGGTGGGCGTTGCCGAGGGCGGGCTGGCAAGGCAGAACAGCTCGTGTCCATTGGCCGACCGAGTGAGGGGAGGAGCCGCTGGCTATAGTCGCCGCTATGTTTCTGGGACGCCTGAGCCGCCTCCTGAAGCCTGTACTTGTGTGCGGAGCTTTGACTGCGCCTGGTCTGGCTGGTACCATGGTGAGCACTGCCCGCCGCCCTCCGCCCCGCCGCCCCGCCGCCCCGCCGCCCGCCGCCCTCTGTCGCTGCTACCCGTCTCTCGTTCACCTGCCAGGGCCGTTGGAAGGGTCGGCACCCCCACTCCTCCTCACCCCTCCTGGCCCGACCTGGCCACGCGAACGCGGTGACTGCCTGGAAGTTACTTCCGCCGCGGTCGGGCCAGGGTCAGGTGACAGTGTCCGGTTTGGAGTACCGAATACCAGGGTGCTAGTCCAGAATGGCGGGCGGGATACTGGGCGGTGGGGGGCGGGGGGTGGGGGGCGAGGACGGAGGGAAAAGACATTGTTCCGGACGCTGGGGGCCGAAGCCTGGCGCTTTGAGTAGCTGAGGCCGGAGGATCGAGCCAGTTCGGCCAACTCAGCGAGAGCAGCGTGTCTCAAAATAAAAATATAACAGAAGGTGCTGGGATGTAGTTTGGGTCTGCGGGCCGAGGTTGGGGCTGGAGGCCATGTAGTGGGTCGTGGTGACCCGGCTGGGGACCGTGTCCAGGGTAACGGGCTCTGCGGTGCCCTCGACATTCTCTGAGGCTAGAAGGCGGGTCACGCGCCGTCGCCCAATGCTCCCCTCCCGCGCTTGCGTCACAGTGGAGGCCTGCCCGGGCTACAGCCCTTTATCCCGTCCCGGCGCTAGCGGGCCAGACGGTGGGCATGGGCCGTGCGGCCGCGCGCTGCCCTAATTCCCCGGGGCTGCGGGGCCGGGGCGGGGGAGGCCGGCGGCGCCGGCGCCCAAGGCGACGCCAACCCTGCGTGCGCCGGCGCAGGAGAGCTCGCCAGCGTCCCTGTAGCCCGCGGCGGGCAGCCCGGAAGATCCGAGAGAGCTGCTGTTGCGAGCTGCGGAACCCGGTGCGCGCGGCGTCCCAGCCCCTCTCTCGATCCTGGAGTCCTTTGGGATCCCCAACTCTTCTCTAACGTTAAGAGTCTTCAGTGTGGGGTCCGCGCACTTGGGGAGGAAACCCGTTTCCCTTGTGCCCTGTCCCTGGGGCCTGCCAGCCTTCCAGCACCTTGTGAGTCGCAAGTCACCGCATCGCAGACAGTGCTGCTCAGCGCCCTTTATTTCGCAGTGTGCCTCCCGGGACGACTGGCGCTGTGCGCGCTCGATGCATGAGTTCTCCGCCAAGGTCATTGACGGGCACATGGTCAGCCTGGACAAATACAAGTGAGTGCCTGCCCATGGGGAGTGCCAGGGCCACGGAGGCTGAAGCTCGCCTCAACTGACTGCCATCCCCCACTCCTCCTAGGGGCTTCGTGTGCATTGTCACCAATGTGGCCTCACAATGAGGCAAGACCGAAGTAAACTACACTCAGCTTGTCGACCTGCACGCACGATATGCTGAGTGTGGTCTGCGCATCTTGGCCTTCCCATGCAACCAGTTCGGGAAGCAGGTGCGTGCTCAGGCCAGGGAGGGGTCACAGAGGGTACAGGGCCTGGGCTGTCCCCTTCTGACTATTCCCTTTTGTCTTCGCTGCTGCCTCCCAGGAGCCGGGGACTAATGAGGAGATCAAGCAGTTTGCCGCTGGCTACAATGTCAAGTTTGATATGTTCAGCAAGATCTGTGTGAATGGGGATGACGCACACCCGCTGTGGAAGTGGATGAAAGTTCAGCCCAAGGGGAAGGGGATGCTGGGAAAGTGAGTTGCCTAGGGTGGTGGGTGGTCTGGTGCGTGGGACTGGTGGCTGCACCTTGCTTAGACTCTTGTTTGTGTTACAGTGCCATCAAATGGAACTTCACCAAGGTAAGGACTTTCAGGCAGGAGAAGTGGGTAGGTGGGGCCTTTTCATATCCTGGGGAACCTCTCGCCCTTCCCTAATGCATCCCCCCCTTTTACAGTTTCTCATCGACAAGAACGGCTGTGTGGTGAAGCGGTACGGCCCCATGGAGGAGCCCCTGGTAGGTGCCTTCCTGGAGAGGTTGGGGCCTATGGGGAGAGGATGCCCCCTAATACTCCACTCCTCTCCCTGTAGGTGATAGAAAAGGACCTGACCTGCTACCTGTAGCCCCACAATTGCGCCCCGCTGAGCCCCCGCCTACCCCGAACCTTCTACCCAGCACCATGACGGCCTGCCTGCAAACCAGCATGCTGGTGGGGCAGACCTGAGGACGCGTGCACCGCTGGAGGAAGGACCGGCCACAGCCTGGGCTCAGCGCCCACTCTTACTGCCTTGTGGGAATAAAACATAGAAGCAGGCAGCTGTGTCCTCCTCTTTGGCATGGGAGAGGACTCCCTGAGGATGGAGGGCCCCCATGCTTGGAAGATCTGGGTCAGCTGGACACGGGACTGTCCTGATCCTACAGCCTTGGGCAGGCAGGGTGCCAGCAGAGGAGATAATGCTGTAAGCAGCTGATTGCCCGCTAGCTCAGGCCTGGGGAGCAGCTCCAGGGGCGCTGGGGGCTCCATCCTTCCCAGTTCTCAGAAGCCAGTGACAAGAGGTATAGGGGGGTCCAAGGTCTGGCCTAGTGTGGTGCTCCGTCAATTGGTGTCTAGATGACTATCCAGCTTGGGTTTTTTTTGTTTTGAGACAGTCTCACTACAACTGGTAGTCCGGGTTGGCTTTGAAATAACTAGGTAGACCAGGCTGAGCAAATTTGCAGCAATCTTTCTGCCTCAGCCTCCGGAACACTGGGATTACAGGCATGCACCACCACACCTGGCTGGATTGTCTCCTGAGGACAAGGTGTGAACCATGGCCAGAAGGGTCTGCAGTCAAGCCCAGCTGCTCGCCACCATTGCAGTATCCCCAGGGAGAGCAGAAGCTGGGTAGGGACCCCTGTGTCAGGGGAGGGGTTAACAGCATGGGGGTCCTTAGTCCCCAGGAACCGATTCAGTTGATTCATGGAGTTGCTTGTCATCCCCTCTCCTAGACAACTGTGATCTCTGTGCCCTGGAACTTAAGGGTGAAGTGGCGAGATGTCAGGCAGCAGGTCAGGTACCCAGGTTCCTATTATGGTTTGTGTCTAGGTGTGCCCTCCTCCCCCATTTCACTGTAGGTGGGGCTTTGCAAAAGCAGCTGGATCTAGAGTGTGTGACCCTGGGATCAAGGGTGTGTGATTACTAAATGCCTCTATAGATTTGGCATAGCTCTGGCAGTGGGTAACGGGAAGGCCCACCCTGGGCATAAGCTCTACCCACCCCAAGGTCATGCATGCAGCTTGAGTAGATAAAGCTGCCAGGGGCTGGTGAGATGGCTCAGTGGTCTAAAGCACCTACTTAGAACAAGCTTAGCAAAGCACAGGGACCAAGGTTCAATCCCCCAGCCCCACATGCCAGCCAGCCATGCCCCCTGGTGGGCTGAGCTGGCCACACACACACAAATAAATAAATTTTTTTTTAAAAACAAACAAACAAAAAAAAAGCTGCCAGCCTCACCTGCTGCTTGCTGCTTTTTGCTTGCCTGCTCTGTGATGCCCTCTGCCGTGCCATCCTTCCTTGGACCCAGGCAACTAAGAATTGAAATTCCTCCAAACTGAGCTACAATAAACTTTTTCTCCCTTACCTTTGGGTGCTGGGTATTTTGTCTCAGCAAGAGTGAGACTATTTCCACCTGGGTCCTGTGCACAACAGGGACCACAAAAAAAAAAAAAGCACTCTGTTGGGGTCTGCAGGATGCACCCAGCCCTCTGGTGTATCTGCATAAGGCGGGGAGAGGGGGTGTATTTGTAAGCAATCCACAGGTGCTGCCTCAACAGCTAGCAGGATACCTCCCCCGCGACCCTAACACCCCAGGTCCCCATGTGACTACAGGCTGAAGGAGCAGACTCAGGAAGTAGGCAAAAGGGACATATATTTAAAAAGATTTCTTTACATATATACATTGGGATTCATTATAAATACACATAGAAATCGGGCCACCCGCCGCAGGTTTGAGGAGGGAGAGGTGGGCGGGCAATAATTTAGGGCACAGGGGAAAGGGATTGCATATATTAACGGGGTCTGCTCCCCGCGGAGCCCCCCTGAGGTGGGGCCTGAGCACCGGGATTTCCTGAGTGAGCAGCTCCGATGACGCCCGCCTCCTGGGCTCCCGGGCAGCCTGGGTACACAGGCAGGGGGCATGTGCCCTGCCCTGCCCAGCCCGGCCCAGAGGGTGCACCCCGCACCAGCTCGCAGCCCAGCTCCTGAGTACGGGCCAGCCGCGGGGTCTGCAGGGAAAGGCACTGAAGGGCCTGTGCGCCCCCTGCCATCCCAGAAAAGAGCTCCTGGTCACCGTGATGCAAGCTGCCTCACGCCTAGCCTAGGAGTTGGGGAAGGGAGGGCTGAAGTGGATCACGCTCTGCCGCTCTGGGCCCCCGCTGCCCGCTGCTACAGCACCCGCACCGGCGCCCATCAGTGGGCCCGGGGGCTCAGCGGGCGCCGTGTGCAGGGAGCGCAGCATGTCCTCCAGCACTTCCTTGAAGTTGATGTCACAGCCCTGGTGGGCCAAGGCCGCTGGGTCAGGTGCGGCATTACGCGCGCCCAGCAGCAGCAGACCCGGGTCGGGCGGGGGCGGAGGAAAGGCGAAGTGCGGTGGCAACGGCGGCGGGAAGGCCTCAGCTGGGGGGCTATAGGTTAGGTCCAGCACCTCACCAGGGCCACAGGACAGCGAGAGTGGGAGCCGCGGGGTGGGCGGTGGGACGGGGCGGTTGCGGCGCTGCACCTCGGCATCCATCTGCCGCAGCTCCTGCAGCACGCGGCGCACGCAGCCCTCAGGGATTTTGATTCCTGCGGGTGGGTGCGGCGGTCACGGTCGGAACCCTCCGGCCCGCCACGTGCTCATGCTGCCCCAACGCCGCCCACTCACCCACTTGCTTCTTCCTGTCCTTGGTCTTGAGGCGCACGATCTGCAGGTAGCTGCTGCTGCTGACGTCCGCCATGACCGCAGCCACTCGGCCCCACACGCGCAGCAGCGCGCCACACAGCACGTAGTGGTGCCGCAGCCGCAGGCCCTGCACGCAGTCCTTGCCTTCCTGGGTCACCCGGCAGTGCTGGTTCCTGTGGGCCGAGTGCACGACTCTGGATCCAGCTCTTGCCACTGCTGCCTCACGGGGGCCTGCCCACATCACCTTTCTCCCTCCCTCCCTTCTCCCACGCTCACCAAGCCATGTGGCTGCAGTGTGTCAGTGAGTAGGCATAGCTGCTCTCCCAGTGCTCCTGTGCTTCCTCAGCGGTGACCTGGGGACGACCTGAGGTGAGCCCCATCCCCAGCTCCCAGCCCTGAGACCCACCTGACTCACCACACTGTTCAAGGGGCCCTACCTACCTTCTGGAACCTGCGGCACAGGCTGTCCAGGGTCTCTGGCTGACTCTGGCGCCCGATGTTTGGCTTGTACACAGTGAAGTGCTTGCCGCTGCCCTGCTCGGCCAGGAGACAGCTCAGCTTGTTGCCTCGCACCTGTGGAGGGGAGTGTGAGACTGGCCCCCCAGGGTACAGGGCAGAAAACAGCCACCCTGTCCAACCCCTGGAGTGCCAGAGCTGGAGAATTGCACACACACCTTGTAGGAGAGGTAGAAGCCATCATAGAGGCCTGTGAGCCCCAGTGACTTGGTGAAGGCTTCTTCCCACTTCAGCCCACGGTCCACGGTGATCTGCCAGGACACAGGGTGTTAGGGTGCAGGTGGGCAGGTGGGTGGGTGAGCAGGCAGGTCACAGGGCTGGGCAGTGGCTGCTCACCGTGTAGAAGACCACCTGTCCATCCTGTGGGTGCCCGGGGGCCAGGAACACCTGCTGGTTCTCCTCATAGATCTCGTCAATTCCAGGAGCTAGGTCTGTGGGGAAGGTGGGCGGTAAGGGCCGGGGTGATTCCCATGTGGGCTGAGATCCTCAGCCCCTCGCCTGGGGGCCAGCATCTGAGGCCTGGCTGGTCCCACTATCCTTTTTCTTTTTGGCTGATAATGGGGTAAAACCCTTTGCACCCACACTTTGTGTTTATCGTTGAGTCAGCGTCTTGCTAAGTTGGCCACACCTGGCTTGATCCTACAATCCTCCTAGAGTAGCAGGGTTCCAGGCCCTGCCACCATGGATGCCTATGCTACTTTCCTTGTGGTGCTGGGGAGTGAAGCCAAGTCAGCCTACCACCAAGCAGGACCCTGGCCCCTGCCCTGCACTTTGGGGTCTACTGACCCCCAGCTTTGGGTATGTCTCAGTGGGGGCAGTATGCAGAAGTCAAATGTCCTCCCAGTGGGGTCTATTTGTGTGACGTGGGACTCCAGGCAGGTCCTGAGTAGCTCAGGGTCAGTGCCCTGATCTGAACAGCTGCTCAAGGGGACTGTGGGAGCAGCCGAGTGAGCACACCACAGTCGTGTGTCCTTTTGCCATGCTAGGGATGAAACGCCAGACCCCACGCACTAGGCAACCTCCCAACACTGAGCTACACCCCAGCCTTATAGTTTACTCATTTTTTATTTTGAAACAAGGTCCCACTAGGTCACCCAAACTGGTCTTGAATTAAAGCTCCTCTAGCCTTAGCCTCCTAAGTATCTGGGATGACAGGTGTAAGTGAGTCTGCTTGGTTTGTTTAGGTTTTTTGTTTTTTGCCATACTGGGGATTGAACTCAGGGCATTTCCACTGAGCTACATCCCTGGACCTTTTTTAATTTTTATTTTGGAACAGGATCTGGTAAATCACAAAGCTGCTTAGAGGCAGGGCAATAAAAATCACGATCCCAAATGCTGAGATTTTGGGTATGTGCCAACATGCCCAGCTTGCGATGGAAGTTTTACTGATATTCCTCCATTTGTACTCATGGTCAACAGCAGTCTATGCAGTAATGCCAGAGAAGGTTTATAGGCCTTTATATGAGGAAGATTTCACTAAAGCCAAGGTTGTGTGCTTGGGTCACTGGGTAGCCTGGGATAAACCTCGAGCCCATCCAACATGTGCCCGCGGCTCACCGAGGATGCCCATGTCGTATCTGCCCTCCTTCTTGTCCATCTCAATGAGGTGGTCAAAGGTGTCAGAGAAGTACTGGAACAGTGCATTCTGCTTGTGGACCTCCAGCCCCAGGATGCGGTTCAAGAACTTGGTGATGGAGCAGTCTGGGGGGTGGCAGGAACCATGTCTCAGGGTCGGGCAGGCAGCCACTGCCCTCCCTCCATGCCTGGGTTTGCAGACTCACCCTTCTCCACATCCAGCCCACCAGACCGTGACTCCCGCCCACCGATGCCGACTGATAGCAGGCCCAGCTTCATGTCTGTGGAGGAGGAGCCATTCCTGAGCCCCAGAAACCCCAGGGCCACCTGGCCCACCAGAAGCCCTTCAGTCCTTCCCTGTCTGCCCTGCCATCTTTCCTGGCTCTATTTGGCACCAGGGACACCCTTGGGGAGGGGGGGGATCCTGATGCTGGGCCCTGGGGCTAGGGCTTCTGGAGTGAGGGCAAGGCCCTTTATTCTGACTTGCAGGAGACTAGAATTCTTGGGAGCAAGTCCAGACCCCAGGACCAGAGACATAGCTCAGCAAGCTTAAGTGCCTGCTTGGCAAGCACAAGGTCCTGAGTTCAATCCCCAGTACTCAAAAGAAAAACAAAACAAAACAAAACAAAACAAAACAAAATAAGCCAGGCCACCACACTCAGTTCCCTTTCCATTCAATCCCAGGGCCTTCACTTGGAGCCATACCTCCAGGGCTCTTGTTTTTCACTGTGAAACTGGGTCCCCCTAAAATCACTTACTTGCCCAGACTGGGATTGAATTTCTCCATGTTCCTGCCTCAGCCTCCCAGAATGCTGGGATTAAATATATACTACCACACCCTGCAATGGAGGAATCTCTTTTTTTCCCTTTTCTATATTTATGGCAGGGTCTACAGGGTCTCACTACGTAGATCAGAGTCATAGTGATTCTCCTGTTTTCAGCCTCCCAAGCGCTGGGATTACAGGCACGGCCACCACAGGCCACATGCCCACTCTCAATCATGATCTCAGTGTGCCCCACGGGCGGGGCCAGGACAGGAGGCCGGGAATTGAACCCCGGCCACTGCGCTCTGCCTAAGCAGTATGGAAGAATCTTCCAACAGGACCCCAGTCTACAAACTCAGGTGCCCCAAACTCTAATCTGGTGTTCTGCTATGTGATACCCCAAACCGACCCCAGTGTGTCCCCCAGCTCACCCCGGAAGAAAGCAGCATCCCCTCCAGGGTAGCCCCGGGGCAACGGCACCTTGTTTTCCATCTGGCTCAGGATGGTGTTGAGGACACAGCTGAGGGCCCTGGTGCCATACTGGGGGGTAGGGAGAGTGAGTGGGGGGCCTTCCAGGTGGGAGCCTTATGCCCCCTGCTCTGACCGCCCCCCAGGCACCTTGTTCTCAAAGTTGTATTTGCTGAGGTCCCGGGACTCAGTGGCGCGACGGTCCCCATGTGTCAGGGCACCCTGGAAGGGGTGGGGAAGCTGTTAGTGTGACGCCCAGCCCCTACCCCACATTGGGGGACCCTCCTAGCTCCCAGCTCACCAGGCTCTCCAGCCGCTTGGCAACAATGGAGGCAAAGCGCCGCTCTCCAGCCAGCTCAGAGATAAGGAAGATGTACTCAGGTGCAGATACCTGGTTGGAGCGGTGTGTACGTCCTGGGGGGAGTAGGGGGGCTCAGGGGCATCCTAGAGTTAGGGTGCTGGGCAAGCGGGATGGTGGGGCAGGGGTGGTGCTTACCAAACTGCTGGATGGCACGGTCAGCGCTCCAGGGCAGCTCAAGTGTCATGTGTACACGGCGGCGTTGGTTCTGCACACGGCGGTCAGCTTGTAGGGAGACGCCTGAGCTAGAAGCCTCGGAGATGATGGCCACGAGCTGCAGGTGGGTGGACAGTTGTGGCCAGTGGCGGGGGGGTCAGGACCCTGCACAGCCAGGCTGCTCCCCATCCTGGCCCGCCTGGTGCTGGGTCCCCAGCCAATATGACATGTACAAAAGACACCAGAAGAAGCCAGGGCAGCCCTGGGTGTCACCTTCTGCACATATGCACATGCATCTGTGTCACAGACACTTGCAGAGAGTGCTGAGGCCTCCCAGAGCTCCAGAGCCCCTGAGACACATGCCGAGCCCCACCTTTTCGCCGCTCATGAACCGCTGCTTTTCCCTAAGGTTCACGTGGTCGATGGACAGGCCCTGCTCAGCCCGCGACTCGAAGGTCACCGTCCCATCAGGCCTGGACACAACGCGGCCTTTTCTGCCTGTCATCTGTGGCCGAAGTCAGCTGTTAGTGGTGTGGCTGTCTGAAGGCTGAGCCACATGGGAGAGGGGCTGGACAAGAGGTCAGGGTCTGAGTCCTGCCCCTGGGGACCTTGTATGGGTGAGACCTTGCTTGGGGAGGCCAGGCTGGAAGTCTGGACAGGAAAGCCTCCCAAGGTAACCTTGTTTCCACATGTTATAAGCTCCTGACGCTGAAGAGTGACCAGCAGGGGCTGCCAGAACTAGCAGGTGACCTGTGCTTACCTCAGCCACATGCTCAGGGCCCCCGAGTTGGTCAATGAGCTGGTCCAGGGTGTTTATAGGCAGTTCGCGGCCCAGTGCCCGCACCTTGGCCAGTAAGTCCTGCTTTAGCCGCTCCACACGCTCTAGGACAGCAGGGCCATGCAGGTCCCTCTGTAGAGAGCACAGGGGACCTGCGGGGTGGCAGGTAAAAGGTCAGGTCTACTGTGGGAACTGCATTCCTGTGGTACTTTCCCTGAGGCCATGGGGACTCAAGTTCTGAACCTGACCCTGACCTTGCCTCTCCTCGCCTCACATTCCCCAGCTGTAAAGTGGGCGTGACTGAGAAGGAAAACAGGGCCAGTGCCACCCGACCCCGGTTGGGCCCGCACCCCGGTCGTCCACAGGATGCCCAGCAGCCTCCACGATGACCACATCGTCGTCCACCAGGGACTCAGGGGAGGAATTGAAGTCGCTGTCCAGGCCAGCGTCTGATTCAGTGCTACTGTCATCACTGATGCGGATCACACCTGTCCCCTCAAGTGCGAGCCTGGGTGCCTTGGTCCCTCGGCCTCGAGGCCGCCCTGCAAAAACAAAAGTAGACAGGGTCACCAGGGCCAGGACAGCAGCCAGTGGCCAACAAGAAGAATGGGGAGCAGAGGCAGAAGCTCTGAAGGGACAGAGAAGCCTGCAGATACCAAGCTGGGAATGGCTCAGCCGCCTACCTGGGATGGGGTTCCTAGGGACACCTGTCCCCACACTGGTATTGCCAGGCTCTGCCCAGATACCCCCGCCATACTGGAGCTGCACTTCAAGCCCCTTTTCAATTTCAAAACAATGTTTTTGTTTTGTTTTTTGGCAGAACCGGGGATTGAAGTCAGGCCCTTGCACTTGCCAGGCAAGCACCCATTCCACTGAGCTATCTACCCGGCCCCTCAAAACAATGTTTTGCTAAGTCACTAAACTGCCTGGACTGAGTTTAAATTTGTGATTTTCCTGCCTTGACCTCTGAGTGCTGCGACTACAGGTATGTTCGCTGCACCCGACTTCCCCAGAGCCCTGCGTCCATCCACTGTGAATGGCCGTGGCTTTGGCAGCTTTTGGCTACTTTCTTGGGCTTCTTTCTTAGAATATTTGTGCCCTAAAGACCTGGCCTGGGAAAGGCAGAAGGTTCTGCTGCTGCATGGCCCTAAGTGAGTTCTTCAGCCTGTGAGTCTGGCTTCTGTGTTGGGACTGGGGACACTTTCTGAGGGACCCCAGCCTAGTCCACACAGCAATGAGTTTGGGGCCCACTTTCATCTGAGAGTACTGGCCTGTGTGGGGTGAAGGCCCCTCGCCTGCCTGCTGGGAGTAAGCTGGAGGCTGCAGGCATGGCCTGTGCTGAGGACCAGCCACATGTCCTCGTGTCCACTGGGCCAGTTCTGGAGACCTAGGCAGCAGCACCCTGCCTGGCTGGCATGGAGTAGGCAGAGTCAAGCTGAATCCTCATGGGGCGGGGAGTGAGGGTGCAGGGGCCAGCCTGGGGTGCTGCGAGAAAGCAGAGGGAGCAGCAGGCAGGTGGTGGCAGAGACTTACGCCTCCTCTTACTGCTGGCTCCTCTGTCCCGCTTCCTTTTGGTGGAAGGAAAGTGCTTCTGGATTAGCGACAGGAAGACGCCTCTGGAAGGAGAAGACAGCTCGTGCCCCTGCAGCTGCCCTCAGCTCTCCAGGGTGGGGTTGGGCCTGGGGACTCATGGTTGGGTCTCACCCACAGGAAGTATAGCTTTTAACCTTGTGGTTAACCTGAGACCTTCACACTAAGCTCCATCCCTACCCCTTTGTATTTTAAGACAGGGTCTGCCTAAGTCACTAAGTTGCTCAGGCTGGGCTCCAATTTGGATTCCTCCTGCCTCAGCCTCTAAGGGTCCTGGGGTAGCAGACATGGGCCATCATGCCTGGCTGGAACAAAGGGGACCATGACAGGACCTGGCTGGGGGCTGCCTCCAAGCTCTATATCCTTCTGGCCTTGCACCCAGCTCAGACTCCCAGAATGAGGGCGGCCAGATATGCCCAGGGTTAAGGACAGAGAATATAGGAGTGGCCTGCCCTGAAGATAACCCAGGAGGGTACTAGGACCCTCCCTGGGGCTGGGTGAGTCAAGGGAGTAAAGGAGTTGTGGGCGGTCACAATGGCCAGTCCTGAAAAGCCACAGAAGGCTATTGGCGCTGTACTGTCCCACACGGAGCCGGACTCCCTGAAGCCTGCTTCTGAGACTGGAGGCCCCTGAAGGGTCCCACTGGCACTGGTCACTACTTTAAGGCCTCTGAGGTCTCCCCTGGTTTTGGGGTTCCACCGCAAGGGGGTGGCTGCTCCAACTCTTTTCTACCCTCTACCTGTCTGATAAATGGTCACTCACTCGGCAGCTGAAACAAAGCAGTCAAGACGCCCCTCATTCTCGTCCAGCACCTCTCGTGTCCGCGCCTCGCCTGTGGACTGCAGCCCGATAACCACGCACTGTGGAGACAAGTAGCTCGGAGCTGGCTCAGTGACCGTTACCCATCCACACTCCACACTGTAAGCTCATCTTCTCCCCACTAATGGGCACTTCCTGCTCCTGCCATGGCCTCTCTGTCCCTTCCCACAAAGACCCTGGCTGGCTTGTCTGCCCTGGCTCCACACTCAGCCCATGTGAGGCTATGCAATGGACGTGGGGGCCAGAGGCCCCACTGTGACTGTGAACCCTGATGTGTCAACTTCATTGGATTAAGAAGCACCTAGTGGGTTGGTAAAGCAGGCTCTTGGGTGTGCCCCAGTGGTCACAGAGGTGAGACCATGGGGTCTTTTTCTGGTTCATTACTTTCATCTTTGTTTGGTGAAACAGGGTCTCCCTATGCAGCTTGGCCTGGCCTCGAACACCCAATGACCATCCTGCCTCCGCCTCCCAAATGCGGGGATCACAGGCATGCCCCACGGCGGCCACCCAGAAGCAAGCAGCTCTGCTCTGCCATGCTCTCCCACCCCAACATTCTCTCCTTGGAGCCTGACCATGCACTAATCTTCCCTTCGCTGGAGGGTGGGAGTGTGGTCCCGCTCACCTTGTCGCAGGCCAGCTCCTTTCGGGCCAGCTCCACCAGCCGGTGCACCTTAGCAGCCACACACAGGTACTTGAAGAAGCGCTGGTGGGCTGACCAGAACTGGCCCCACAGGGACTTGCGAGACTCCAGGCCAATCCAGTCAGCTGCCTGCTGGAACACACCCAGGGCCTCGGCCCACTGCAAGGACAAGATACAGCTGAGCCTGGGCCAGTGAAGGGGCCCCAGGCAGCCAGACTGTGGAGCGGGAAGAGGCTTCTTAAAGAGCCCAGCAGTAGCAACAAGAACCAAGGCTTGTGGCTGGGTTAGCTTGGGGCACATGTGATACTCTAGGTGCCATCCTGGCACTGAACAAAAAGTAGGAACCAGGATAAACACGGTCTGCAGTGACAGAGACACTAAGCATAGCCACCAGCTCTGGGTTAGGACATGGGGTGAAGTACTCATGAGGCCTGGGAAGGAGGGCAAGGGTCCAGGCTGATGTCCACTGTGTCATTCACATGAGAACCTGGAACTTAAAGACACCTGGAGAGTGGGGGTGGAGATTGGAATACTGAGACCATGCTAGGACAAGGTGGCTTCTTTTTATTTTTTGGTACCAGGGATTGAACTTGGAACCTTGGGCTTGCCAGGCAGGCGCTTATGCTGCTGAGCTATCTCCCCAGCTCAGCTGAACTACACCCTCAGCTCTTTTTATTTTTTGTGTTAAGACAAGGTGTCATTAAGTAGATTAAACTTGAGGTTCTCCTGCCTCAGCCTCTCACACTGAGATGACAGGTGTACTATCATGCCTGACTCTATTCAGAGTACTCCAACTAAGTATTTGTGGCATCTTAAAGGCGAGACCCTTGGAGATAGCAGGTGTGACTGTGGATGACCCAGAGGCCTGGGGATACCCACAGAGAAGGCCCTAGCTCACCAGCAGGGCGGCCCGGTTGTAAACACGCTCAAAGTCTGGGGGCAGTGGGATCTCCTCAATGCGGAAGGTGACTCCAGAGAAGCTGAGCTGGCGCGCAATGTACATGCCGCTGACCTTCATGTCCATGGCTACGATCTCCATGGCGCCCACACCCCTGCAAACAGGTACAGCCTTCAGGGTGCTGGGTTCTGCTGGCTACCAGGAAGGGGAGCCCCAGCATGAGAGACAGGTGCACAGAGCGCAGACAGCACAGGGCTTGCAGCCACACAAGACTGGACTGCTTCAGTGACTCCAACTACTGGGTGCGGGGAGGGCTCACCTCTTCTCGATGGCATGTAAGAACTCCTCAAATGTCCGGAAGGGTGTGCCTTCACCCCAGATGCCCAGGCGGCTCATGTAGATCATGTTCCGAGGCTCAGAGGCACCTGGGCAGCAGGGGTGGAGAGGTGCTGTCAGCTCTTCCTGACCCAGCCAGGAGGTAACGGCTGTACGGTGTGTAGAGAGCTTAGGTGCAGCCCCAGGAGTATGAAGGGGTGGGCTAGATGGGGAGGCCTGTAGCTCTGGGCAATGGAGCCAGGCCAGGGAACACAAGCTGAGGTTGGCCAAAGCCAGCTGGCAGAGGGCACAACCCTGATGGGGTCTGAACAATTCACTCTGTATTTGCCCAGGTCCTGAGAAGCAGCACAGTGCAGACAGAAAAACTGCACACAGCTAATAAGATGACCTGCTCCGGGCTATACCCAGGATGCTTCACATACAATCTAGGCTACCAGGTAGGCATCATTAATGGATGCCACACCTATGATCCAGCCACCTGTTGTCCTCAGAGACCAGCTGGGGCCCCTATAAACCCCCACCTGTAGCACTGGCGTAGACCACCCTGGCCAGGGGCAGCTTGTTCTGCAGGTCCAGCACCGCCTTGCCCATCTTCGTGGAGCTGGCGTTCTTGGCTTTGTGGCACTCATCAAAGACGATCTGGGGTAGGCCAGTTAAGGAATGTTCTGCGAGGACCTGAAGACCACGCCTGGGGGACTGTCACCTGAGGAGTGGCCCCTTCCCAGGTACTGCGCAACAGGCTTTAGTGCTGTCAGGCAGCATTAGAAACAGCCTTGCGTCTAGGGGTGCGGCTCAGTGATGAGGCCCTGCCTACCCAGCCTGAGGTCAAGGTTCCATCCCTAGCACTGCACATATAAAACCCCAAAATAGCCAAATGTAGACACTCACACAGCGGAGCACACAGGGACCTTATAGCACAGGGACCATGGCGAACTCTGCACCCCAACCACAACTAAGCTGTTGGCACTGGGTAGTGGGTAATGCATACCTGAGACCTTGATTTCATTTCCTGAAACTACATGGAGACCTATGACGATTCCTTTAAAAAACTGAGGAAAAGAACTGAAAATATTAACATTTTAAGAAGTGCCTGTGATCCCCTCATTCTGGGAGGCTGAGGCAGGAGGATCACAAAACTGAGCCTGGACTGACTTAGTTGACTTACCTAGACCCTGTCTCAAAAAAAAAAGGGTTGGAAAATGTAGCTCAGTGACAAGGCCCTGAGTTCAACTGCCACTTTGGTGGTGGTGATGGGGATAAGTTATAGAGTAGTATGCGTGTATCAAAGGCGGAGGAAAAAGACGAACATAGTTAAAAACTTGAATAGGCTGCCAAGCATGGAGCTTGCCAAGAGTGGAAAGCTGGTATATTCTGTAAGACTACTGTGCAGAGGTGCCATCTGGGGACTAGGGACACACCAACAGCCTCCAGTGTCTCACCAAGGACCTGACTGGCACATATTTTGTTTTGCATCAGCTAAGAAGGCCTGGACTCCAACTTCAGAACCTTCCGCCTCAGTCTCTAGGGTGCTGGGATTAGAGGCCTGGGCCAATGTGCCTGGGGTTAAACCTGCACTGCAAGGCTGCATGCGCCTTCCTGAGAAAACACACACATGCTGGCATCCCTCTTGTCATCTGTCCTTTCCCAGGGCTCAGAAAGAACACCCACCTTGGCCCAGTCACCCACTTCTGGGGCTGGGGGAGGAGGTAGTGAGGCTTTTATAACACGAGGCCAGCATACAAGTCAAGTCAGGATGCAGTGACTGGGCAGAACCCCAGCTGGGCTGACAGCCTGGTGCAGGAGAACGGGCCGGGAATGGACTGTGAGCAAGTACACGCCACCCATACTGCGGAGACACCTGTGCTCACATGTGCCCGCATGAGGGCTGACTGCACTCTGCAGGGAAGGAGAGGGGGAGAGACTAGGGGCAAGGGCACCATGGCAGGCAGACCTACCCCCCTGCACAGGCAGTGCTGGGAAGAGTTAGCAGAGGGATATGGTAATCCTAGCACTCTGGGCAGCCAAGGTAGGAGCATTTTGAGTGGTAGCCCAGAATGGAGAACTTAAGACCTTGTCTTCATATAAAAAATATGGAGCTGAGGAGATAGCTCAGCAGCATAAGCATCTGCCTGGCAAGCTCAAGGACCTCAGTTTGATCCCTGGTACCTCATGCCATGCCAGCCCCAAAACCTGATGTAGTTGCACACACCTATAATCCCAGCACTGGGGAGGCTGAGACAGGAGGATCACTGAGTCCAAACTGCATAGCAAGACCCTGTATCTAAAATAAAGTAAAATAGTGAGTATCAGTATAA
>NW_004524626.1:6157843-6179487 GCF_000260255.1 Octodon degus
AAAAAAAAAAAAAAAAAAAAAGGACTTGACGTGTAAGTCAGTGTGAAAGGTCTAGGTTCACTCTCTAGTACAAAAGGCAAAAACAGAAACTACAATTCTAGGACATGAAGAAACCCTCTGATTTTTCTGCTATAGCCAAACAACCCTGTGGGTCTGTGCCCCCAACACCCCTGGCACATGCCCTGGTCTAGGAAGCCAGGCACTCAGACCCCTCCAATAGAGAGTTGGCAGGGGACAGGCCACCTTCCTCCCTCTGGGGCACACAGCGGCTGCTGCCTTCACAAATATCTTTGCAAACACCACGGCTGAGTCTAATTGCTATCAGACTTGCTTGAGCCAGACTAGGAGGGCCTGGGGACAGGGAGAACTTGGGTCCCCTATCTCCCAGAATCCAGAAGACCCAGGGCCTCATGCAGGATCTCCACAGGCTCTCATGGCCTTTGACCCCGCCGCTGTGCCAGGCAAGGTTCCTCCCAACCCCCAACCCCCCGCTCTGCCCATCAGTCCAAGACTGCAGGATACAACGCCATCAAAAGCCTCTCCACACCACTGGAGGATCTGCCGCAGGCGCGTGCGGTGTTGCCCGCCCGCCTGGCTCTCCCCAATCAGGGCTGAGTAGGTAGCGAAGAGGACGCCCTCTGAGGTAGTGTTATCCCCGTATTTGATCTGTGGAGACAGGGCAGGCATGGGGAACTCAGTTTCTCCATAGGGAGAAAACTGGCACTATTGGGCTGGAATTCTCCTGCTACTCACCTTGCTCAGCGCATGCACAGCAATGCCTGGGGCCTCGATGTCCCTAAGGTCACGCTCTGCGTCGTACTTAAGGTCGTTGGAGACACTGAACCTGATAGTGGCAGATAGGTCAGGGGAGCCCTCAACCCCACCTCGCTGCCAACCCGCCCTGCGGGGCAGCTCACCACAAGGCCTTCTTCCGGCCGCGCAAGTAGTTCTCCACGATGATGCCAGCCACAGTGCGGCCCTTGCCTACGCCAGCTCCATCACCAATAAGGAAGCCCGCACGCTGACCACTAGGCAGCAGGACCTCGTGTTGCTGCAGCCAGAGGGGGCAGTCAGGCCAGGGCTGTGGCTCCCCAGCCTTATGGGGACAGGGCACGGGTGGAGTCTGGGCAGTCACCTGGCAGGCGTAGGTGATGGCTTCAAGCTGCAAGGCAGACAGGGCTATGCTGTCTGAGGTGGGCAATGCGAGGGTGTAGGTGATGTCCGGCGGGGGGACACTGGACAGAGTGCTGGTCTCTACCACGCGGTCTGGATGCTGCTTTCCGATCTTGGCTGGAGGGGCAGAGGGAGAAGGGTGGGCATGGCTGGGCAGGAGGGGCTCTAGGAAGGGAACAGTGGACCATTTAGCTACTTTTCCTGTGTCTGCAGATCTCAGCTCTGCTGATGGAAAAACCAACCCCAGTGACCTGGAGACCCTGTGCTCTCGGTGGTGGTGGGTGGTGAGTTATGAGTGGGGGATTCTCATCTGTATGAGAGGGGATCTGAGCATCCTTGCCAGCCCAGTCCACTCACACTTGGAGGGCACATAGTCAGCGTAGGTCTCAGCGTGGCCCAGCTCCTCTGCCTCTTCCTCCTCCTCGTCTTCCACCTCGTCATCAGGCTGGCTTTGGGACTGCAAGGGCCCAAAATCCAGGTGTCAGTCCTGCCCTGTGTTAACCTGGTATCCCTCACAGGTGGTGGCCCAGAGACCCCCTAGGGCCTTCCTGGGACTTTGGTTTCCTTATCTGTAAAATGGGATGCTCCCTGCCTCTGGGTACTCAAACCTCTCTCCCTGAGGCCTCAGGGCATACAGACTGTCCTGCGACAGAGCTGGGGAACAGGCTCACCTGGTAGCTGACAAGAAGAGAGGTACTAGGCAGGGAGGTCACAGGGTCCTCAAGGCCTGGGAATGGTCCACTGGGCAGGAACAGCTGAGGGGAGGGCAGGACATCAGCCAAGGTGGGGAGGTGCTCCATAATTCTTTTTTATTTATTTAGAGACAAGGTCTCAGTATATAGGTCAGGCAAGCCTTGAATTCATTGTGTAGCCTAGACTGGCTTCAAAGTCAAAGTAATCCTCCTACCCCAGCCTCCCCAGTGTTGGGATTAAGGCACGTGCCACCATGCCTGGCCATTGCTCAGTAATTATGATAGATGGCAGTTTCTACCTTAAGATCTAGCCAGAGTGACTATGGACAGGCTGGGCAGGACCTGGTGGCTAAGATGCCCTTGTGCTGGGGCTGCAGGGATGCAGTGACCTGGGAAGGGAGAGAATCTGGTGAGAGCCAAGGGGACCAGAAATTTGAGGGGCTAGCCCTACAGCTGGGCCCCTGGCCCCTGTGACCCCAGCTTGTGTTGAAACTGGCCTAGCATATGGGGCCAGTTAATGTGGCTGAGGGGCATCCCTGAACTCACTGTTACCCCATGACCCCACTACTGTTCTCCATGGTAGCAGGTCCTCTGGGTGGACGGGTCAGAATGACCTGTCACACTGACCAGATGGACAGACCCTCCCAGACCCCTGTGCATACTGGGGAGATGGGTTGCCCATCTCATTCAGCTGGGTTGACTACAGACAGGGTGGCAGGCAGGACAGACCTGGGACACGGTCCATCCTGGGGCCTGAGAAGTGACCAGGCATCCAGAGCCTGTGGACCATCAAGGACAGGATCTGCACCCGCCAACTGCTGAGCTGTGTGGTTATCGATGTGCAGACCGCAGTGCTGAGGCTGGGCAGGCCAGGACTTACAGCGAGAACACAGGGTCCAGGCCGGGGTGATTCGAACACGCACATGCTTTAAACAAACCCCAGGCACAGCAGAGCTGGGGTCAGTCTTTAGTAACAAACCAAAGCAAACCTCTAATCCCAGCCCTCGGAAAGACTGAGACAGAAGGATAGAAAATTCAAACCCAGAGCTGGGGATATAGCTCAGTGGTATAGCACTTGCCTGGCAAGCACAAGATCCTGATTTTGAATACAGGCACAAGCCTGGGGAGAGTCACATGGAGAGAAAAAACATTTTCTCAAGCTTTCACAGAGAGCAAATTGGTCAAGCAATGGCCGTGACTCATTCTCATGTCAGACACTGACAAAAGGATGTACAAAAGGCAGTACAGGGCTACAGGATAAATCCTGAGAGTACTTGGCTGACCTTATCAGATACAAAAGTTACATTCCTTGGTATATAGGTCTTGCTATATCTTGGTCTTAACCATTCAGCAGAAAAGTATACAAACGAGGTATATAAAGTAAATCCATATTAATACGATGAGCTGTAAAAGGCTCAAGTCAATAACTTCTGAGGATAACCCACTAATATTATAGACTGCTAGACAATGTTAGATTGTTTAGTTGAATTCAAACACCTATAATATTTAGATGCCAATAGAATATTCACCTCTGACAGGACAAAAAAAATTAAAATTAAAATTTTTAAAAAAAGATACAAAGGAAAGATCATTTTGTATTTATATATACAAAATAGTTAGGATAAAAGTACAGCTACTTTCACTTAACTCAATGAGAAGAAAGAGGTGTACTAACAGTGTTTGGACAAAATATCCTGTCTGCTTCTTGTACTATGGATAACCACTAAGAAGATAACAATGTATGATGTAGAGCTGGTGAGATGGCTCAGTGGTCTAAAGCACCTACTTAGAACAAGCTTAGCCAAGCACAGGGACCGCGGTTCAATCCCCCAGCACCACATGCCAGCCAGCCCTGCCCCCTGGTGGGCTGAGCTGGCCACACATATACAAAAAATATATAAATAAAAATTAAAAAAAAAAAAAACAATGTATGATGTATTGATTATCAAAACTGTCCTATTAATCAGCTGTGAAACTGTCTCATTCATATTTATTTCTCAATAAAAAAATAATAAATAAATAAATAAATAATGGATATTAAAAAAATGAATACAGGCACAAAAAAAAAAAAAAAAGAAAAGAAAAGAAAAGAAAGTTCAAGCCCAGCCTGAGCAGTTTGGAGACTTAGAGAGGCTCTGTGTCAAAAAAAAAAAAAAAAAAAAAAGTTGGGGGGAGGGATGGTGTGTATCTCAGTACAAAGGCCCTGGGTTCAGTCCTCAGTAACAAACCAAAGCAAACCCAATCTGCACTTGGACCCCTATCCAGACTCAAAGGGGGTTTTCCAAGGAGCTGCAAGAGGTGGAGTGACAGGCATGGCTGAAGACTCCAGCATCTGCCCATGCAATGACAGGACAGGAGTCCCAGGAATTCTGTCAGTGCATAATCAACTCTGACTTCTATTTTTATCAAAGTTAGGAACTTGCAAAAGATTTTGAAAGAGCTTAGTACAGAAACCAGGCCTGGAAGGTTACAAGTCCACCCTCAACCATCTTGCTCTGTTTTTTTTTTTTTTTTTTTTTTTAAATTAACAAAATCCAAACAGACACGGCAGTTCCTGGAAGGCTGAGTCACGTTCCCAGCCAGGCTGGGCAGCCCTGGGTGTTGGGTTTCCGATGCTCTCGAACCCTCCAGGGTAGGCCAGCTGGCTGTGGGTGGGGCTCGTAGTGCTCCACTGGGACTGAATTCCAAGAGGGACAGGACCAAGTGACCCCCAAAAGGGTACAGAGGCTGGGGTCATTACCAGTGCTCCAGGCTACCTCTCCATGCTGGACCCAACCCTAGCCTTAGTCTGTCACCTCTACTGTCAGGACACTGAGAGCCACCCCAGGTGCATGCTGATAATCCTTATCAGCATGGGAGAGACCATGTGCCCTCAACCTGGGGCTCTCCAGATACACTTGTAACATATACCCCAATTCTAGAAGCTTCTCTGCAGAGGACCCTGGAAAGGGCTGGATAGGGTCCCTCTCTCCACACTGCTAAAATTAGGTGCCTTAACCAGGTGGGTAGTAAACACCCTGTCATACCAGCACTCAGCAGGCAGAGGCAGGAGGATTGCTGTGAGTTCAAGGCCTGCCTGAGTTACACTGAGTTCAAGTCCAACTATTACAAAGCCCTGACTCAAAAAACCAAACCTGGGCCAGCCAAATAGCTCAGCAGATTAAAGCGCCTGCTTAGGCAGATGCAGTGGCCAGGGTTCAATCCCCAGCCTGCCTAGCTGGTCCCATCCATGAAGCACACTGAGACGGTGATTGAGACTGGGAATGGTGGTGCCTGCCTGTAATTCCAGCTCTTGGGAGGCTGAACACAGGCAGATCACTATGAGTCCAATCTATGTAGTGAGACCCTGTACTAAAATTAAAAAAACAAACAAACAAACAAACAAACAAACACCTCACTGCTGTTGAGTGCAAGGCCAGCCTAAACTAGATAGTGAGACTCTGTCTCAAACAAACCCAAGCTGCCCCAAAAGGGGACAAACTATTAGCTGTGGTTAGCATTCTGGGTATGGCAGGGGCTGAGCAGTGTCTCTGGCTTCTATTAGTTCCATACCCGCAGCTCTGCCTGCACTACAGTAGGAAGCTCTTCAGACACTGCCCAGGGTATGAGGGCCAAGTAGCCTGGAGTGAGAATGTGTAATCAAAACTGCTCTTCTTAGGGGTGGAGAGAGTTTTGAGAAAGGGTATCTCTATGTAGCACAGGCTGGGGAGCCTCCTGCCTCAGCCTCCTGGATGCTGGGATTGTAAGTATGCCCTACCACGCATGCCTGGCTCTAAAACAGATTTTGATTGTCTACTGGGTAAACTTGATTCCTAGTATAGTAAGGCCAGACACGTCAGAGGGGTGGGGAGCGGATGGGCCTCAAGGGCTGCAAGGAGGTGACCCCATGCCCGGGCTTCACAAGATACATGAGCACAGATGTCTGTGAACAGTTATAGTAGTAACTGCCCCGTAGCCTGGGAGCGCCACTTGGGGTGCCCACACACTGACCTTGTCATGGGTGGATGAGGCAGTGCTCACATCCCAGATGGTAGGCACCTGGCTAAGGCTGTCTGCTGGCAGAAAGTCAGGCGTATCCACAATGTCAGACAGAGAGTCCACCGATGAGGAGAAGATGGAGGTGTTGGACAGGTCCTCGAAGTAGGAGTCCTGGAAGACAGGCCCTGGTGAGGGGTAACCAGGTGTGCAGGGTAGGGGGTAGCGACCCTGAGGTGGGGGCATTGAGCCCATCCCCATGATAGAATATTACTCAGCCAGGAAAAGAAATTAAGACTGTGACACTTGCCACAGCATGAAGGGCCCTTGAGGACACTGTGCTCAGTGAGAGATGCCAGACACAGAAGACACACAGTGTGGGCTCCACAGACAGGAAACACCCGGGACAGGTGAATCCAGAGACAGGAAGAAGACTTGTGGGTGCTGTGGCTGGGGATGGGATGGCAGGGATGGCTCATGGGAACCTCAAAAATAGGTGATGAAAGTGTTCTCAAAGTGTTGGTTGCACAGCCACGAATACACTAAAATCACTGAATTATGCTTTTTAAAGGAATGAATTATGTGATATATGAATTACAGGCACATGTTACCACGCCTGATTTAAACCTAAGCTTTACTTTATTTATTTTTTTTTTTTTTGCGGAACTGGGGATTGAACTCAGACCCTTGCGCTTGCCAGGGAAGCGCTTATTCCACTGAGCCACCTCCCCGGCCCTTAAGCTTTACTTTAGTTTTTATTTTATTTTTTTAATATACTTGGTTGTTAGGGCCAGCCAAATAGCTCAGCAGATTAGGCCAGGGGTTCAATCCCCAGGCCTGCCATGCCAGCCCCTCCCCTGGGGCATGCTGAGACAGATGGAGACTGGGCGTGGTGGTGTGTGCATGTAATCCCAGCTCTTGGGTGGATGTAAACGGGGATCACTACAAGTGATCTAGTACCGAGACCCTGAACATCCTGTAGACCCCTCCCTAAAATAAATATATATATATATATATATATATATATACACATATATTTGGTTGTTGCAGGGTCTCACTAGGCAGCTTAAACTCGTGGTGATCCTCCTGCTTTCAGCCTCCTCAGCACTGGGATTACAGGTATGTACCACTGTGCCCAGACTCTGGCCAGCTCAGCCTACCCTGGGGGCAGGCCTGGCATGGCATATGGTGCCAGGGATCAAACCGCAGTCTCCGTGCTTACCTAAGTTTGCCTAAGCAAGCACTTTAGTCTGCTGAGCTATCTCAACAGCCCCTAGCTTTTGTTTTTTTGAGACAGGGTCTCACTATGTAATTTAGGCTGGCCTTGAACTTACTATGTAGTCTTGCTGGTCTCAAACTCACAGTGATTCTCCTGCCTCAGCCTCCTGAGTGTGGGGATTATAAGCATGGGCCACTATGCCCAGCTAAACCTATATCTTAGGGCCTGGGAGATAGCTCAGTGGCATTAATGCCTACCTGGCAAGTGTAAAGTCTTGAGTTCAAGTCCCAGTACCAAAAAAATAAAATAAAAATCAACCTAGGTTTTAAAAGATGACACACACCTATGACAATGGGGTGGGGCAAGAGTCACTATAATCTTAATAGGATCAGAGTCTTTTATCCAGGCAGCCACTTGTCACTACCGGTCAGGAACCCAGCTTGTGTGACATGCAGGCTAGCTGCCACCTCCCAGAGATCCCACAGGCCTGCAGTACACGCACACTCTTCCCTGTTTTGCAGACACAGGAGCAAGTCAAGGGCAGGGGCCCCGGGAACCTGTACTAGGGGATGGTGCCATTCTGTGTCTGAGCCCCCGAGGCCCATTTGAGGGGAGCTGTGCAGGGACCCTGACCCTGCACCCCACTGCACCCCAGAGCACTCCCTGGGTAGAGCTGGCCAAGTGACACCCAGCACCCAGAGCAGAGCAACCTGCCACAGAAAGCCTCTAGAACCACCCCCACTACGGACCAGGCAGGGAGTGGCCAGGGCCCTGAGGGGTAACAGATTGGACTCCTGACCCAGCAGGGGTGGGTGGGGCACCTTCAGAGCCCTTTCTGGGACCCAGGTGGCAGAGTGACCAGGAACACAAGCCTTGTGGGCTCTGATGGGTGTGCTCTGGGCTCCTTAGCTGAACGCTGGTATCCTACACTTGGAGGTCACTGGGGACAGGAGCCCCTGTTCCACAGAGCACCAATCTCTCCTCCCCTGCCCCACAGAGCACCAATCCAGGACTGGTTCCTGAGATCCAGGCTCCTTCTCCTGGCTGGGTCTGAGCTACGACACAGCTGCCCCAAAACTCTGAGCAGGCTAAGGGACGGCCACTAACCAGCACTGGCCCCAAGGCCCTGGCAGGTCAGGCCCACCTGGACGCTGCATGGGTAGGGATCACGCTGAGGTCTGCCCAGGGCCTCCTGGGGACAGCAGGACAGTCCTACCAGATCCACAAATCCTACGATGGAATACAGAGGATACTAGGCCACTGGTGTCCCTGTGTGGCCCCTGGATACTGGGCCACCCTTAGGCTCATGGGGGCTGGATCAGCCAGCTTGAGGCTCAGGTTTGACTGGTCACTCCCATGGGTCCTTGGGAAGCCAAGGGCAGGGCCACATACTCTTGGGCCCAGCATGGGCTTGTTCTGTGCAGAGGATCAAGTTGTGACAGCCATACCTTCAGCCCAGCAGGGGCCTGTCCCCACCTTGCCCTTCAGCTCTGCCAGCCTGGACCTTCCCTGGGGCAGATCCCACCCTGAGGCCCCTGGCAAGAAAATACCTAGACAGAACATGCCTTGGTGAGGGGCTGAGAAGTGGCTGCCAGCAGGCCAGGAAGCAGGGTAGGGGCCAGGCTTGCACCCTCTCACATGGCCCAGCCATTCAGCATGCTGTGGGGCCCATGTCAGGGAAACAGAGCCTTTGAGGGGTCACTTGATAGCCACACAGGGGTCTGGCCCAGATGTGGGCCACCAATTATGCCAAAACTGCTCCTGGGGGACTGGTGAGATGGTTCAGTGGTCTAAAGCACCTACTTAGAACAAGCTTAGCAAAGCACAGGGACCGCGGTTCAATCCCCAGCACCACATGCCAGCCAGCCCCACCCCCTGGTGGGCTGAGCTGGCCACACACACACACACACACAAATAAATAAATAAATAAATAAATAAATAAAAACAAAACTGCTCCTGGACGTGTGGAGCATAGCTCCGCCTCCAAGGGCCCCTCCCTGGCCCAATGACAGCACGAGGGGCAGGAGGGCTCCAGGAGCGCACTGAAGAGGGCCACCCCCGGGGGGGCCCAGGAAGAGCACAGCTTGGGAAGGGGACACCCCCTCAGTGAAGCCCCTTGCCTGCGCTTCACCAAAGACTGAGACCCAAAGCCCTGGCACCAGAACCTGTGGGTGTCACAGACCTCGCTAGGACCCAAGCAGGACCATGAGGGACGCCATGAACAGCCCCCCTGGAGGGGCCTCCTCAACTCTGCCCAGTGCTCTCCAGCGTCCAGGGCAGCAGAGACAGCAATGTCCAAGAAACTAGTCTCTGTCCAGAGACACCCGAAGAAATTAACAGGTGACATGAGAGGAGCAGGGGCAGGGTGTCGGGACTCAGAGGAGAGCATAAAGGTGGGCCTCAGCCTCTTCTGGTTCCTGGTTGTGACTGGGGTAACATATTACCCTAAGACCCCTGCACCACTGGGGCAGATTTTCTATGTACCTTTGGTACTGAGGCTTGAACCCGGGCCTTTGCCTCAAGTTATGTCCCCAGTTTTTATTTTGAGACAAGATCTCACTAAGTTGCCTAGGATGAGTTTGAATTTGTCATCTTTCTGGCTCCTTTGCCCAGAGGCTGGGATGACAGGTGTGGACACAGCATCACTGTGCCCAGCTAAGGTCTATTAAAGACACCACACAAGTCCCTGACATCAGCTCTCAGTTTTGTGGACAGTACTACCACAGCACCTTGTGGTCCTGATCTCACCCAGAGTAGGATGCCCACCCACCCCACCCCCAAATTGCATAAGGCACTGGGGCCCCTCAGCTGTCAAGGGAGGAGAGACACAAGGTTCTGTGGACCCCATGAGACCTGTGCCCTGCCTGCCCACACACAGGTGGGGGGCTGTGTGGGAGACAAGAGCAGACCCCTCCCCCAGCTGCCCATCTAAGCGACAACTTGGGCAACCATTAGTTACCAAGACACTGACCCTCGCTGCCCTTCAGCTCCCCAGCACTAAGAGCTCACCTTAGGGACTGTGCTGTGCCCCCACCAGACTGCCTGCTCCCTGGGGAACCCTGGGCTCCCCTCCAAGGTCCCTTTCATTTATTTATTTTTTGGCGGGGGCAGAACTGGGGATTGAACTCAGGCCCTTGCGCTTGCCAGGGAAGCGCTTATTCTGAGCCATCTCCCTGGCCCCCCAAGGCCCCTTTCAGCACCCTGAGGGGAGCTGAGGAATGGAGGCTGACTGAAGGGGCTGGCCACACCCACCAATGCTGTGGGCCTGGGTGGTCTGGGACCCCTTCAGCATTACGATCACCACAGCACTTTGGAGAGATGGGGGGGCAGCGGACAACGCTGGTCCCGGGCCACAGTGGGCTCGGGTGCAGACACCACAGCAGAAAGACATACCCCTCCTGGCCCAGAAGACCCCACTCCCCCAAACAGGTGTTTGGTGCTGTCTCCTGCTCCAGCTGGTCTCAGGGCATCCTAAGGATGGGGACCCGTCCCTGTCTGCCCAGATGGCACCAGTCTCCAACTGCACCCCACCCTGACCCAGCAGCATCTGATTTGAGTCCCACATGGGGCTGGGAGGCACAAGACACCCACCCGTGGCCTCGGAACCCTGGGCTTCTGCAGCTCAGTTGTAGGTGGCAGGACCCAGGGCAGATAAACAACCACACCAGTCCTCCTGCCAGCCTAGCCACGAGCCCTGTGTGTGGAAGCCCCATCCACACACACGCCTCACCTCCCAGCTACCCCCCGCCGCCCAAGTCTGCCTCTGCCTCAGAAAATCCCAGATGATTCCTTTCTGTTGCTGGGGGGGGGGGGGGACGACGACACAGAGCAAGACTATGAAACCTGAAACCTCACATTGCCCACTGCCAAGATCCCAGGCAGCCCTGGGTTGGTCAGCCCACAGGTGGCCCGACCTGTCCTGCCACTCTCCCTCATGGTGGCATGGGGTCTCCCATGCCTCGGGTTACCTTGTTGAGAGCTGCAAACTGCAGCCAGAGGCGCAGCTGGGACATGTTGGAGGCGTGTGGGGGCTGCTGCCCGGGTCCCCCTGGAAGAGCTGCCTAGAAGCGCGTCCCTCATGACAGCGGCATTGGGTCCCGGGTAGAGTGGAGGGACGGAGGGACAGAGGCAGCCGCTCTCAGGCCCCCAGCATTTGCATGTGGGGTTAGTCACAGCCTCGCGCCTACTTCCTCTAAGGCCCGCTGACTTTCAGGAAATGATGCTTGCCTGGTAAGTCAGGGCAATTACTGGCAGGGCGAGGAGAATTACCGTACGGGGCGGAATCCAGCCACAGGCGGGCGGGTTGTCAACAACCAGGCTGCCCACCCCTGGCTAGGCTCCTCCCGGAGATGTTGGGGTGGGGCCCCAACCTCAGTTTCCCCATCCTTCAGAGGCCCTGGGCTCTGTTCCAACCCTTGCCCAGGGCCAGGAAGGTGCCAGGTGTGCTCTGCTGTCCTCACCATGACAGGCAGAGCCCTGAGGAAACTGAGGCTGATAGCCCACAGGGAAGATCACAGCCCATCCCTCCAGGGGGCACTTCTGGGCCATTATCCCCACTGTGCCCAACTTGGGGGACCTGCTCCCCTGCGCTGCTCTGAGTCTAGGGTTATAGCTGGGTTATGACGAGGCACTAGCCTCTCCCTCCCTCCCCCAACCGCAGGTGTCCCTGGTGTTTCCCAGCCCAGGCAAGCACAGCAAGGTTCACAGCCCTGTAGGAGCCTGAGGTCCCATGGGAAAGCGGTTCTCCTTGGGTAGAAGTTAATGGAAAAAAGAGGTGCAAGCTGGCGTGGTCACCAGGCTGGGAGGCTAGACAGCAACTTCCCTGTGTCCTCAGCAGCGACTCACCCACAGCGTATCACAGGGCCCCGAGTGGCAAGTGTCAGGACCCATAGCCCTGTCCTGCCTCTGCTCCAGAACTAGAGGTGGCACTCATGGTGTCCACAAGGAGCTGGGGTACTGGGAAGGCCCCAGGGCCAGAGGGGTGGTAATTTGCAGGGGGAGGGTCCCCTGCCAAACCAAAGGTACAAGGCACACAGCCCAGGTGGAAGGCATCTGCACCCCAGGAGTCCAGAGGATCCTGCTGGTAGGTGCCCCTCAAGGTCTGAGGCGAAGGTCTAGCAGCCCCACCCCCACCTGCATACTGGGCCCCTCCCACTCCCATCTCACCCCCTACTCCCCACAATGCGGTCCCCAGCAGCAGGCCTTGGCACAGATCTGTCCCTCCCCAGGCCACCACAGCTGCCTCCTGCCCCCAGCTGGAAGCCAGAGTGGGAGCCGGCAGCCCTAGCATGGCAGGTGGGGAGGGGATGAACAAAAGAGGAAATGCAACCCAAAACCATGGTGAGACAGCATACCCACTGGGACAGCTGGCACAAAGGTGACAGGATGGTGCTGGAGAGAAGGAGGGGAGGAGCCCCACGGGCCAGGGAGAACACAGCTGCTGCAGGAAGCACCCGGTGGGTCCTCAAATGGCTGAGCATACAGTGAACATCTAACCTGATAACACCACTGCTCTGTGCGTACCCACAGCCAATAGCGAAAACATCCACGCAAACGTGTGCACACAGATGCTCATAGCAGTGTCACTCATGACAAGCAAAAGGTAGGACATCCCAGTGGAAGGATACACACAGTGAGGGTCAGCCACATGTTGTGGAATATTATGCAGCCAGAAAAGGAGCTGTGATACATGCCACAACATGGTCAGACCTTGAGGACCCCATGCTGAGTGAGCAATACCAGACACAGAGGACACATGCATGTGCTCCATGAACAAGAAATGTCTACTACAGATGACTCCAGAGATGGGAAGTGGACTTGACAGTGTTGGGGTGGGGAGGGGATGGGGACCTGCTTTGGGCTGGTAGAACATTCTAGAACAAGACAGAAGTAGTGTTTGCACAACTCTGTGAATGCATTTTTTTAACACAGTGTCTTGTTACACAGTTCAGAATCATAGTGATCCTTCTGTCTCTGCCTCCCCAGCGCTGGGATTATAGGCATGCGCCACCATGCTGGGTTTCGGGGCCTAATAAGGCGCACCCAGGATTCTGGGAGCACAGCATGCAGTACTAGGGATCGAACCTGGGTCCTTACACTGGCCAGGCAGGAGCTTAAACTGCCAAGCTACCTCCCTAGCCCTGTGAATGTATTTTAACAGGATAAACTTTATGCCCTGAAATTTTGTCTCTATTTTAAAAAATTACTAGGAAGTTGAAAAGACACATAAGCACAATTTTTAAATTGGATTAACCATGTACAGTTCCCATGGCCTTTGTTCCGGTCTCCAGACCACCTCTTGTCTGGCAAGAAGGCCCAGGTGAGTCCCCAGGAGTCACAGTCCTCAGGGTATGGCAGGGAGGGAGCAGGAGGCCGCCTGCCCACGGCCACTGCCCATCATGCCCTGTGTCCTGCCACCCTCAGCCCCAGCCACTCCAGGCACATGGGGAGCAGGTCACATCACCTGGAGAATATGGGTGCCCTAGGCCTGAGTGTGGTCTATAGCTGCCTGGGGCTGGGGAGAAGTCTCTGTCACACAGCAGGGACTAGAGGACAAACCCAGTCACTGACACACAGCACTCAGTAACAATGGCCCTGAACAAGGTGACAAGACTAGGCCCAAACACTGTCATCCACACCTGGCTGCATTCCCAAGCTGTGGGACCCTCGCTGGCCCCTGGGCTCAGCCCCCATCCAGCTGGTCCTAGGATTCCTCCTCCTCCCTCTTTCAACTGCTGCTCCGTCCCTTCTGTCCCTCCTGCCCCTTATTACTAAAAAGGCTCTGGTAAGCCTGGATGCACCTGCTGATGTGTCCCCGTGTCACAGCAAAAGAACCAAGTGGGGATGTGGTCAGTCCTCCCTGAAGTAGAGGAAGGGAACAGCATGTCTCAGAGAAGCCTTCCAAGCTGGATATGGTGGCACACACCTGTAATCCTAGCACTGGGGAGGCCAAGGCAGGATTGCTGAGATTTTTGGGTCAGCCTGGACTACACAGCAAGATCCTGTCTCAAAAGACAAAAATAAAAACAAAAGCAAAAAGGCCTGGAAATGTAGCTAATTGTGAACATCTTGGATTCAATCCCCTGAAAGGAAAGAAGAAAAAACAGAAAAGGATTCCAGGGAGTCCCAGGCAGCTCCTGGGGGATGGATGAGCAGTGCGCCTGGGAAGATGGCACAGTGGGGAGTAGCGGCAGGAGGACTCAGGTCTTTCCTACAGCTAAAGGCTCCTATTGAGCGGGACACTGAATCCTAGAACAGCAATGAGGCCCTGACCCTGGGGACCTGGGGCTTTATGGGGTCTGAGGCAGGTGACAAGTGAAGATGGAAGCACAGGGGGCTAGAGAGGGCCTTTGTCTAGTGGATGGATCCTAGTAGGATGCAGGAACGCAAAGGAGGAGATGGCCTTGCGGCAGCAGGGACCACTGTAGTACTGGGAGGAGCGCCACACACACGGCCAGTTGTAACCTTCACCTCCAAAGCGCAATTGCTCGAGTTTCTGCCATGTGGCCCATCCCCGGAGCGCTAGGAAGCAGCCCGGCACGCCCCCACCCAAATACACTGGCTTTGCTCCCTACAGAACGCCCCCCAGCACAGCCAGCAGGCAGGGCAATGCCCCCCAAAGGGCTTCCTGGAAGAAGACATCCCGCTCTCTCGGCTCCTCTGCTCTGCCGGTAACTGCGGGGAGCTGGCGGCCAGACCTCTGCTGCCTGCTGCCCGGCATTAACAGAGGAGCAGTCGATGCGGCCACGAGGCGTCTGCACGGTACTTCCCTGAGAGGCCGGCTGGCTTCCCAGCACCCAGCTGCCTGGCAGAGCAGCGCCATTCCCGGACAGGTGGACAGAGAGCTGCCCTCCTGACTGCCCTGAGGCCCCTACCGTAGAAAGAGGCCTTGGAGAGACTGCGGAGGCTGCACTCCCAGCACCAAGGGGGGTGGTGTGTGCAAAAGGGGAACGATGGCTGGACATGGTGCAGGTGGCTTTGGGGGGGGCACTAGGGAAGCAAAAGAGGGTGAAGGTGGGCTTTATCCTCAGGAACACCCCAGGCAGAGGCATAGCCAAAGGGAGGCCAGGAGAGTATAGAGGGCCTGGGGAACCCCGAGAACTGCAGGGTGGCCCTGTGTTAGGGTTCATTACAGGGAAGGAAGCCACTGACTCACTCAACCCTGCCCCCAGCGTGTCCCCAAGTGTGCCCTCCATCGGACCAAAACACACCTGCAACACATCCTCAAGGAAAGCTGCTGATGACGGCACAATTCACAACCTCACCGCCCAAGTGACATGGGAACCGAGGCCACACAGAAACAAGAAACACACTGACACCCAGGCAGGATTCACAACAGCCTGGAAGCAGGGAGCCCACTGATGGGTGGACATACACGCTGAGGTACAGCCATGCCCTGGAATACCATTCAGCCAGGAAAGCAGCAAGGCTGTGACGTTCGCCAGTGTGGAGGGACCCTGAGGACACCACGCTCAGTGAGAGACGCCAGACACACAGGACACATAGTGTGGGCTCCGTGGACAGGAAACACCCGGGAGAGATGACTCCAGAGACAGGAAGTGGCCTCAGGTGCTGGGCTGGGGAGGGGATGTGGTGACACTCATGGGGATGGTGTTTGTGGAATGATGATGATGTTCTAGAATTAGTGCAATGGATGCACAGCTCAGTGAGTTTATAGAGCCGCAGAGCTGTGCGCTTTGAAATTGCATGGTGGCTTTGCTGTTACATGAATCACATCTTAATTTGAAAAGAAAGGAAAAAAAAAAAAAAAAAGAAAGCAGAGCCACATGTCCAGGGCCACCAACGCACCTGCAACCCTGGCACGGGTGATCCCCACAGGGGCCGCTGAGCTGTTCCAGGTCACCGACTGGGGACATCAGAACCCGAGTGGCTTCCTGTGGCCCCTGGAAACAAAGGCTTAGCAGGGATGAGCAGGGCCCTTCCTCGGAGAGGCAGGTGGTAGTTCGAGGGTCAGGGCTGGCGGAGGAGGGTGCCTGGACTGTCCTGGTGGTTGGAGAGGGAGGAAGGCTCCAGGGAAGGCCATGCTGGCTCAGGTAGGGCGGCTGGGGTGACAGCAAGTGACTGCACCTATGTCCCCCATGTGAAAGATACAAACACCTATGAGCCTCCCAGTGGGGATGAGGGACTAAATAGTCAAGTACAAGGCCGGGGACAATACCCAGCAAAACTCACAGTAGAGAAGCTGGGCCTGGCACACATCTGCAACCCCAGCAATTGGGAGGCTGACACAGGAGGATTACTATGAGTTTGAGGCAACCCTGGGCTACATAGTGAGTTCAAGGCCAGTCTGAACTCAGCAAGACCCTGTCCCAAACAGAAAAACAAAAAGAAAGATCTGCCATGGAGCCCCATCTCCCAGAGGACCAGGTATCACTGGGGCCTCCACCATCTCCCAGGGGAAGAGAAAAGCAATTACTCAATAGTGGAGGAACCCAGCCAAGTGGTCAAGGTCAGCATCACTATCTGAGGCGTCCTCACCAAGGCCCACAACACAGTCCTGGAGGAGGACGCAGCACCACATCTGTGGGATTCCTGAGGGCGGCGGAGCCCGATTCATCATCTGACATCCCCAGGTAGACCCAACCAGGGACACCCTGGGCATAGCCAGCCAGTTCCTTCAGAGCATGTCAGTGGGGGGCATCATGTACCTGGCCTTGCGCTGGAGTGACTTTCGCATTGTGACAAGCACACCAAGTGGTAAGAGACTGTCCAGTGTCAGGAGTGGGTAAGGGCACTTGGGAGTCTTGGTTTCTGCAACTCTTTTATGAATCTAAAACATCTTAACCAGGCACCGTGGTGCACTCCCATCATCCCAGCTATGTGGGAGGCTGGGGGAGGAGGATCGCTAGTTTGAGGTCAGTTTGGGCAACTTAGTGATTTAGCCTGGCTTTTTTTGTTGTTGTTCTTTTAGGTGTTTTTTGGTATTAGGCACCAAGCCCAGGGGCTCTCTACCACTGAGCTACAAACCCAATTGTTTTCTAAATTTTGAGATAAAGTTTTGTTAGGTTGTCCCTGTGGAACTCAAATTTGCAATCCTCCTGCCTCAGCCTCCGCAAATACTGGAATTACAGGCGCATGCTACTATGTCTGGCTAAAATATCTTTGTTTCTCAAAAAAAAACCTTTTATGTACCACATCCTCCAGAATGGGACAATGGGGCAGCCACTGGCCCAAACCATACCCACAGCAGGGCTCAGACCGACTTGACTGCTGCTGCATTCTCAAGAGCAGCCCCCCATGCTGGGAGTCCCGTCTGTCCCTCCCTGGTATATATGAAGACCCCCAGGTGAAGGCATGGTCAGCTGCTACTCAGGGGCCTCATCCTTCCTTGCAGGGCCAAGAGGAGACCCTGAGGAGCTCACAGCCCTGTGATTCCACCCAGCGGACAAGACCGGGAAAATGAAGCCAAGACCAACCACAGGGTTGGGAGTGGAGGACAGGGCATGCTCTGCGGAGGGAAATCAGGAATGCTCAGCAAAAACACAAATGGCTTGGCTTTCTCCCTTTGGGCATGAAGAGCCAGCTGGGTCATCTTCTTTCTCTTTTTCCTTAGGCTGCTGGGAAACTTGGGGCTCTGGTTTCATGTCCAGCTGTCCACAAAGCCTGTGGGTCTGTTTCTCTCTCATTCCCAAAAGAGCAACTTCATAGCAGCTTCAGGTTTTCCATTCCAGCACCTTCTGGTTTACACAACAGCCAGAAGCACTTCCACAGCGACAAACTAAGCAGACTCTGCAGCTTAAAGCAACACAGTTGTCTCTGTTCAGTCTGCAAGGCAGATGTCCATGGTGTAGGCAGAGAGCAGGGATGCTCCCCAAAGCCACAGGGTCGCCCTCCCAGCTGCTGGCACGCCCTCCCTCCCTCCATCTGCAGAGCCCGAGCAAGGAGTCTTCAGCCTCTCACGCCCTTCTCCTGCAGGCACTGGAGACTGCAGCAGGGCCTTTCATCCTGTTTGTTTCATTTTGAGACAGGGCCTTGCTGAGCCCCTAAATTGCACAGGGGTGGGGCTTGAACTCGAGACCTCCTTCAAGTACCACCATAGTGTAGACAGCAGCTTGGGCATGAGGGGACGGCGCAGTCCACAGGGATGGCCTGCCAACAACTGCCGCCATCCGTCCACATGGCAGCCCCTCCACTGTGTTCTTGGTCTCATCTCCTAGGAGCAGCTGCCCCTGACAAGAAGGGTGTGCCAGGCTCTTTGTCGCATCACAAAGTCAGCCACCTCCCTGTGCCCCACTGTACCCTCACTGAGGCCAAGCCAAGGCCATCGTCCCCAGGTGCAAACTGCAGCCCCTTACCTGAGGAAAGTCGCTGCTCTTGGACAGGAAGCTGGGCGCAGTGGCCGCGGCAGAGTAGCTGGCATTGGGGCAAGGCTGGCCGCCCAGGAAGGTGGCCGGGCTTGCAAATGCACTGGAGAAGGAGACAGAGAAGATGACCCCTGGCCACAACAGGGATGCTGGGGCCGGCACTGTGATCCTCCCCCTGGTGCCCAAACAGGAGTGCGGTCACATGGACGCTCGCAGGGGGACACTAAGGCACCGGGCTTCACCCCTGCCCACTCTGTGCTGTGCAGCCCCTACAGTGGGCTCAGCCTTGTCCCTGAGAAGGGTGGCTCCATGCAGGGGCTGGGTCCAAACTCATCGCAGTGCTGAGACATGATAGGCCACAGGCCATTTCGCCCCAGCCACCTAGGACTTGGAGCACTGTGCTCCCAGGACAGAATCCATTCCCATGCAACCCTGCCCTGTTAGCAGAAATGGCCAGGGACACAGGGAGAAGAGGCATGGCGGGCAACGGAGTCCTTGACTCAAAGAGTCAAATCTCATACCTGGATAAGAGAAGAAGGGACAGGACCCTCAGGGTCCTCAGCACGCACAGCTCCTGAGCTGTCAGGCTGCCTCAGTCCAGGAAGCTCTCACCCCGGCCCTTACTAGGTTCTGGAGGACATTTCCCACCCTTTCTCTAGGATCTTCTAGAATCCCCCATTTGGCTCTGGCTACAGAACTGCCAAGGCCTTTACACAGGCTGCTGCTTCTGCCTGGGATTTCCCTGCTGCGCATGTTCCCCAGCAAGCTCCCACCTATCCATTAAAACCCAGTTCAACTACTGCCCTGTGCAGGAGAAATGTCTCCTGGTTCCTCTGTGGAGATACTTACTGGTTATCACTGGAGAAGGGTTGGTATGGTGGTGGTGAGAAGCTGCTCCACCATGGACAGTGCAGGAGGCCATTCTGAAAGACATGAGAGTGGGGTCTGTGTGGATGGGTGGGGACAGAAGCCCCAACTCCATCCTGACTGAGTCACCAGGTGGAAGAAGAGCAGTGGAAAGCAAGGGCTCTGCAATCAGCCTGGGCTTGCTTCCCTGCTGGTTGCAGGGAGTCACTGAACCTTACACTGCGTCATTTCTCCATCTGAGTGACAGACCTGAAGGCAGAGCAGGAGCACCCAGGAGCCCAGTGTGCAACTGCCAGAGTGTCCCACACACTGCTTCTCAGAGGACCCTTGGTGTACAGTGAGGACACCACTTGAAGAGAGTCTAGGTTCCATGGCAGAGGCTGTTACTGGCACGTTGAGACCAAGTGTGGAACTATGGAGCCCTGCCCTGGAGTGTGGGAGCTGTGCACCCTCACTCATACTCCACGGGGCTGCTCAGATGGCCCCTCCCTGCCCTGGCTTCTGTCCTTTGGCCGTTCAGGCCATTGGAAAGAGGCTGGTGCTGGGAGGCATTATCTTGCTTGCCCTCACTGAACCTGGAATTGTTCTGGCCCCTGAAATACTCCACCAGGCTGCTCCATAGGACCCGGATCAAGAGACCTGTCCCCAGGCCCAGGCCCAGTCCCACCCTGGGGTTCATGATGGGGCAGCAGTCAGAGAGCTACCTCCTTCACTCATCAGCACCCCAACCCTCAGCTCCCCAACCTAGGCCTACTGACTCTGGAGGGGAAGTCTTGGCAGCCTCACAGGCCAAGGAGGGGACAGCCTAACCTAGGGGTATGACGTGCGTTTTCAGCTTTTCTGTTGTTTTTCCTGTGTGCTGAGCTACATCCCCATCCCTTATTTGTGTATTTATTTTAATGTTGAGATGGGGTCTCACTGAGTCTTATCTTTCAGTTACCCAGGCTGGAGATAGAATGTTTGATCCTCCTGCCTCGGCCTTCCAGAAAGCTGGGATGACAAGTGTGAGCCACTATGCCAAGCAACTTTCCAGTTTCTCCTGGAATGCAAACTATGTTTACCAAATAAACAGTGAAAAGGGAAAAACCACTCAGGCTTCCAGGCTTCCAGGCTCCCAGGCCTGGGGCTAACCTCTTTGGGAGCCCGTGGAGCCAGGTGAGGTAGCTGTCATCTCAGCACTAAGGAGCCTGAGGCAGGAGCACCATCACAAATTCAAGACCAACCTCAGCTACACAGTGAGTTCAAAGCCAGCATGAATTACACAACAGGATTCTGTCTCAAAAAAACAAAAGCTGGGGCTAGGAATATAGCTCAGTGGCAGTGCCCGCCTGGCAAGCACAGGATCCTGAGTTCAATTCCTAGTACAAAAGTCTCCAGGAAGAAGCAGGGCCACTGTGCCCCAAGTGGGGTCACCCTAAGATCCCCGTGTCTCCCCAGAGCCCTTGTCTAGGGTCCTACCCCTCCTGCCCAGAGAAAGACAGGGACCATCCCAAGGTCCCTCTGAGTTGACCTCTGGCCCCCAACCCCCTTAGCCTCCTGTATGAACTAGGGTACAGGACCTCCCATGGGGACATACAGATAGCAGTCCAGCACGGGAAAAGACTTCAACATCACTGACAAGAAAACACAAATTAAAACCATAAGCAACATTCAGCACCCCACCATCAGAAAGGCCAAAATAAAAAGTGACAACACCAAGTGCTAGTGAAAATGTAGAAAAACCAAATCACTAATACACTGCTGATAGGACTGAAAAATGTTATAGCTCCTCTGGAGAGCAGTTTACGTCTCACCAGGCCTAGCAGTGACGTCTCACCAGTGACATACTTGTCACTCCAGCAATCAGGAGTGTGTGGCAGGAGGACTGCCACAAGTTCAAGGCCAGCCTGGATTACATAGTAAGTTTGAGTCCAGCCTGCCCTACACAGTGAAACCCTGTCTCCAAAAGAGACACAAAAACAAACTAAAACAATAAAAAACCCCAGACAACTACATCACTGGGGAGACAATGACAGGAAGATGGCTATGAATTTGAGGCCAGCCCAGGCTACACAGTGAGTTCAAAATCAGCCTGAACTGCATACCAAGATCCTGTCTCAAAAAAAAATTAAATAAATAAAAAATCCAAATCAAAACCTTTTTGAAGACAGGTAATACTAATTGGAAAGATTCTCACCTTGACTAACTATATATACTGATACCTGTGAACTAAGCTACTGCACTGCAGATGGTAATTTGTGATAGTAGTTCCATGCTTGGAGAGCCTGTCATTCTGGGCTTCTGAATATGGGCTGCTTGTCATGACATGACAGTTGCTGCTATGATGTCTCTCAGGAAGATGGTTGTTCAAGAAGAAGGGGGTGGTGAATGAAGGCAAGAGACAGGAAAAGGAAT
>NW_004524626.1:6180397-6185822 GCF_000260255.1 Octodon degus
CACCTATAATATTCAAATAACGGAACTTAACAAAAAAAGGGGATACAGATGAATGTCCATTTTGTATCTGTGTATTCAAAGTGGTTAGGATAGATATACAGTTACATTCTCTTAATGAATAAAGCAATTTGTTCTAATGGTGTTTGTAAATAGGATATCATGTCCGCATCTTGTACAGCAATTAACCACTAGGAAGAATGTATGCAATTTGTGAATTATTGAAACTGTCCTACCAGTTTGATTTGAAACTGTCTCATTGCTATTTATCAATAAAATTATGGGAAAAAAAACAAAAAATCAGATTAAAAAAATAAAAAAAGCAGATGACCTGGGACTCAATGCCATCAGTCAAACCCAATGTCTCATTTTACAGCCACTGTGTATTCTGCCTACACTTAGGCTGTAGGAACCATTAAGTAGTAATAACTTGCTTTAAGTGAATATTATCTGTATTCAGACACAGCTCTAAACGCTTTTATGGTACCTTTTGGGAACAACAAAAATAATTTCTTTTTTTGGACTGTTTTATGGGAGGTCCAGAAAGAAAATGTTAATGCTCATATATAAGAATTTGTGTTTCTGTAATTCCTATTTTGCTAGCAATTCAATATGGTGACATTTATAAATATAATTTTAAATATAATAAAAGCATATATGATCTAAAAAAAAAAAAGACAGGTAATACTACAAGTGGAAAATTCCACATCATCTCACATGTCAGATCCCAGGCAAAACACGGGCATAATAATACTCCATAAAATGACCTTCAGGCCACATGCAGAGACATACATATGGAACACAATGGACATGGGTCCCCTCCTCAGGGTACCTCATTACCTGTACATGTGTCAATATTCCAACATTTGAAAAACCCTGAACCTGAAAAATACCGGTACGAAGCCTGCCAACAAGGGAGGCTGCACCTGTGCTAGGCGCAGTAACTTGGCTAAGCCTCATGGGACTGTGCTGAGCAACTGGAGCCTAGCCCAAACGTCACACAGTTTGGTTCCATTTCCATAGCCTTCTAGAAACGACAAAATAAAAAATAGGAAATGGAATGGTTGGTGGTGTGTTAGGATAGAATGGGGTGGACAAGCACCAGGCGTGGAAACACAGGAGCAACCTGCAGGCAGGTGGGCCTGGTGCCGCTCGCCCGTCATCCCAGCACTTGGGTCCCAGCAACCGGGGCTCAAGCCATCGTGGGCTACATAGTAATATCCTTTTTCAAAAAAACAAAACAAAAGGTAATTTATGGGAGCCTTGCAGTGCAGAAACATCCTCTGTCTTGGCTGTATCAAGGACAATGTCCTAAACTGTGATGCTACTGTGTTCAATCTTGTATGACAAGATATTACCACAAACAGAACAGAGAAGTGCAGACAAAAACTCTGTATTACTTATGATTGTATGTGATCTACAGTTACCTCAATATAAAAAGCTGCTTTTTATTTTTGCCTTTTTGTTTTTTGTCTTTTTGAAACAGGGTCTCACTATGCAGTTCAGGCTGGCCTTGAGCTCATTTGTAGCCCAAGCTGGCTTTAAACTCACAGTGATTCTCCTGCCTCAGCCTCCTAAGTGCTGGTATTAGAGGTGTGTGTCACCATGCCCAGCCAAAATAAAAAGGTTAACTGAAAATAAAGTACAAATTCTTGAGGGGCACAGAGGGCACCTGGGGTCAAGGCAAGAGGACCACATTGAGGGTCTCCTCGCATACCTGGTACTGCCTTCAAGAAGTCCCCAGAGCAGGCCTGGGAGGTGGGACAGCAGGGAACAGACAAAGCCCTACTGCCCCAACCCTCAGATTGGCCTTCTGCTGGGGCTGCCAATCAGGTTACCCTAATCCCATCCAATAGGAAAACGGCACAGCAAGTCAATCAGAGCCTCCCACTTGCAGCCAGAGAGTAACTCCAAGATTAGATAGCAGGCCTTAGTACATGATTACCCCAGAGATGGGGGGGCTGTCCTTGGCTGGCCAATGAGAGTCTACTGGCAAACGGGGTCGGTTCTTTCTTTAGAGGGCAGGTCCCAGAATATGACTGGTCTGGAGAAGACACTTTTGATTTTCCCCTCAAGTCACAGAGGTTGCCCTCTGAGAAGCAGGAAAGGCTTACTCAAGGGGTACAGGCTCTGGGAGGCTGAGGCAAGAAGATCAGAAGTTCAAGTACAGCCTGGGCAACTTAGCAAGATCGTGGCAAACACTTGTCACTCCTGCATTCAGGAGGCTGAGGCAGGAGGATCAGCATGAGTTCGAAGTCAGGTTAGCCTACATAGGCAAGTTTAAACCCTGCCTGAACAACACAGTGAAACCCTTTCTAAAAAAAAAAAAAAAATTTAAAGGATCAAAAAATTTAAAAAGGCTACAGGCCGTTGGTGCCTCCCTCGCTGGGCCCCTGTGGTGTGTAGGGTAACCACACAGATACCCTAGGGCAGCCCAAGATCAGAGCACTTCCTTCAGACTCTGATGTTTGGAAGACACTCAGGGAAGATCAGGGTTCACCCAGCACTCCCTTCTATTTCTGACTTTTTTTTTTTTTTTTTTTTTTTTAAAGACAGGGTCTTGCTATGTAGCCTAAGCTGGCCTCAAAGTCACAGCCATCCTCCTACCTCAGCCTCCCAAGCATTTGGATTACAGGTGTGCTCACCACAGCCAGCTAACCCAGCCCCTCTTGATCAGTGTCCCCATCCTCACAGTTTTGGCTATGGCCCCTCCAGTGCCCCCTAGCCTGCTGTCAGCACCCCTCTACTTAGGAATACTATTTGGGAAACAACTGGGGGATTAAACCTGGGGGGAGGTGAGCAGTGGTGCTATTTACAACAGAGGAAAGCTGTACTCTCCCCAAAGGCCAACCATGGGAAATAATTCAGTGAACTAAGGGCTGCAGATAAGGGAAGACTCTTCAAAGGATGAGGGAAGGCCTGGAAGGTATCCCTGTGACAGCTGGTATGAAGGCCAGGTGGTGCAGGGCTGGGGCCAGGACAGCGTGCCCAGGAAGAGGACAGAGAGGAGCTGGACCTGGCACGCTGAGCCCGCCTCGGGCCCTGGACGCCTGCCAGAAATTCTGAGCTCCTGCTCCTTGTGGTTTGTGAAACTCCCTTCACTTTCTATGCTCTGCTGAGTTGGGGTCTCCCAGCTCTGTGGCTCCGGGGAGCCCTGGTGGCTGCTTCCTAGTTCAGCAGAAACCACGCTTGTCCTTGCTACCATCTGTACCCTGCCTTGCCCCCTCTAGAACAGAATCTGCGTCCCAGTGCTGTCAGTGTGCCACACTCTGGGCAGGAGGGCATGGCCCCTGCTCTCGGCCATAAGAGAAGAGGAATAGGAGGAGGGCCAACACTGCACCACAGAGCACGCCCACAGCTGGTACACCCCGTGCTATTTGTGGGGAATGAGCCACACACCGTACCTGCCCTCCTGGCCTTCTGCTGTCTGAGTACCTACACCAGGTCACCTACTCTATCTTTTCCACTGTGGCAGGAGCCCTGAGTTGCCAAGGGAAGAAGAGTTTGAGCCCTCCTCCTCACGGGCCTCTGTGACAGGAAGAGGCCAGGCTCCAGCCTCTATGAGTTTTGTGACTTGTGACACTTTATTCAATGCTCAGAATTCTAGGGACCAGGGAGATAGCTCAGTAGAATAAGCACTTGCCTGGTAAGAGCAAGGGCCTAAGTTCAATCCCTGGTTCCGCCAAAAAAAAAAAAAAAGAATTTAGAAGAAAGGGTCAGGGTATGTGATTAGCATATGGGAGGTTCCATCCCCAGCACTAACAAAACAAAACAGAAGACAGGCATGGTGGCGCACAGCTGTCATCCCAGCACTCTGGGAGGCTGACACAGGAGGACTGTAAGTGCAAGCCCAGCCAGGGTAACTTAGCAAGAACACATCTCAAAATAAAGGGCTAAGCCAGGCACGGTGGCGCATGCCTGCGATGCCAGCACTGAGGCAGGCGGATGGCCTCGTGCTCAAAGCCAGCCTGGGGTATACAGTGAATCCAAGGCCAGCGTAACTGGATAGTCAGACCCTATCTCAAAAAACCTAAATTAATTAATTAAATTTATTTATTTATTTATTTTTAAAAGGGCTGGTGACGCAACTTAGCAGGAAAGCCCTGGGTTCCATCCCCAGTACCTACCCACAAAAAGAGATGAGCTTCAAGCCACAAAAAAGGCAGAACCCGAAATACATATTAGTAAGTAAAAACAACTAATCTGTGAAGACTGCGTGCTAGGCCAGAGTCTTGCCACAGCACCTGCCTGGCAAGTGCAAGGTCCTGAGTTCGATTCCCATTACCTCCCCACCCAAAAAATGTTGTGTGCTGCTTAACTCCAGCTGTGGTATTCTGAGAAAAGAAAACTTGGAAAGATCCATGGTTGCCACAGTTGGGTGAGAAAATAGATTGGAGGATTTTCAGGGCCCTCAAACTCTTCGGAAAGGGCCCCCTGAGCCCCACACCATCACAACCCAGTCAATGCTGAATACCAAGAACAGACCTGAAGGTAAACTTTGGACTTCAATGATAATATGTTAGTTTAGGTGTATGAATTGCAACCACTCATCACTGTAACACAGGTTGTTAGTGGAGGGATGGGGAGACAGGAGGATAATGGGAATTCTGCTTTCTAAGCAATTTTCCTGTAGGCCCAAAATGGCTTGAGAAATAGTCCCTGGCGTGGTAATACACATCTGTGATTCCAGCACTCTGAGAAGCTGAGGCAGAAAGATCCCAGGTTCAAACTCAGTCTGAGCAAGTTAGAAATTAGCAAGAGCTTGTCTCGGGAACGAAATAAATACACAGGGCCAAGGATAACAGCTCAGCAGCATAAAGCCTGGCAAGCGCAAAGCCCCGAGTTTGAGCCCTGGGACCGTAATAAATACAGACATACATACATACATACATACATACATACATAAAACAAAAGAGGGCTGGAGATATAACTCAGTGTAAAGACCCAGAGCCAGAAAAAAACTCAACTAACTTGAAGTCTTTTAAAAAGTGTTTTGTTTTTGTATTACCAGAAATTAAATCACCCAGAGAACACAGAGCTATATCTTCAGCTTTTCTTTCTTATTTTTTTTTTTTTTTGCCCTTTTGAGACAGAGTCCCACTATGTAATTCAGGCTAGCTTTGGGTTCACTTTGTAGCCCACATTGGTCTCAAACTCACAATGATCTTCCTGCCTCAGCCTCCGAAGGGCTCGGATTACACGGGTGCACCACCATGCCAGGACTCCTTCAATGCTGTTTATTTTATTTTGAGATGGGGTCTTGCTAAGTTGCAGGCTTGGCTTGAACTTGCAAAACTCCCTGCCTCAGCCTTCTGCACAGCTGGGATCACAAGCATGTACCACTGTGCCTGACTGAAAAAAACATTTTAAGGGCTGGAGAGATGGCTCAGTGGTCTAAGGCACCTACTTAGAACAAGCTTGGCAAAGC
>NW_004524626.1:6185922-6190359 GCF_000260255.1 Octodon degus
CCCCTGGTGGGCTGAGCTGGCCACACACACACACCACACACTCTCTCTCTCTCTCTCTCAAATAAATAAAAATAAAAATAAAAATAAATTTTAACTAAAAAAAAAAAAAAAAAAACATTTTAAATGCTCTACTCTGTCTCCCTGGGTCTACTCAAGTGGCTATTGTAGGGGTGGCACTGAGTGTCCCTCCAAAGGCTGTGACACTTTTGAAAGAAACAACAGCAGTAAGATTTGGGAGCTGGAGGCACAGTGTGGGGCAGGAGACCCCTTTGAGGACTCAACTGGCAAAGCTAGGGGCCAAGGTTGCCTCCCTTCACCCATCCATATGAAGGGTCTCACAGAGTTCAACTCTGGACTGAGAAGGTCAAGGTCAAGGTTGTGGCTAGGTTCTTAAGGGCATTGTCCACTATAAAGGCCAACTCCATAGTAGTGTCACTGTGACTGCCACCACATGGCAGGACTCAGGGAACTAGAGGTAGAGGGGGCGCTCACCTGCAGGGGGGTTGGGCTGTACAGGACACCGGCAGGAGGAGGCTCGTGCTGTGGGTACTCCCGGTCCATGGCAAGCCCCACTGCAAGCATCAGGGGCAGGTACCCCAGAGCCACAGGCTGGTGTGTCTATCTGGGCTTGGAGCTTCGTGGTGGTGGCAGTGGCGGCGGTGGCATCATGCCCTGCAGAGACAGATATGGGTGTCCTGAGGTCGTTCTGAGGTGACCATCCCAGTCACCTGGCCACCTTTCCCTCCTGACCTGCAGGCCCTGCACCCCACTCTTGTGTCCACAGTTTCTTGCCTGGCCTTTCCAGCTCAGCTCTGACTACACAGGTGAATGTGAGGCCCGAACAGAGAAGCCCTGGATGAGCAGCAGTGTTGGGCTGACCTTGGGCTCTGCCGTCTAAGGCCACAGGGAGAGAGTCCACTCTGAGCTGGGGGTGTCCACCAACAGCCACATAGGGCTGTGCAGTCTCCTGGGGCTGTCAGGGCTAAGCTGAGCCAGGAAGAGTTCTGAGCTTGTTTTGGGGTCTGGGGACACACTGCGCCCTGCTGAGAAGTCCTGCCTGGAGGGCATGCGGGCTGCAGCCCCCAAAAGACCAAAGACAACTGTGAATCTGCCCAGATTCCCAGGCCCCTCACCAGCTGAGAGCAGGGACCCCATTCCAGGCCTGCGAGGTGGCAGGCAGGCATGCTGGGAGGGCGTCAGCCCAGACATTAATCACTGTGGCAGCAGGAAGGGGAGGTGTGGCCACTGCTCCCGGCCAAGCCCTGGAGTGTAGAAATCCTCGGGACTTCCAGTAATCGCTGTGCAGCCACACTCATGGGCACTTGTGCAACTGTGGGGGAAGGGGGCAGCGGCAGGAGCCACAGGGGTTGGGCGCCTGCCCTCTGCTCTGCTCCGCCTGCCACAGGGATAAGAACGTCAATTCCTGCCAAAGGCCAGACTGAGAGGGAGGCCCAGCTGCCCAGTGCAGCGGGCTGGGAGAAGGCCACAGTAAACTACCAACACTGTGTCTTGGCTACCTCTCATTACAAGTCACACCTTGTTAGACACCCTGGTGGCACCTGAGCTCTGCTGGGCTTTAGTTTGCCTCTGGAAATGGGATAATGAGGCTAAAAGGACAAGGCTCTCCAGGTGCTCCTGCAGCTCTAAGTGACAGTCCATTTCCCCACCAAGAGCTATGGCGAGGGGACCCCTCCAGCAGGTGGATGGTCATCCAGGGCATAGATAGCCTAGGGAACTGCTCCCAGCAGGTCCCTTTCCACAGCCAGTCCTGAATTGCTCCCTTGGAAGGTGCCAACCCACTCCAAAGAGGACACCTGGCACGGTGCTCAAGCAACTCCAGGGTAATCCTCAAGGTTCACTGTACCTGAGGCACCCTTCAGCCTTGAGCCAACCTCTGCTACCACCATGTACCTGGTGGCGCCTCCCTCCCGTGATCTTTGAGACCTGTCCACCTGCAGATCCCCAGGTGAACGGGGTTCCTATCAGCTGTTCCAGTGGCTCATGCCAGGTGGGAGAGGTCAGGAAAAGCTAGGAGTGTGAGGAAAGGAAAACACATGTTACCCAAAGCCATGCGCAAGGATGCTCACAGCGGCTCATTCACGGTGCCAGGAGGTAGAAACAGTCCAAGTGTCCATGGAGAGACACACACAGCAAGGTCCAGTCACATGCTAGAATATTACTCTATCAGGAAAAGAACAAGGCTGTGTGGATGGACCCTGAGGACGCTGTGCTCAGTGAGAGCCACAGAAGGACACACAGCATGGACTTTGTGGACAGGAAATGCCCTGGACAGGCAAATCCAGTGACAGGAAGTAGCCTTGTGGGTGCTGCACTCCATGTTCCTTCCAGAGAAGCTGGACCCCCAGTGCATGGCTTTCCACTCCGCACTCCTCCCAGGCACCCAAATGTCCTCTGCTCTGCTCCACCAGCCATGCACGGAGAGCTCTCCAGCCTCAGCCCACTGTTCCTGGCTCTGGGGTCTACACTCCCCAAGTCTCCTTCCCACAGAAGGCTTGGTGGCTCAAGACTATACCATGTCCCAGGGACACCCTGCTGGCCACGGAATAAGCCCAGCAGGGTAGCAGGCTGGGTCACGGTGTATGAAGTGTGACACAAGCCCCACTCTGCCACCTGGTGCCTATTTTTAGGTGTCCCTGGTCAGCAGTGGGATGGGTTGGTCACTGGGTCCCTGCAAAGAGGACAGGCAATGCTTTATAATTGCGGCTGACGTCTGAAGGAGTAAGCGGCTTCCTCTGGAAATAAGCTATCAAGTGAGTCATCAGGAAAGGGAGGGATTACAGCTTGAGAGGTAGTGGTGCTGTGACAATGAGCAGGCAGTAGAGCCACAGGGAGACCAGGACCCTGGAAAGGATGCCAGCCACCTGCTTCTGAGCCTTTCCGCATCCTTCTATGCAGGCCAGGCCTTAGCATGGGGTCGCACACTCCAGGACAACCCCAGGATCCCACACACTGACAGGACCACTGGCAGCTCAGCCTCCCAGGTGCCCCACACAATGACCTGTTTCACCGCCATATGACCAGCACCATGCCCATGCAGTGGGGTCTCCTCCAAGAATAGGGCTCGGAAGCAGGGCCAGGGGAAGGCAGGCGTAGCACAGTGGGACCCTTGGCCTCCTTCCTCCTTTTCCAGCCCCAGACAGGCCCCATACTCACTCTTTCTCCTCCCTCCTTCTGTTCCTTCTTTCTATGGTCCTAGAGACTGAACCCTAGGACTGAACTATATTCCCAGGCTTTTTATTCTTTCTTTCTTCCTATTTTCTTCTATTTATTTATTTTGGAGACAGGGTCTTGTTAATAATTCAGCCTGGCTTTGATCTCACTACATAGCCCAGGCTGGCCTTGACTTCATGGCCATCCTCCTACCTCAGCCTCCCAAGTGCTGTGACCATAAGCAGGTGCCACCATGCTCGGCTTTACTTTTTATTTTGAGATAGGGTCTCATAAAGTTGTCCAGGCTGGGTTCAACCACGTGGTCCTCCTACTTCAGTCTCCTGCCATATGACCCTTGAGGACCTCAGGGCCCAGAGGTCATCCCTCGGTCACAAGTTCCTTTCTCTGTGGTCTCTACCAGCAAGGGTCATGTCTTGGGATCTGCCTGAGAAGGTCCTGGGGACCCTGACTTTGAGCCATGTGGCTGGGCAAGGCAGATTTTGCAAGGTTTGGGGATGTGGGGCAGAGCGCCCCACTGAACCCACATGCCTGGCCAGCCTCAGCTTGAGCACCTAGACTGTCTGGTCAGGAAGGGACATCTTGGGCTGCTGCATGCCTAGCCATGAAAAAAGAGCCCTCTGTTCTCTGTACAGAGGCCAGGGTCAGGGAGCCTCTCTGAGCTGCAGCTATGGGCTTCTGTGAGGCCTCAAGGGCTGAGCCCACCTGCAAGGGTCTGTCCTCAGCATGGGATATAAGCTCGACATGTTTGGAGAGCTTCAGAGCCCTGGGGTGTGTGAAGGGGGAGAAGCTAAAACTGCAAAATGGGTTGACTGGAGAGGTTGGCAATGGTTAGGAGAGGCTCCCTTCCTGGGATGTGGTGGCCACCAGACCTAACTCTGGCAGACAAGGCTCCACCCCAGAACAAGTGCAGGATATACTCTGCCCCAGCTAGGAGGTCCCTGCACCCCAGGTTGCACATCAACACAGTCAGCCCTGAGGGGCCTAGTCTACTCTCCTGGGATAGGTACCAGCAGCCACCTCTTTTGCCTGGCCTGGCTCAAGGCTGACAGGCCACTTACTCAGGTTCCTGCAATCCTAGGTCAGCCATATGATGCAGCCTGTCCTGCTGGTCCCTAAAGGAGTCCGTCCCACTCAGTCACCCAGGCTGGGCTTGAACTTGAGATCCTCCTGCCTCCTCCTGCCTCCTCCTCCTGCCTCCTCCTCCTCCTCCTGCCTCCTCCTCCTCCTGCCTCCTCCTCCTCCTCC
>NW_004524626.1:6190491-6192768 GCF_000260255.1 Octodon degus
CCTCCTCCTCCTCCTCCTCCTCCTCAAGTGCTATGATGAGTGGTTCCAGAGACTCTTTCATGAATTTCACAATTGAAGCCACTGGTATAGCCATACAAATTATTGTGATATGCTGGGTCAACCAGTGGCCCCAGGCAAAGGACAGATGGGGAGTCACTAGGGGCCGTCCCAGAAAGCTTATGAGCACAGTCCTAAAATACAGATACCAAATGTGTCCCATCTACCCAGAGCAGGGTAAAGCCAGGTGTTGAGGTTTCAGCCACACTTTTTTTTTTTTTTTTTTTTTTTTTTCTGGTACCAGGGATCAAATTCAGGACCCTGCATTTGCCAGGCAGGCACTTATGCCACTGAGTTACCTCCCCCGCCCTAAGGTCCCAGCCACAACAGGTGGAAGGACAATATCACATCATACAAATGCTTCCAAGCCAGGTATAGTAACACACGCCTGTTACCCCAGCACTCTGGGTAGCTGAGACAGAAGGATCAAAAATTCTAGTACAACTTGGGTGACTCAGTGATTTAAGACTGTCTCAAAATAAAAGAATAGGGCCAGCCAGATAGCTCAGCAGATTAAAGTGCCTGCTTAGGCAGATGCAGGGACCAGGGTTAGATCCCCAGCATGCCATGTCAATCACACACACACACACACACACACACACCTCTGGGGCACGCTGAGACAGCAACTGAGAATGGGCGTGGTGGCATGTGCCTGTAATTCCAACGCTGGGGAGGCTGAAAACAAGAGAATCACTACACGTCCAATCTGTGTAATGAGACCCTATAGCTCCTGTACTAAATTAAATAATAATAACAACAACAAAAACCACCAGAGCTGGGGATGGAGCTCAGTGTGAAGGCCCCGGGTTCCACCTCTATTACAGCAAAAATAAATAAAATTCTCAAATTCACTGCCAAGCTCATTGGGAACCATACAGGAGCTACCAGGTGCCCAAGAGCTGTTTGCAAAATTCACAAAGTGGCAGGTGAGGAGTCTATCTCCCTGTAGAGGTGGCTGCCAGTGGCTCTGCAGGTTCACATAAGAATGATCAGGAGGGCAGGGCCTCACTCGAAGGTGAAATCCTACCACTACCCTCCCACAGGGCCTGGGGACTGGCCGAGAACCAGGGACATCCTGTGGCAATGCTCCCCATTAACTCTTGGCTGGCCAACTGGGCTGGACAGAGAGGTGGCCATTCTGACCCAACACCAGGCCAGGGCCTCACTGCTGCACCAGTTGCTCCTTTACTCCTCCTGAGGATGTGGAGTCTAACATGGATGTAGTGAGGGGGGCTGGCCCAGCCCCTCAGTGGCTGCAGAGAACAGGCCTTCTGACAGCAGCACTTCCTTCTTTTTTTTCCCCTATAGTATTAGGGATTAAAACCTAAGGTCTCTGCACTAAGCTAATCCTCAACCCTTTTTTTAAATTTTGAGACAGGGTCTTTTTATTGAACTCAGGCCCTTGCACTTGCCAGGAAAGCGCTTATGCTACTGAGCCATCTCCCTGGACTGAGACAGGGTCTTACTAAATTTGTTTAGGCTGGGCTCAAACATGCAATCCTGTCACAGCCTCTCAAGAGTGCTGGGATGACAGGCCTGTGTCACCGCTATCAGGTTCTTCTTTCTAGAGTTGTGAATAGAATCCAGGGCTTTGTGCCTGCTAGGCAAGCGCTCACCATTGAACTACACCTCCAGCCCTTTTCTTTCTGTTTAACAAAGTAGTATTATAAAACACTGCATACAGGATCCGGGGAGATGGCTCAGTGGAATAAGCACTTCACTGGCAAGCGCAAAGGCATGAGTTCAATCCCCGGTTCTGCTAAATAAATAAATAAATAAAATAAAACACTGCATACAGATGATTTGAACCAAAAAGTAACAACATGCTAGAAGCTGGCGTACTGGTGCACACCTATAATCCTAGCACTCGGGAGGCTGATATAGGAGGATTGCTACAAATTTGAGTTCAACCTGGAACTACACACAGAGTTCAAGGCTACCCCAGATCACAAATTAGACCCTGTCTCACAAAAAGAAAAGAAGAGGGGAAGGGAAAGGGAAAGGGAAAGATTCCAGCACTTGGGAGGCTGAGGCAAGATTGCCCCAAGTTTTGAGACCAACCTGGGCTACAAAGTGAGCCCAAGGCAGGCCTGAACAGCATAGTGAGATCCTGTCTCAAAAAAAGAAGGGGGAAGGGGATACAGATGAATGTCCATTTTGTATCTGTGTATTCAAAGTGTTTAGGATAGATTTATAGTTACATTCTCTTAATGAATAGAG
>NW_004524626.1:6193123-6194266 GCF_000260255.1 Octodon degus
GGATAAGCACTTCCCTGGCAAACACAAGGGCCTGAGTTCAATCCCCAGTTCCACAAAAAAAAAAAAAAGAAAGAGAAGAAAAGATACGTTGCCATGAATCCCACTCTCTTCAAACACACTTATCCCATCATTCTTGCTACTTTCTAAAGCTGTACTGGAAATCCCCTTAAATGTCTTCGGTTACACTGTCCCCCTGGCAGCCCTGATGTTCTGAATTGATTCAGAACACTTATCTTTCATGGTCATTTTGACTTTGGAAAAGAGCCAGAAGTCACACAGTGTCAGACCCAGCAAGCAAGGTGGCTGAGAACACATCCAAGGCTCTCAGCAGCTCAGCGGCAGCACTCATAATATATTATCTATCATGCTGCATAAAGACTCGTGAAAGAGGACTTCCAGAACTGATGCAGAAAGTAACAAGAAGGATGGGACATGTGTGCTTGACATGAGAGGGATTCATGACAATGTGTCCTTTCCTGGAAATTTTTTTGTAATTTATAAAACATTATTTTCGGGGCTGGTGAGATGACTCAGTGGTCTAAAGCACCTACTTAGAACAAGCTAAGCTAAGCAAAATCACAGCGACCGCGGTTCAATCCCCAGCACCACATGCCAGCCAGCCCCACCCCCTGGTGGGCTGAGCTGGCCACACACACACACACAAAATAAATAAATTAAAATAAATAAATTAAAAAAACAAAAAAAAAAAAAACAAAAGGAGTTATGTATGATGTTTGGCCTGACACTTACAATCTGCTTCTGCTTTAAAGGCTTCACAGAGAAGCTGCCATCCACGTGCTGCAGGGGAAAGACAGAGGTTAAGTTTTAGACCAAGGTGGCTCCTCCAAGCACTCCTGCTTGGACAGCTGAGGGCTTCCCTGGTCAGTCTATATCCAGAGTTCAAAAAAAGGAACAAGAGGGGCTGGGGAGATGGCACAGTAGAATAGGCACTTCCCTGGCAAGCGCAAGGGCCTGAGTTCAATCCCTGGTTCTGCCAAAAAAAAAAAAGGAAGAAGAGCCAGCCAAATAGCTCAGTGGATTAAGTGCCTTCAAGCAGGCACAGAGGCCAGGGGTTCGATCCTGCTGTACCGCTGCCTCCCCCCCACCTCCCACACACTGAGCTGGCAATTGAGACTGGGCATG
>NW_004524626.1:6194366-6211473 GCF_000260255.1 Octodon degus
CCCCAGCACCACATGCCAGCCAGCCCCGCCCCCTGGTGGGCTGAGCTGGCCACACACACACACACACACAAAATAAATAAATTTAAATAAATAAATTTAAAAAAAAAACATTATTTTCATATAAAAACATATGGGCCTACCATACATTTTGATCACGCCTGGTAGCTGACTGAGATGAGGTCACACGGGAGTAGGACAGGCCCAAAATCAATTTGTGTTCTTGTAAGAAAGGGAAATTTAGACACAAATCTCCAAACTTTAAAACTTGGCAGGGGCTGGGGAGATGGCTCATTAGAATAAGCACTTTCCTGGCAAGCGCAAGGGCCTGAGTTCAATCCCTGGTTCTGCCAAAAAAAAAAAAAACAAAAAACTTGGCTTTGGGGAATAGGTCATGTGAAGGTGAAGGCAAGGGTAATACAGTGCAAGCCTCAGAGCGGCTGGAATGCAAGGAGCTGGAAGAGGCAGTAGGGCCCTGCTCAGCCCCGCCCCAACCTGCATCCCAGACTGTGGTCTCCAGACCAAGACAGGACTTCTGTTGTTTTTTTGAGACAGGGTCCAGGCTGCCCTTGAGTTATGTAGTCCAGACTGGCTGAAGCTCACAGTGACACCCTTGCCTCAGCTCCCTTCCCCAAGTGCTGGGATCACAAGTGTGCACCACCATGTCCAGCTTTGGACATGATAAATCCTGCTCCCCAGAAGCTCAGCCTGGGGTGAATGAAAGCCCAGGAAAATCCTGCAGGGGGTCCAAGCTCCAGCATGAGCCAGCCCTGACCCTTGGCCAATTCTCTAGGAGGATAAGGCAGGCCCAGTACTATGATGTTGGGCCTCTAGAATCCCCAGGAGGTGTTTGGAACCTAGTCACCCTGGATGCCAATTCTGGATAGAGGTCACCACATGTGACCTCCAACCCTCACAGCTCTGGCACATATGCGCACACAAGAAAGCATGCCCCCCCACACACCCCAGTGCCCAGGCCTGGGATTTTATTTTATTTTTTTTTTTTGGCCTGGGATTTTATAAGCAGCCTGGACAGGAGGCCCTTCCTTGAAGGACAAGGACAAGGCAGGCATGGTAAAAAGTGTGGGAGACTGAGGACATGGGGTTTTATTTTTGGCACTGGAATTGAACAACGGCTTTGCTCAATACTGAGCTACATACCCCACTCTTTGTGTTTTTTATTACTTTGACACAGGGTTTGTCTAACTTGCCCAAGCTGTGGAACACCATGCACACTTGGTTCAGCTTTACTTCTTGAATTTCTAGTTCCTCTCTTGCTCTCCTCTGGGGAAGCTCAGTGGCCTCCACTACATTGATTCCCACAGAGAAGGTGTATGCATGGGGCTGGGTATGGGCATGGGCTCTAGGAACACCAGGCCTACCATGGAAGTCACGGCCCTCTCCTGGAGACACATAAGGGGTCATGGCAAGGATGCTGCACACTGCAGTCTGACTTCCAGAGGAATTCCCCACCCCTGCCTTCCAGGACCTTCTGGGGACAGGGCCAGCAGGAAAGCACAAAAAGACAGCCGATAGCCGATAGCCGATAGCCGATAGCCGACAGCCAACAGCCAAGCAGGCAAAAATAGGTTGGGCATCAGAACTATGTGCTTTGTCAAATGGCCTCCCTTCCCAGACTGGGCAGAGGGTTAGGGAAATCAAGAGGGGGACACTGAAGTAAGCCCTGGGCTGCCACAGCTTGGCTCATGGGGAGCAAGTGGCATCAACACAGCAATCTCACATATGACCACACCACTCAAGATTCCACACACAGTCCAGCCCTGGCCCAGTCAGCACAAGGCCAAAGGAAGGCCCAGGAAGTAGGTTAGCAAAGGAAACCCTGGACAGGGGATTCCTCATTGGTCCCACCTGACGTGGTCCCAGAAGCAGCCGCTGTGTGTGGGCAGAGATCCACAAGAGGACCCCACTTATCCTCCACCCCATGAAGGTGCTGCTGTCTCCAAAACCAGGGAAAAAGAACAGAGCAGCTAGGGCCCCTAAACACCCAAGTGTGGGGCAAGCCCAAGCACTCAGCCCCATATATCAGGAATGCTGACACCTTAGAAAGATAGTATCAACTGAGGGGTGGAAATAAGCCCTCAACAACTGGGCATGGAGGCACACACCTGTCCTCCTAGCAGTCAGGAGGCTGAGGCAAGAGGATCACTGTGAGTTTGAGGCCATCCTGGCCTACATAGCAAGGTCATGTGTCTGACCAAAAAAGGACCTCAGGAGCTGGGGAGATGGCTCAGTAGAATAAGTGCTTGCCTGGCAAGTACAAGGGCCTGAGTTCAAACCCTGGTTCGGAAAAAAAAAAAAGGACCTCAGCCCCAGTGGATGCAATGGAGCCAGTCACCACACACTCCAGCAGGCTGAGGCAGGAGGATTGCAAGTTGGAGCCCAGCCTAGGTAACTATGCAAGACTGTCTCAAAATTTAACAAAATAAAAAAGGCTGAGGACATAGCTCAGTGCAAGGCCTTAAGTTCCATCCCTAGCATTGTGAGCATGCAAATGCACACACACACACAACACCTGACACCTGAGCCTTGGACAGCGATGGCCTCACTCACTGCTGCCCTCACCTCCCTTGCCTGGCACAGGGGCCAGGAACATCACACAGGAGCTTCATCCCAGTCAGGAGGGCCTAGGGGTCAGTCCCTTCTTGGGACCAAGAAGGACACAGACAAGGACCCACAGCGAGACATCTGCATCTGCTTGTGACCTGCGCTCTCTATACTGGCCACTCCATGTGGGAGACACAGGCCTGCCTGTGAGCAAGCATGGACTGGGCAGCTGAGTCTGGTGCCTGCCCTCAGGTGGCAGGGCCTCATGACCATAGCTCCACCCCAAGGTGTTGGCTCTGGGCTGTTATCTCTTATCTCCCCCTACACTGTCATGGCTGGCTCAGGGCAGCTCTCAGCTTCGGGGGGTGACAGTCCCCCACTCTGCCCCTGCTGGAGCCCTTCCAATGTTTGGGGTCTCTAAGCCACCCTCTGTTTCTTGGGGCAGAAAGGACCAGTGGGATGTCGTAGCACCATGCCCACACCCCCGCGGGTAACCTTCTACCTAAGACCCCTCATGGGACTCCTCTGCAGAGTCCCCTATGCCCTGGGAGGCTCCACAGGCTGCAAGGAAATCAGAGAACGGGGCGTCTCTGCCACCAACCCAAGTACTTCAGCACCAGCCACAAGGTCCGCACCCAAGGTGAGACCACAGGCAGAGAAACCAAGGCTTGTGAGGAACCAGCAGAGCAAGAGTACAGGGACAGGTTCTGGGAAGGGGGGGGAATCCCCCTGCCAGAGAGCATCCTCCTATGGGCGCTAGGTGGATACGGAGGGCCTGCTGGTGCACACATGGGCCCCCCGGGAGGGGGCAGCAAGGCCTTCTGCACAGGAATGTGGCCCTGGGTTTCCGGATGGGCTGGTTTTTCAAGAGAAACCATAGGTCTGGGTTGGGGGTGGTGTCCCCAGTTCAAAGTGGGCGATTCAAGCTGCCACACTTGACCCCCTATGCTGGGCACCTTCCTCAGGTTTCTATGCAGCCCAGGCACTGCCACCCAGCCCCAGTTGCACCGTGGAACATCCTACGGCCACTTGGACATCCAGGAGACCTGAGGGGTTTTTTTTTGTTTTTTTTTTTTGCAGAACCGGGGATTGAACTCAAGACCCTGCTCTTGCCAGGGAAGCTCTTATTCTCCTGAGCCATCTCCTTCCCCCTACTTTTTTTTTTTTTGAGATAGGGTCTCATTGTATGGTTCAGGCTGCCCCTGATCTAACTATATAGCTCAGGCTGGCCTTAAACTTGCAGCAGTCCTCGTGCCTCAGCCTCCCAAGTGATGAGATCACAGGCATGCACCACCATACCCAGTTAAGCCTGAGCCTCTTGAGGTGCAATCATTGTAAAACCTGAGGAGTCCCCCCAAAATGTTCCTGGCTGGCTCACCTAGGCCTGAGCTATGCCAACAGGTACTGATCCAGCCAGGCCAGGGCAGCAGAGTCAGACACACCATCTCCAAGGACATTCTGGCCACTCTGAGTAGATCCCCTCATCTCTCCAACGAGATCTGCTGCTCACCTCCAATCATACCTAGATACCCTGACAGGTCCCACATCCCCACACAACACACACAGAGACCACAGCCCTGAACATATGCTCCACCCACCCTGTTCTAGCCACAGGGACAGGACAAACACTTGCTCATTGTACCTAAAACTGGAGGACAGGCTGATGGCCACAGGTAGACAGCACTAGGGTGGGCTGCCAGGTGCTCCTGGACCCTGGGGCAAGGACTGTCTCTTTAGCTCTCAGGGCGAAGGCCCGGACACCCCACCTAGCAGCAATGAGTCAGTCACTCTATGAACATTTTACTGCCTGCCTGAACCCTCAGCCCTTCAGGTATAAAGGGCTTGTGGCCTGTGGGGGTGGAAGACTCCCAAGAAACTGAGTGACCTGCCATCAGGAATTTGCTTTTTTTTTTTTTTTTTTTTTGGCGGAACTGGGGATTGAACTCAGATCCTTGCATTTGCCAGTCAAGCACTTATCCTACTGAGCCATCTCCCCAGCACCCTAAATATTTTGTTAGGGAGCTGCTTCAAAGGAGGATTCTTTTTTTTAATTTTTGTGGAGCCGGGGAGTGAACTCAGGCCCTTGCACTTGCCAGGCAAGCACTTATTCACCTGAGCCATCTGCCCAGCCCCTTGCCATCAGGAATTTGGGCACATCACTGTCACTTTCGAGATGCATCACATCACCACATCGGGGATCCAAGACCAACACTGCCTGTTTCAGTTTCTCTTAGGGATCTGTTCCTGCTTGGGACAGCCCACTAGCGCCAGGACCACTGCCCGCACCTGGGTCTGGAGAACACCTTCCAGACCCTTCCCTCTTGGGGATGTGGGTGCTGAAGTGGCTTTACATGTCCTACATCTCCCTTTGGATGTAGGACACAGGGAGAAGACACCTGAAGAAATGATAAGCGCAAAACACCAACAGGGCAGGGTATGGAAATGCACACTGGCCACACCAGAACTCCAGAGGCTGAGGCAGGAGGACTGCAACAAGTTTAAGGTCAGCCTAGGTCACACCGTGGGTTCAAGGTCAGCCTGGACTATCAAACAAGACCATGTCTCAGGGCTGGGGAGATGGCTCAGTGGAATAAGTGCTTCCCTGGCAAGTGCAAGGGCCTGAGTTCAAACCCCAGTTTCACAAAAAAAAAAAAAGACCATGTCTCAAAAAAAACCAACAATAAAAAACCCAAGGCTGACTGCTGCTCTAGGGCACTGGCCCCATTTGCCCACCCACCTATCTACCACCACTCCTCAGCTCTAAGCAGTGCCCAGCACAAAGCTCAGGACAAAAAAAAAGCCTTCCCAAGGAGGGTGCCTGCCTGGGCCTGCTGGTGGCGCCCCCGCCTGGTTGGTCCTAGAACCTCCTGGGGACCCGAAGTTGCAGGCCAGCGGACATCTTCTGGTCCCTGCAAGTGTGAGTCTAGCCTCCAAGGGACCCCATGGGTCCTGTCTTCCATCCAGATCCCAGGGGAGCCAGAGCCTCAGGCCTCTGCCTCCTGCAAAGACAGAGTGTCAGGGAAAGGCCGAAGTGCTGCCAGCCACAGGCCCAAGGCAGGCAGATCCCAGTCACCAGGATTCCAAATTCCCCAGGGTTGCTGCTCCTGCCCAAAAGCAGCCCTGGGAGAGCATGGCCATGCCTCTCAGGCAAGGAAGCAGGGGACCCAGAGGTGGCCATCACTATCAGCAGAGACTAGAAGGAAGTCTGTTCTTCAATCCCACTAGGCCCAGATTTAGGATTCAATGGGGGGCTACACTTGTAAGGCCAAGGCAGGATCCTGGGTGACCCTGGCCCTGGGCTGCAGCCATCACCTGACCATACTGGGCCCTTCCACACCCTCTCCAACCACACAGCCCTCAGAACAAGCCTACCCACCAGAAACGCCATAGACTCGTGCACAGGCAACACACCCATCCCTGCAAGCACACATACAAGCTGGTGTGCCTGGCACCTGTGCGTGCTCACGCTGGCACAGATGTTGAACAAGCATGTACACCTGGCACTCACATACCCACACATGAACACTTGTGTTCTTACCATGGGCACACATACACACAGCCTGGGGCTGTGTTGGTGCCATGGGGTGCAGGGAGCTCCTCTACACACCCCACTGTGTCAACCTCCTGGTATCAGTACATTGATTTCAGATTCTCTTACACTCCCTCCCTCCCTCACCACAAAAGGGGAAAGAAGCTGATCCCACCCTCGAAAGGGGGTGGCCTCCACGAACACAGCTGTCGCTTTATCAGGCCATTCCCTCCTGCTGTGTCAGCATTTCCTGCCAGGTTCCCTAAAGGGGTGTCTGTGACACTGCTGGAACTCAAGCCAAGCCTGGTCAACCCCAGGATGGGACAGCAGGTACGAGAGAGGCCTGAGGGCTATGCCTTGACACACAGACCAAGTACAGGCTCTCTGGGCCTCAGTTCCCCCACCAGAGAGGGCAAAGGTTGGTTCTAGGTCCCATGGTTGAAGCATTCAGGACGTGGATCCACCCCTACATACCTGTGCCCCACCAGATTTCAAAGCCCACAGAGTCTGTCCCTAGAAAAGCCTCTTCTCAAAAAAAAAAAAAAAAAAAAAGCCTCTTGTCTGGACCTGGGCTCTCAGCACCCCTGTCTAAAGTCCTACTGTCCTACTGCAGGCAAGTGTGAGCAGAGCTGGGGACCCGCTGGGGGTGGGGCTGGCACACCTGCTTCCATCCCTCTGCCAGGGAGGCCTGGGACCCCACCCCCCACCCACCAGGGGTCTGAAAGGCAACTCCTCGCCACTTCTGGGGCCTCCCCCGGGAAAATCCAGGAGGGAGACAACCAGGAAGGGTAGGGAAAGGAAGAAAGGGTAGGGTTGCCAGCCATGCATGTCCCCGGGGAACTACGCCTTGCCACTCCTGAGTCCTAGGGACCAATGCAGAGCTGACCAACACTGTAGTGCAGAGCAGCTGGAAACAGCTCACACATTCACTTTCACAGCCAGAAACACTGCCCCGGGAACTTCTCTAGAGTTTAATTCCTGTTACCAGCAGGGCCCTAGGGTTCCACTCCCTCAGGAAGCTCCCAGAGGGAGCTCCCCTCAGGTGACAGGCTCTCTGCCTGTCACCTCACCAGACAGCAAGTGCACAAGATTTCCAGCTCAGGGCACACCCTTGTCACGCTGGGCAAACATTCACCAACCCCCAAACTGCCAACAGAGGTTCCATAGCTGGCTCCGGGACCCAGCACCCAGATTCACCACTGTCAGGGTGCAGCAGATGGCACCGATCATTCCTGAGCAGGAAAGACATTCCAGAGTAGGTGTGACCCACAGGCATTACGGGAAGCAGAGCCCAGGGATGCTGTGGTGGCAGTTTACACACTGAATTTTTCCTTTAACTTGGCAAGACGTTAACCACTTCATCAAGGAAGAACGTCCCCAAACCAGGCGCTGGATGGCTTCTAGATCCCACACCCCCAGGACGATCTAGGTTGGTCTGTCCCAGTGGCCCCACTGGCCTCCTCCCCAGGACCTGGGGTGCTGGTGACAGCTGTAACAGCAGGACGCCCCTGGGGACTCTCCTCACCCCAGGAAGACCTCTGTCCCCATAACCTCACCGGTCCTTAAGAGTTCCTCGGGTTCCAAGCCACTTGGGCTAAATAGTTCCAACCCACACCGGCTGGGCAGACCCCTGTGGGACGCCTGGGCTCAGCTATACCCAGTGTGTCTCCTTCCAAACGGGGTGGGAGTGCGATTCCCAAGAAAGGGAGTCCCCAGGGCTGAGAACCAAAAGTGTCGGGAGCAACAGCGTTAGGGGTGAGGCAAAAGAGGTCCCAGATCCCCATGGAGCCTGGGGTCTGGGATGACCCGGATAGGAAAAATTTGGAGCTACTCAGAGAAAAGGGCAAACAGATGCCTAGGATTAAGGGTCACAAGAAGGGAGATGTCAAGATACTAAGGAAACACGAGTTCAGCGTTAACGGGGGCTCCAGTGTCACCGAGGAATCTAGGGTCAAGGATCTCCAGAAAAGTAAAGCTGGGGTTCAGAACGGAAAGCGGCACAGCGATGAGGGGAGAGGAGCGCTAGAGCGGGGGTCGCGGCGTGGGGCAGGGTCAGGGGTCGTGGAGGGCGGGGCCGGGCGGGGTCGCCACGGCCCTCGCCCTGCGAACCCCGAAAGGGAGCGCGAAGCCCCTCGCGGTGGGCTGTACGGGGTAGGGGAGGGTCAGGTCCATGGCGGGAGACCTGGCCAGACGCCTCACCTTGGAGCCGGGTGCGGCCAGACGCAAAGCTCGCGACGCCTCGGTTTCTCAGAGCCTCTTAGCGGCCGCCGCTCACTTCCGGGTTTGGGGCGCCATCTTGGAGACCTCGCGCACTTCCGGTCACGCCGTGGGGCGGGGACTTGGGGCGGGGCTTTGGGATGAGCGTGGGTGGTGGGCGTGGTTTGTGGGCGAAGCCCGACCCGTGAGATTGTGGAGGTCCTGGCTTGTCTCAGCCTTGAGTCAGATTCCTCCCCAGCAGCACACGAGTGAGTTCGACCTAGCTTTGCTGCGCAGTACAGCTACTTCTTCAGCTCCCTCTGGGCCTTTGCACTCTGCTTGTGGCCCATGTTTCTCTACCTTCACTAACTCCCCTCTAATAGTTCTAATAATCACCCAACATTCTCTCCCCCAGAATATGGACCAAGGCCCAACCACCATGCTGATGCACGTAGGGTCAAGGGGTTACCCTAAGACAGCTAGGCCCTCTCAGACCCATAAGCTGTAGGGATTTGTTGGTCTTTTGGTAGTCCCCAGGAGAAAATGTCCAGAGGATTTGGAAAATAGGAGAGGTTTACTTTTTTGTTACCCAGGGCTTCCAGTTTGCTAGGCAAGCATTCTATTGCTGAACCAAATCCCCAGCCCCGGATTTCGAAAATAAAGACAAAGAGTTAATAGCTGAGGTGGACCATTGCTGATCAGCAAAGGACTCCAAAACAACAGTAGGGGCTTTATACCTTTGCAAAGTTGCAAGACACAAGATTGCCTAGCAACTAATAGCCCACATGTCCATGCAGGATGTTTTTCTCAGGATTGAAGTAGTTTGACTCAAGCTTTAGGCAATGAAGCCTCCTCCTGCCCTCCCACATATGATCAATTTCCAGCTTCAGCGCCTAGAACCATGAGGACTCCTATGCCCTTCCCCTCAGGGGCTTCCAGTGGCCAGATGAAAATTGTCTGGATTTGCCTGTGCGAGGAAAGAGGTGAAATCTGGCCATGTCTAGAGCCCCGGAACACACAACTTTCAAAACTCCGTGAAAACTGAAAGCACAGCGGGGTGTGGTGGCTCACACCTATAATGCCAGCACTTGGGAGGCTGAGGCAGGAGGATTGCTGTTTGAAGCCAGCCTAGGCTACAAAATGAGAGTTCAAAGCAGCCTGAACTGCACAGAAAAACCCTGTCTCAAAAATAACTTTTTTTTTTCAGGGATCAAACTCAGGACCTTGTGCTTGCCAGGCAAGCCCTGAGCCATCTCTCCACTCTCAAAAAGAAAGAGAAAAAGCAAGCAAGCAAGCACAGGGACCTTAATGCAAAAATTAAGAATTTAAAAAAAAAATTGCCAGGCATGGTACTACATACCTGTAATGCAGCTACTCAGGAAGCTGAGGCAGGAGGATCTCAAGTTCAAGGCCATCCTGGTGCTGGTGGGGCCAGGCCAGTTCAGACACCCTCTTTCCAGCCTGGTGTCAGAGATGACTACGCAATAACCTGGACCCAACTCACTAACAGCAGACACTCCTGACCCCATTCCAACCTCAAAGCTGGAGTTCACTTATCTGTGACCCGTGTTTTTTTCATTCAGCAAACTTAGAGACTGGTGTGCCTCTGTCGGGGGCCTCAGCTGAGCAAAGTTGCAGCTCAAGACAGAGTTCAGTTCTCTGGTCTGTCCTGAGGGAAATTGTCAGGAGGCACCGCGTGAAATCTCTGCCTACTACATCCTAGATGGCTGCATGGTAGAAAGGATACTGAAGCTGGGGTTTTGAAATTCAAGTGGGAGTTCGCCAGTTAGTGAGTGGTAGGAGCAGTAATCCAAGCAAAGCAAAAGCTGTTCAAAGACCTGGTCTGACATGGACCCAGCAAACAGAATGTAGCTAAGGGTTTCCTGTAACCAAACTGAAAGGACAAAGGGACAGATTGGTAAACTGAGGCCCAAGCGAAAGAGGGATTTATCCAGAGCAAGCTGCACTTTGAAAGATGCTATTTTGGGCAATTTGGGTAGCAATCCTGTCTATGCAATTATTTTACTTGTTTATTTTCTTTTCTTGAGGGGGGAGCCACTAATCCAGGGCACATGCATGCTATGGTTTCAACATATGCGCAGCAGTCACATGGAGCACCAACACTCAGATCCAGAAGGGTGGATGAAGGGGCTGGGGAGATCGCTCAGTAGAATAAGCACTTGCCTGGCAAGCACAAGGGTCTGAGTTCAAATCCCTGGTTCCTCAAAAAAAAAGAAAGAAAGAAAGATACCAGAAGGGTGAATGAGCTGATTTGAAGGGTGGATAGCTGAGGCAGAAAGATCTCAAGTTTGAAGCAGCTTAAGCAACTTGGTAAGATCCTGCTTCAACATAAAAAATAAAAAGGGCTGGGGATGGGGATGGAGCTCAGGAGTGAGCACTTGCCTAGCGTGTGGGGGACGCTGGGTTCTGTCCCTACCACTGGGGGTAAAAAAATTTTCAAAAGGAAGAAAAAGAAAAGAGAAAAAAAAGTTAAAGAAGCCAGCGGCAAAGCTGTCCACCCTTCAAAACAGCTCATCCACCCTTCTGGATCTGTGCGTTGGTGCTCCAGGTGACTGCTGCACATATGCACGCATGCACCCAGGATTAGTGGCTCCCCCCTCAAGAAAAAGACAAGTAAAATAATTGTGTAGATAGGATTGCTACCCAAATTGCCAAGCCGCCACCAGAGCACTGGGATCCTCTGCCCAGGCCTTGAGGTGGAATCACAAGGCAGCCCTGAGATAGGGCTGGTACTACCTGCCTTCCACATGTGAGGAAACTGAGGCACATAACTGTTCTGTGGCTGGTCAAAGGTCACCAATGGAACCTGAAGAAGGCATGGACTTGGCCTGTGCCATGTGTGCCCCGGCGAACTGGGCAACTGTCTTGGTTCCTTCTGCCCAAAATGGGGCAGTTTGCCGGGGCCAGGCTGGGTCGAGCTGGCTCAGCAGGCAGGAATGTCTAGGGAATTAGTCACATTAGGGGATTTCCGAGGAATCACAAGAGGTAGACTTGGAGGCGACCAGGGACCCAGCTCTGGCGCTCTGGGTGTGGCACTGTTTCTCGCTGTGCGACCCTGGGGAAGTTATATAGCCTCTCTGTGCCTGCATCACCCCATTTATGAAATGAAAATAGGAGTACTGACAGTAGCTATCTGCCAGATGGTTCAGATTTGCACACAGGCAAGACATACTCTCCCCTGCCCCCCTTTTTTTCTTTTCTGAAATTCTGAAGATCAAACTCAGGGTCTCATGCGTGCTAGGCAAGTGCTCACCCCTTGTCTTTTTTATTTTACTTTGACAAAGGTCTTGCTAAACTGCCCAGTCTAGATTCAAACTTGCTTTGGCCTCCAGACTAGCTGGGATGACAATTGGGCCCTACCTCACCCTAGCCCAGCCTTTCTTAAATATTTCACATGGTGGAAAACTCCAGGAAAAGGTTCTCGATAAGGAGATTCTCGGGCCCTCAGCATCCCCACAATGGAGCACCTGGCGCCAGCCTCAGTTTCCCTCCCTCCCTCTCCCCAGTTTGTGGTAAGGAGATAAGGGTGCAGGGAGAGGAGGAAGGCATGTGGGGGAGCAGTGGCTCCAGTCCTGGGCAGGTGAGGAGGGGCAGGTGCCCCCTCGCCTGGCCTAGCCCAGTGGGAGCAGCAAACCAAGTCACTTCCTGTTTCTCCTCAACCTGGAAAGTCCCGGCGATCCCAGAGGCCACGGATGCCTCTCCCTCCCGCCCCCTGGCCACTTCTGCTTTCTGTGCCTGCTTCCTCTCAGCTGGGGCCTCAGCCCATCCCCTGTACTTGCCTGGCACAAATGGGGGAAACTGAGGAAGGAATGCACTGGTAGGCCTTGCCCCTCCCCTGGTTCCCTTCATCGCTGGCCATCTCTGTCTCTGTAGGCCTCTGTCTCTCTTTGTTTCACAGCATCCATCTCTGCCTCTTGGTAGCTCTGTTCTCTAAGTCTCTTCTATCACGCTGTCTCTACATCTCTGGCTGGGTGTCTCTGTGTCTCTTGTGTATGTTTTTATCCTCTCTCTCTCTCTCTCTCTCTCTCTCTCTCTCTCTCTCTCTCTCTCTTGTTCTTTGAGACAGAGTCTCACTACACAGTTCAGGCTGGCCATGAGCTCACTTTGTAGCCCAGGCTGGTTTTCAACTCACAAGCATCTTCCTGCCTCAGCATCCTGTGTGCTGGGATGACAGGCAAGCACCACACCGAGACATTATGTTTCATTGTCTCCCACTCTGTGCCTCTCAGGTCTCTCTGTCTCTGCCTCTGCCTCTGCTTCTGCCTTTGCCTCTGCCTCTGCCTCTGTCTCTCTGCATCTCTCTCCCTCTCCCTCCCCAAGGGACCCTCAGCTGCGAGCCCCACACCCTCCTGCCCAGGCCCAAGCCCAGGCCTGCCTGGCTGGCTCTGGGATCCCTGGATGAATCCAGCCCAGCGCTGTGTTTGCCTGAGGCTCCCTCCTTGATCCTGCAGCTGCTCAGCTCAGGGCTATGTCAGTGCCAAGACATTGTCAGAGAGCCTCAAACCCGCCAGACAGGTTTGAATCTGCAGGGCTGGGCCTTCCACATCAGCTCTGGACACAAGCAAAACTCTTTATGCCAGGGACACAGCTAGAGGCAACTGCAGGGCTTATGAGGGTCCTTGATCTCAGGGCTGGGAAAGGGGACAGTGGTACAGTGGGGTCCTACTGTGGGCAATTGGGAGTCACAGAAGGTTATAGAGCAACAGGGTAGCACAGTCAGGGTGGAACCAGCAGCCACTTGGCCTGCCATCCTGTCCTAGATGGGACGGGGCACAGAAGTGGTACCTGGGGTCAGGTTCATCTGGGGACAAGAACTAAACCAGAGGAGGCTGAGTCACTGCCCCCGAAGTTGGAAAAAGGAGGTAAACTTGGAGAATCTTCTGTCAAGGGCTGAGAGTGAGCCAGGCTGGGGCAGAGGATGGAGGGGAGGGTAAGGACCCGCACATTCACCCCTCTCCTTTTACTCTGCACCCAACCCCAGGTCAGAGGTGACAGTGAAGAGGGCCTGAACACCAGGCCAAGTGGTTTGGCTCTGTCCCCCCTGCAATAGGAAGCCGTTGGAGGCTTCAGAGAACTGAGGCGGAGCAGCTAAAGAGGGGACAAATTGAGGGAAAAGAAGGCCAGGGAAGAGTATAGTGGGGCAGGTTGGGTCGCAGGCGCACAGGTCACAGGTCACCCAGGAGGTTCAGCCCCCAGAGCACCTCCACAGCAGCCCCGGTACTGGTCTACACTGAGTTGGGAGCAAAACTCCCAGTGTGGTGGCCAGCGCCTGTCACGCCAGGACTGTGCCAGGCCAAGGCGAGAGGATCCCCAATTCCTGTGCAACCTGGGCAATTTAGAGACTTAGGGAGACCCTGTCTCAAATTTTTGAAAAAGTATGGGGAAGGATCCCAGGAGGCAAGCAAGCCATAGCCACACTCACCAGGGTACCCGTGGGTGCCTACATAATGCCACCCCAAGTAGTGATGTCACCTGCTCTGGGACTTTCTGGAGGGGCACCTAGGATGGGTGCCACCCAGCCCCAGGGAGATTCCAAAGGCCCAGCTGGTCCCAGTGACTCATTCCAGGACCAATGGCTCAAGAGCCACATACGCAGAACCTCAGGGCTCCACCGCCCTGCTCCAGGCCTGGCTCCCAGCACATCCCACAGGGTGTGGGAAGAACCGGACTCCCCCTGGCTGGCAATCCCAGGGACAGGAACTAAGAGGGCTTTGCCCCCTGCTGCTCATTGCTATCCCTGTTGCTGCAGGAGAGATTAGGGAAGGCAGTGTGAGTTCGGGCTGTGTGAGATAGGTCAGCAGATTAAGTGCCTGGACCAGGGTTCATCCCCAGCACCACATGCTGTGCCGGCTCCCCCCCTCCCCCCAGGGTGCACTGAGCCGGCCACTGAGAGACTGGGCCTGGTGGCACATATCGGTAATCCCAGCTCTGGGGAGGCTGAAAACAGGAAGGATCACTACAAGTCTGATCTGTGTGATGAGACCCTGTAGACACTGTACTAAATAAATAAATAAATAAATAAATAAATAAATAACATAATCTGAGCTGGCATGTTGGCATACACCTATAATCCCAGCACTTGGGAGTCTAAGGCAGAAAGATCACCATGAATTCAAGACCCTGTCTTAAAAAAAGAGAGAGAAAATGATTAATTTAGTCAGGTATGGTAGCGCATGCCTATAGTCCCAGCATTTTGGAAACTGAGGCAGGAAGATGAAAACTTCAAGACCATTCTGAGCAGAGTACCAAGAGTCTGTCTCAAAATGTGAAAGTTTTGTAAAGGGCCAAGGAGTGTAGCTCAGCTCAATGGCCCTGGGCCCATCTTTGGTGTTATGGAAAAAAACACACAAAGGGCCTGGCAGTAGCTCAGTGGTGAGTGCTTGCCTAGCATTTGCACGACTGTGGGTTCCGTCCCCAGCACTGCAAAGACTGAAAATAGTTTCATTTCTGCTCCACACTATCCTCCCCTGGCATGATTCCTGTAAAGCCCATTTTATTTATTTATTTATTGGGGGGGGGCTGGCTCAGGATGCCTTCAGGGCAGGTCCAGCAAGGCTTGAGGATCTGGGGATGGAACCACAGCATCCTGAGCCTGACTGCTTTGTCTAAGCAATCTCTTAAACAGATGAGCTAATGGGCGGGCTCCCTAAAGCCCATTTTAGGCACCTGCAGAAGCTAGCTTTCATATCTCTAAGTATGTCAACCAGGTCTCATCCCCCATTTTGCTTTGTTCTTCTGAGACAAGTTCTCACTATGTAGTCCAAGCTGGCCTCAAAGGCACAGTGATCCTCCTGCCTCAGTCTCTTGAGTGCTCGTCCTCCATATTGGTTAGACTGCTGATTGCAAGCAATAGAAACTTTTTTTTTTTTAATTAATGTATTTAGTACAGGGTCTACAGGGTCTCACTACACAGATCCGACTCGTAATGATCCTCCTGTTTTCAGCCTCCCAAGCGCTGGGATTACAGGAACGGGCCACCACACCCAGTCTCAATCACCCTCTCAGCACACCCCAGAGGTGGGGCCGGCATGGCACGGCACACCAGGGATTGAACCTGGCCACTGTGCTCTGCCTAAGAAGGTGCTTTAGTCCACTGAGCAACTGACTGGGCTTTCAAGCAACAAAAACTTGTTTGTTGCGAGCCTTTTTCTTTGTTCCTTGAAATAAAAGGCCCAGACAGGGGTCAAACTTCTCAGCATTGTGGAATTTTTTTTTTTTTCCAGAACCGGGGATTGAACTCAGGCCCTTATGCTTGCCAGGGAAGCATTTATTCCACTGAGCCATCTCCCCGGCCCCCCCCCTTTTTTTTTCTTTTAAGACAGTGTCACTATGTAGTTCAGGGCAGTTTTTATTTTTATTTTTATGTATTTGGTACACGGCTCACACTCAGTCTTGGTGGCCAGCTTGGTGTGCCCAGGGACAGGGCTGGTGCATATGTGGTGCCAGGGAACCCCAGTCTCTGCGCTTGCCTAAGCAGGCGCTTAGTCCACTGAGCTATCTGGCTGGCCCTGTTCAGGTTGGTTTTGAGCTCACTATGTAGCCCAAGCTGACCAACTTGCAGCAATCCTCCTGTCTCAGCCTCTCAAGTAAGCACTGTGGACCTTTGAGGCTGACTTGTTTCCTGGTGTCAGTGTGCTGAGTGCCACAGGATGTACAGCAGCGTCTCTAGCCTCTATCTCTCTCTTTTTTTTTTTTTTTTGGCAGAACCAGGGATTGAACTCAGGCCCTTGCACTTCCCAGGGAAGCGCTTATTCTACTGAGCCATCTCCCCAGCCCCGCTTCTATGATTTTTTTTTTTTTTTTTTGTGGAACCAGGGATTGAACTCAGGCCCTTGCACTTCCCAGGGAAGCGCTTATTCTACCGAGCCATCTCCCCGGCCCCAAAATTTCATGGTACTTTACGAAGGGAACACCGACGAGGATGGGATTCGAACCCAGGCATGCAGAGCACAATGGATTAGCAGTCCATTGCCTTAACTACTCGGCCACCTCGTCCACTGCTTTTCTTTTTAAACCAGTGTTGTTTCTACAACTTGCTAAATTGTCCCAGCTGGCTTCAACTTGTGAGCCTCCTGCCTCAGCCTCCCCAGTGCTTGGACTGCAAGCCTCTGCTACCACCCCTGGCTTTCCGCCTCTTCAGGGTCTACAGCTCTGTCCACCCACTCATAATGACCAACGCATAGCTTGTGCTATTGCCCACTGTGCCTTTCATATCAGAATTGCTTCTGAGTCCTAGAGGTGCAGCTGGTGACTCTCACAGTCCTAAGGATTTTTCCACCTCTTCACTCTCCAGCTCCGCTGTCCTCTCTTGGTGTTTTTCTCCAATGGGTTTCCCCTTTCCGGGGATAAAGATGATGTTCCCAAACTTTAGGACCCTGTCCCCTTATTAGCTCTAACACAGCAGGTTCCAGGGAAGGATCTCACTGACCTAACCTGGCTCACATGCAACTATTAAACCAATTACTGCAGCCAATGAGTAGAAAGTCCTGATTGGTCAGTCTGGGGTCACATGACTGTGTGCAATCATCTTATTGGGTACAAACTGTGTAGGCGGAGTGTGAGGCAGGAAGTGTAGCTCAGTGGTAAATATTGCCAGCACTGAGGAAAAGAAGAAAGGGAAGAGAAAGAGAAAAAAGGAGGAGGAGGAGGAAGAGAAGGAAGAAAGGTAGGCAGGCAAGTGAGAACAAGCAAGTAAAAACTTTTTTTAAAAAAATCATAGAAGCAAAAAAAAAAAAAAGTAAAAAAAGGGCTGGGGAGATGGCTCAGTGGAATAAGCACTTCCCTGGCAAGTGCAAGGGT
>NW_004524626.1:6211573-6224006 GCF_000260255.1 Octodon degus
AAAAAAAAAAAATCATAGAAGCGGGGCTGGGGAGATGGCTCAGTAGAATAAGCGCTTGCCTGTCAAGTGCAAGGGCCTGAGTTCAATCCTCAGTTCCGCCCCCCCACCCAAAAAAAAACCTCACAGAAGTAGAGTATGGTGGTGCGCATTTGTAATTCCAGCACTCTGGGAAACTGAGGTAGGAGGGTTGTAAGTTTGACTCCAGCCTGGACTATTTAGCTAGAATCTATCTCAAAGAAGAAAAATAATCATTAGTAGACACTGAATTTCACGTATGTAGCCATTTTGAGTGCCCGGCTCTGTGGCATTAAGTGTGTCGCATAGCTGTGCACTGTTCCCACTTTCTACCTCGGGGACTTTCCGTCTCGTGCAGCTGACCCCAGTCCCCACCCCAGCCCAGCACCGACATCCCCTTCTGTCCCTGTGGCTCTGAGGACACGCTTGGCCGTCCTGGGAGTGGACCTTGTGGTACACATCCTTCTGTGCCTGACTCAGCTCCCTGAGCAGCGTACCCTCGAGGTCCATCCATGTCAAAATGTGGTCAGGACCTCATTCTTTTCATAGCTACGTAATGTTCCATTATATGAATGAGACACATTTAGTTTAGCCATTTTTCTGTCTCCGTGGTTAGGCATTTGGGATTTGGGCTCTTTCCTTTTTTTTTTTTTTTTTTTGTTTAATAGGGTTGGGCCTTGGAGACAGGGTCTCAGGTATTCGAGGCTAGGCTTGAACTAACAATATAGTCCAGCCTGGCTGTGAACGCATGATGATATGTTCCTGGGTGCCAGGATCACAGGCATGTATTACCACAGCCACTGGCTTTTGTTTTGTTTTGGGGGGGGAACCAGGGATTGAACTCAGACCCTTGTGGTTGCCAGGGAAGCACTTATTCTACTGAGCCATCTCCCTGGCCCACTTTGTTTTGTTTTGAGACAGGGCTTCACTATGCAGTCCAAGCTGCCTTTGAACTCACTTTGTAGCCCAGGGTGACTTGTATTCCAGCAACCTTCCTGCCTCAGCCTCCCCAGTACTGAGATTACAGGCATGCACCTACACAACTGGCATGCATCCACCTTTTATTGATTTTAGGCTTTCTTTCTTTCTTTCCTTTTATTTCATCTTTTTTTGTTTTTTTTTTTTGGTAGAACCAGGGATTGAACTCAGACCCTTGCGCTTGCCAGGGAAGCACTTATTCTACTGAGCCATCTTCCCGGCCCCTATTTCATCTTTTTTTTTTTTAATTTTTATTTATGAGAGAGAGAGAGAGAGAGAGAGAGAGAGAGAGAGAGAGAGAGAGAGAGAGAGAGAGAGTGTGGTGTGTGTGTGTGGCCAGTTCAGCCCACCAGGGGGCGGGGCTGGCTGGCATGTGGTGCTGGGGATCGAACAGCGGTCCCTGATGCTTTGCCAAGCTTGTTCCAAATAGGTGCTTTAGACACTGAGCCATCTCTCCAGCCCTATTTCATCTTTTTGAGACAGGGTCTCACTATGTAGTTCAGGCTGGCCTTGAGTTCACTTTGTAGCCCAGGCTGATCTTAAAACTCTTAACGATCCTTCTACTTTAGCCTCCCAAGTGTTGGAATTACAGTCCTGTGCCACCAAGCCCGGCTCTTTTATTGATTTTTGGCTTGGTTGCTGGCAAGGGAATCCCGGGCATTGTGCGTGCCAGGCAAGAGCTCACTATTGAGTCGCGTGTCCCCCTTTCTGCTTTACATGAGATCATACGTTTGTTGCCCTGAACACCATGGTTCCTAAATATCACATAGACTGCCCAGAGGGGCCTGCTTCTTCCAGGCTGTCATGTATACTGTGTGCAGTTCTCTGTGCTGTGCCTTGGGTTCAGGTTCAGGGAAGGTTCACATCCTGTGAGCGTCGGATGTTCATCTGTCATCTTTTAGCTCGCCCTCCCCACCCCAATTTTTTTCTCAGTTTTTCTTTCCTGTGGTTTGGTTTTCATGAAAATCAGTTGTTTTTCCTGTTATGTTTCCCACAGTCTAGACTTGTTATATCTTTTTTTTTTAATTTGCTTGTTGTTTTTTTTTTAAAAAAATTATTTATTTACGTGTGTGTGTGGCCAGCTCAGCCCACCAGGGGTCGGGGCTGGCTGGCATGTGGTGCTGGGGGATTGAACCGCGGTCCCTGTACTTTGCTAAGCTTGTTCTAAGTAGGTGCCTTAGACCACTGAGCCATTTCACCAGCCCTTGTTTTTTGAGATAGGCTATCACTAAGTAGCCCAGGCTGGCCTTGGACTCTGGGTGATCCTCCTGCCTCAGCTTCCTGAGTGCTGGGATCACAAGTGTGTGCCACCATGCTCAGTTCCACTGTCTAGAATTTGCCATTCTCTTTCTTTGTACTAATTTAAGTTTGTTTGTTTTTTTTTGTGTGGCTGGCTCAGCCAGCCCTGGGGAATGTGGTGCCAGGGATTGAACTGTGGTCACTGAGCTTGCCTAAGCTTGCTTAAGCAAGCACTTTAGACTATTGAGCTATCTCACTGGCCCCCTAATTTAAGTTTTTGAGGAGGTGACCTGCTCACTTGTGCAACCAATGAAGAAAACAGCCTGGTAAGCTGACTGCAGTGGCCTACAACAGTCCCAACATTCTTAGAGGGTAAAGCAGGAGAATTAAAAGTTCAACACCAGCCTGAAAAACTTAGTACCTGTCTCAAAACATGATTTTTTTTTAAAGGTCTAGGTAGGGCCAGGGAGATAGCTCAGTGGCACAAGTGCCTACTTGGCAAGTACAAGGTTCTCTGTTTGATTCCTGGTATCCAGAAGCACACATATGTATGGTCTGGGGATGTAAACTCAGTGGGAAGGCCTGGTACCACAAAATAAAAACAAAAACAAATTCACCCTCCCAGCTCTTAAGACCCAGTAATTCCACTCCTTGATACCTGCCCTCAAGAAATGAAAAAATACATTCATACAAACATGTACACATGTTCACAGCAGCCAGAAGTTGGCATTAACTCCACTGTCCATAGATGGACAGAGGGACATGTAGCAAGGTTTGTCCCAACTGGAATATTACTCAACCAAGAAAAGGAGTGTGGCTATGACTCTTGCCACATCATGGATGAACCTTGAGGGCACTATGCTCAGAGAGAAAGAGGCCAGACAGAGGTCACACAGTGTGGGCTCTGTGGACAGGCAATGCCCAGGACAGGCGAACCCAGAAACAGGGAGTGGACTTGGGGGTGCATAGGGTTGAGAAGGAGATAGGTATAAAAACAAAGATATTTATGTTTTGGATAGACCTTGAAGAGTGATGAAAAGTCTGTATATAAAGTGACTGAATGGGGGCTGATGAGATGGCTCAGTGGTCTAAAGCACCTACTTAGAACAAGCTTAGCAAAGCACAGGGACCGCGGTTCAATCCCCCAGCACCCCATGCCTGCCAGCCCGCCCCCTGGTGGGCTGAGCTGGCCACACACACACACACACACACACACAAATAAATAAATAAATAAATAAAATGAAAAAAAAAAAAGTGACTGAACAACACAGACACCCTGTCTCAAAAACAAAACAAGGGGTAGGGGTAGAGCTCATTGGCATAGCACCTGCCTGGCAAATGCAAGGTCCTGAGTTCTATTCCTGGTGCCAAAACCCAAAACAAAACAAAGAACGGCGGCAGTGTGGATTTTCACTGAGGGTCTTTCGTATGAGGAACAACTCTATGCTCAGGGAACTCTTTTTTTTTTTTTTTTTTTTTGCGGAACCGGGGATTGAACTCAGGCCCTTGCGCTTGCCCGGCAAGCACTTATTCTACTAAGCCATGTCCCCGGCCCCTCAGGGAACTCTTGATGGCTTTGGAGAACATATATGATTGTCACAACTGGGGGACCTCCTGTCATGGAGCAGGTGGAGGCCAGTGAAGCTGTCTGGCACCTTGTAGCGCCCAGGAATATCTGCATAGACAATGAGCCGGCCCCAGTGTCCCCAGTGTGTAGGGGGTGACAGATGGTGACATGAATGTGTGTGTTCTAGGATTGCTGCTCCATCTGTAGCAATATGATAAAGCCCAGCAAACTGTGTCAATCCCAAGCGTCTTGCTGCGAAGGTCAGTATGTAGGGTCAGGGTAGAGGTGGGGGTCACTGGTCCCCAGACCGGCATGCCTTTGCTGCAGTCCACGTGCCCCCTCTAGTGGCCACAGGAGTCCACATAGCCTGCTCGCGCCTGGGATCCATCCAAACTTTTTTTTTTTTAATACAGGCTCTTACTGTGTAGTTCAGGCCAATCTTGAACTTGTGATCCTCCTGCCTCAGTCTCCCAAGGGCTGGGATGACAGAACTGTGCCTCCACGCCTGGCTTGCCAAGTATTTTAATGAACACGTTAAAGCTCATGTCAGCAGGGCCTGATGGCACAGGCCCATCATCCCGGCACTTTGGGAGACTGAGACAAAACTGCAAGTTTGAGTCCAGCCTGGACAACTTGATGACTTGGAGGCTCTGTCTCAAAATGAAGGGCTGGGGAGATAGCTCAGTGGAGTAAGTGCTTGCCTGGCAATCATAAGGTCCTGAGTTTGATCCCTAGTACCACCCCCCCCCAAAAAAAACCCAAAAGCCCCTAATAATTTAGTGAGGGGCCGGGGAAATGGCTCAGTGGAATAAGCACTTCCCTGGCAAGTGCAAGGGCCTGAGTTAATCCCCGATTCAAAAAAAAAAAAAAAAAACCTATTCTCAAAATAAAAATTGGGTTGGAATGCTCAGTGCAAAGGCCCTTGGTTCCATCCTCCGGACTGCATACTGATTAATCTGAGGGAGCCAAATTCAAGGGATTAATGGGAAAGCTGCTTGAAGTGGTTTCCCTCACAAACACCCCAAGACACCAGGCTCAATGGTATAACTGTAACTTCAGCTACTCAGGCTGAGGCAAAAAGGGTTCGGAAATTCAAGGCCAGCATGGGCAACTTAACGGGACCATGGCTCAAAATGAAAGGTGCTGGGGATGTAGTTCATTGGTAGAGCATTTGATTAACATATAGGAGGCTCTAGGTTTCATCCCAGGAGAGAGAGAGAGAGAGAGAGAGAGAGAGAGAGAGAGAGAGAGAGAGGCCACCCAAAGGGACTGAGAACATAGTTCAACGTGTGTGAAGTGTGCTTAACAGGCAAGAAACTTGGGGTTCGAACTGGGCGTGGTGGCGCATGCCTATAACCCCCAGCACTCGGGAGGTTGAGATAGGAGGATCTCTGCCAGTTTGAGACCAGCCTAGAGACTACAAAAGTGAGCACAAGGCCAGCCAGAACTGCATGAAATCCTGTCTCAAAAAAAAAAAAAAAAAAAAAAAGCAGCTTGGGGTTCAGTTCTCAGCACAAAAACACGAACCCCCAAATGCAAGAACTCCAAGCACTCCCCCCCAAAAAAAAATTTGGTTCCTGAGCCCATTTTACAGATGAGAAGCCAGAGGCAGAGGGACTAACAGCATCCTCAGAGCCTCCAAGACAGGATGATTGTCCTAGCACAATAGTGCAGAGTGAACAACCCATCGAGGCATCCACCTGTCATCCCAGCTACCCAAGAGTCTCAGGGAGGAGGATCCCAAGTTCGAGCTCAACCTGTGTAACTTGGTGAGACAATCTTCTCTCAGAACTTAAAAAAAAAGAGCGAGGGAGAAAACACTGCCGGGCACAGATAGGGGCGATCTCAACCTTATCAAGCCATATTTGTCAGCTCTTCATGTTTTGCACCTAAAGTACTCCTGACACGATGCCAGCTGCCCTCCCAGTTCTCCCCGCCAGGTCAGGGCAGAGCCCGTTTTGTGTGCGTCTCCGCCCCTCCAGCCCCACCCGCGCTTGATAAAGTCTTGGCACCGAATTGGCCACTTTAGGCTACTTTTTGACCTTTGACCCCACCCAAAGAGGGTTCGTGAACAGATCTGGCTGGTGTGGGGCCCTTGCTCTCGGACTCTCCGTGACTTCGAACTTCCCACTAACCCGCATCCACTTCACGGAGATCGTTAGCAACAGTAACCTCCGACATCAGCCCCAAACCTCACTGAGGGTAGAGTGCCTAGCCCTCCCGTGTCCTCTTTCCGTCCACCTTCTCCTTGACGGGCATCTCCGTCGACCAATCAGAGATTCGTCTCCGCCTTCTGGGCAGAGCCCATAGTCGACCAATCCTCGCTCGGGCGCCCACCCGGATCCAAACGGTCCAATCATCAGCGACAGCGGGGGCGAGCCAAAGGGGAGGTGCCAGTAATTGCAGCCAACGGTTGCGCACATCCGCGCCGCGTGGGGGCGTGTCCCACGACGGGGCGTGCGCCCGCGGCGGGGCGCAGGGCGGTAAACAAGATGGCGGTGTCGTGTCGGGCGCGGAAGGGGGAGGCGATCCGGAGCGCCCGGGAGTGAGGTTCCGGGCCGGGAGGGCGGCGCCGGCGGCCCTCGAGGGCAGCCTTGCATGGGCTGGATCCCCCCTCGCCGCCGCGCCTCCTGCTTTCGCGCGGCTGCCGCGGCGAGGGGGACGCGACGCCCGGGTTCAGTCAGCCTTTGGAAGCCTGTTTTGGAGCCTGCGGCCTGCATCGCCCCGGCTTCCCGGTGGCGGCCGACGGCCGGTGGTCCCGGGCTCGCGGCGGTGGAGAGCGCGGGGCCGGGCATGGACGGCGCGGACGGGCCCCAGCGCGTTCGCCGCCTTGGCCGAGCTCCTGGACGATGATGACCTAGAGCCTCAGTGCCCGGGGACAGCCGCGACCGTCGCAGGAAGACTTCCCGTGGACTTGGCGGGGGGTGGGGGGTGGGGGTCTGTCCGTTACCTTTCTTTCTTTTTTTTTTTTTTTTAAACGTTTGGAGAAGGGAAGCCAAGGCCGGAGGCAGGCGTCGCCCGTCAGGGGGACCGAGGGGACAAGGGGTGGGAGGCGTGGAGGTCTTCCTGGCGCCGGGCCCAGGATGGACGTGGCCGACCCGCAACCACCGAGCCTGTTCCCTGAGGGTGAGCTGATCGCCGTGGGTATGGACACCTTCATCCACCGCATCGACTCCACCGAGGTCATCTACCAGCCGCGCCGGAAGCGCGCCAAGCTCATCGGGAAGTACCTGATGGGCGACCTGCTGGGCGAGGGCTCCTACGGCAAGGTGAAGGAGGTGCTCGACTCCGAGACGCTGTGCCGCAGGGCCGTCAAGATCCTCAAGAAGAAGAAGCTTCGGCGCATCCCCAATGGCGAGGCCAACGTGAAAAAGTGAGTGTGGGTCTAGGGTCGAGCCTGGCGTTTGCTTGCTTGCTTGCTTGCTTGCTTGTTTCCTTCCTTCCTTCCTTCCTTCCTTCCTTCTCTCCTTCCGTCCTTCCCTTCCTCCTTCCCTCCCTCCCTTTCTTCCGCTTTTCCTCCTCTTCCTTTTTTCATTTCCCTTTCTCTTTTGTCTTTCTTCCCACTTGTTTTTATTCCTCCTTTCCTTTGCCCTTTTTCCTTCCAGCTTTCTTCCTTCCGAGTTTTTCTTCATCTTTTCTCCTGCCTGCTTTTTATTCCTCTTCCCCCCCACATTTTCTTTCATTTCTTCCGCTTTCTTTCCCACTTGTTTTCCACCCTTTCTGAGTTCTGTCTTTTCTTTCACTTCCTGTCTGACTGCTTTCCTTCCTAAACTCTCTCCTCTTTCTTTTATTCCTTCTCTCTTTACTTTCTTCTTCTCTTCCTTCTATCTACCTCTTGTTTTCCTCTCTTCTTCCTAAAGATTGAGCTGACAGGTGATGTGTGCCCCCCCCCCCCAGCCAAGGACAGTGTGTCAGGGCATTGCAGGAGGACTTTTCCTAAGGCGGGGTACCCCCCTATGTGCTGTCCAAAGAAGGGATGCCCCTTCTCCTGCTTCTTGACTGCAGCCTGTGTTAGTTTGGGCCCTGTAAATTTGTCCACACAGTCATAGCAGTTTTTGTGTGCTGTGTGGTCATTATGGGGCAGGCGAGGTGGGGTTTGTTTATGTTGTCCAAGGGGAATCTTATAGTTGCCAAAAATAATTGTTTGCTACAGCTTATCGGCTGGTAGAAGGAAAACATGGCCTCTTGTTCTTGCCTAGCATGGGAAGCTGGAATATCCCTCCTTTGGCTTGAGTGGCCCTGCCCGGGCTTGCTGTGCTGGCCCTGAGCGGCCTTGTGTTTCCACAGATTTCTTGGGGCACTGCTGCCCCAAGCGCCCCCGCACCAAAGCCCCTCCTCCCATAGCTGGTACCTCTTTATCATTCACCAAACTCCTGCTCTGCCTCTCTGTCCTGACTTCACTCCCACCCCACCCCCATTTCCAAGAAGGGACCTTATCTGCTGGACCAGACTGCGGGACTGGAGGGGACACCCTATAAGGTGGACGGTGACCTTGGAGACAGTCCTGATCCCTGAGGCCCACTGGGCTCTGCTCCTTTTACCCAGCTTGCCTAGCCTTTGAGCTGTGACAGGGCCTGTGATATCCCGCCAGCCTGAAGCCTGAAGCCTGAAGCCTGAAGCCGAGTAGCAGGCGCCAAAGCTAAGGCTCTTGAGAGTCAGAGTGGCTGGGTTGAAATGGGACCAGCAGAGAAGGTGGCCAGATTCTCTGGGGTGCCTAGCAAAGGGGTGCCCTATTAGAAGCTGGGGCCAGGTGTCCTGGGGGCCAGGCCCTGGACTGCCTCCCCCAGCCCTCGGCTTATCCTGGCTTGAGTGCAGTTTCTGATCACTCTTTTCTCTTAAATCAGAAGCGTGTGAGGGCGAATCTGGCCCACGGCTGCCAGTTTGTGATTTCTGTGCCTGATGTTCCCAGACCTTGACTGGAGTACAGGGTCGGGTGGATGCTGAGGGTGGGGGCTCTCTGTACAGGTGGTGCCTAGGGAAGAGCTGTCTGTGTTGTGAATGCCCCAGGCAGCGTGGTTTTCCTTTTTCTCCTAGCTGACCCCTTACTCCCCTAACATTGGCTTCAGAATCTCAGTCCTACCCTTGACCCCTTGCTGCCTCTCTTCATCTAGAGGGAGGTAGCCTTGGGCCTCTAGAAGGGGTCTACCTAGTACCCCAGGGTCCTTGTACTCTCCTGCTGCGCTTTGTGATTGTCACCATTGGCAGACCAGCGGCTTCTAAAGTCCATCCAGCTAGAAGTGCCTGCTGTAGTAGTTATCTGTCCATCTGTCAGTCCATCCGTCCCCCCTCTTTCCTCCCCATCCTGACTTGCCTTGGGTTCTTGGTGCCAGGAGGAAGCTACCCACCTGCACATTCCAGGGTCTTGAGGTGCAAACCCGCTCACTTGAGAAGTCCTGTAGCGTGATGAGGCGTCAGTGGGCAAGGGTAGAGGTGCAGCCTGTGACTGGCAGAGTGCTATGTGGATGATCAAGACCCCTGTTCTAGATGCCGAGTCTTAGGTCTTTTTTTTTTTTTTTGCGGAACTGGGGATTGAACTCAGGTCCTTGCGCTTGCCAGGGAAGCGCATATTCCACTAAGCCATCTCCCCGGCCCCCTCTTAGGCCTTTTTTAATTTTAATTTTTATATGTTTGCAGTGTGTAGTGATCACATTTCTCACGGGGTGTTCGTATACATACACAAACCTGTCTGAGTTCCGAGTAATACAGGCATGTCACGGTGGCGTGTGGGCAACAGCAGGGCATTCTGGCTGGTGGCCAGTCCCTGGTTGCTGGGTGGTCAGTGCAGGTTCTGAGAACTTATGTCAGCAGCCTGAGGAAAGCAGTAGAGACAGGCTGGAGCTGTGCGAGGTGACCCTGTCAGAATGGGTGAGGAAACTGAGGTAGAAGTGAAACAGTGGGTAGAACCTGGACTGGGCTTTGTATTGGGGTTCTCTAATGTCTCTTTGTAGCTTGTGACCCAGGTTCCACCCATGGGTGCAATAAGTCCCTACTGCTGGTGGTCCCAACTTGGGGAGGGGGCAGCTGACATTTGGGGAGACATGAAAGCCCAGTCTCTTGTGCAGCCCCTCTGCAGTGAGTGACCTGTCCTGTAGGGGCCACACAGCAACATGAGGCCAGAGGAGACTGGAGTGAGGCTGCCACTTGCTGGCTTCTAACAAGAAGAGGTGTCCAGCTCCCCAGCCAGCCTCACTGCCAGCTGGCTATGGGGCAAAAGGCCCCTTTGTTTGTGCTGAGTTTAATAAACTCACTCAATCTGTTTCTCTCATAGTGGAGTATCCAGAAGCTTCCCAACAAGCCTCCCGAGTCCTGTCCTCCAGGCTGTGAAAGCTTTTTTTCTTAGAGTGCGATGTTGTAGACATTGGCAAGGTGGCGGGTGAGGGAGTGGGCTGAGCCAACTGGTGTCCTTCCTTCCCTTCCCAGGAAGCCCCCAGGCCTGATGCCAAAGGAAGTCATGCATTTTCCTTAAGAAACAGGAGAGCTCCTAAGACATCAAAAAGTTAAAAATAAGTTGATGAGGCAACTTTTCTATTGGGGCGCAATAGAGGGGACACCTCTCCAAACTAGGGATGGAGGTATTGTACATGTTTAGCTATTTTATTTTAGTTTAGTTTATTTTATTTTGAGACAGTCTCACTAATTCTCTTAAGTTCCCTGAGCTGGCCTTGAACTTGCTGTAATCACTCTGCCTCAGCCTTCTGAGTGGCTGGGATGACAAGTGTGCCACATTCTGAGTTGTGGGTCTGCATGGATGACAGTGTCATTTTTTGCTCCTGATTCTCTCCATGTTTTTCTGGCCGATCAGTCCTGTCTGAGGTTTCTCTGCTTCTGCAGGTTACATTTTGTCCTTATCATATTGGCAAGTGGTAAGATGCAAACCAGCCACACACAGAACTGGGGCTACAGCCTGAGGGGGCCACGTGTACTGAGCTGCTGTGGGACAGCTCATGGAGCACCTGGCCCATGGCCACCTGTGGCTCAGCCTCTGTCCTCCTCCATCTGGGGTGAGGGAGCATTTGCTGTGACCATGTCCTTTCTGCTGGAGGTACGACAGGCTGCTTGAGAAGAGGACATGAGGCACTATGCTCAGCTATCCCCTGAGAGCCTTGTGTGGTGAGATGGCAGAAGCACCTTGCCCTGTACCAGACCCTCCTCCGTCTGTCACCACTGCTGGGGCCTAGGTGGTGCTGGTAGTTCCTGAGGGTGCACTGAAGCTCCATATGAGGGACAGGAGGTATGTTGTCACCCTAGGGGTGACTGATGGATACTTGGATCCTGATGGGGAATACTTGGGATTTTAATGAGTTAGACTCAGAATGCTGGACATTGTCGGCTCTCATTCTCAGCAGACAATGTTCCCAGTGGACTTGACAAGACCCTGGCATTTGTGGGGGCCCTGTGTTTGGAAGAATTCTATTGAGGGGGCTGGTGAGATGGCTCAGTGGTCTAAAGCACCTACTTAGAACAAGCTTAGCAAAGCACAGGGACCGCAGTTCAATCCCCCAGCACCACATGCCAGCCAGCCCCACCCCCTGATGGGCTGAGCTGGGGACACACACACACACACACACACACACACACAAATTTAAAAAAAAAAAAAAAAAGAATTCTATTGAGGGCCCAGGCTGGCTAGTGCCAGAGGTGGCATTGGCGGGACACCTTTGCTGGCACTGTGGGCTCCTGAGTGTACTGGGCCTTGCCTCTGTGGTTGTCTCTCAGTGAGGCAGGAGCTTGGGGCTGGACCTGTCCGCATTGCTGGGGAGGCAGATGGGGCAGGGCTGGCTTGTGCTGGGCTTGGGTACTTGTGCTGAGCATTGGTGGGGAGCCAGGCCAGAAGTTCCTTAGCTCCTTGTGCCCTGAACTGGACTGTGTCTTTTTACTTTATAGCATTATTGATATATAGTTCACATATGGAGTTTGTCTTTCTTTGATCTTTTTTTTTTTTTTAATTAAATAAAGACAAGGTCTTGCTGTACAGTTCAGGATGGCCTTGAACTCACTTTTTAGCCCAGGCTGGCTTCCATCTTGTAGTGATCCTCTTGCCTCAGCCTTCTGAGTGCTGGGATTACAGGTGTGCTCCATCACATCTGACATTGTTTTTTGTTTTTTGTTTTTTTTCCTGAAAGTGGGGATTGAACTCAGGGCCTTGTGCTTGCCAGGGAAGCGCTTATTCTGCTGAGCCATCTCCCCGGCTTTCATTGTTTGTATTTGTGTGTGTGTGTGTGTGTGTGTGGCCAGCTCAGTCCACCAGGGGGCGGGGCTGGCTGGCATGTGGTGCTTGGGGATTGAACTGCGGTCCCTGTGCTTTGCTAAGCTTGTTCTAAGTAAGTGCTTTAGACCACTGAGCCATCTCACCAGCCCCCATTGTTTGTATTTTTAAGACAGGTTCTCCAAGATATATTCTAGTCTGACTTTGAACCCACTGACAGCCACTGTATACCCTAGGCTGGTCGGAAACACAGGGGGCTCAGCCTCCCAAGTGCTAGGGTTACAGCCATGCACCATCACACCCAGCTGAAGTTTATCTTTGAAATCACACAGCAGTAGCATTTACTCCACTGACAGATTTGTGTAACTGTCCCCTCTAATTCCAGAGGTGTTATATAACATCACCCTGAAAGAAACCTTTTTTTTTTT
>NW_004524626.1:6224167-6226536 GCF_000260255.1 Octodon degus
TGTGTGTGGCCAGCTCAGCCCACCAGGGGGCGGGCCTGGCTGGCATGTGGTGCTGGGGATTGAACCGCTGTCCCTGTGTTTTGCTTAGCTTAGCTTGTTCTAAGTAGGTGCTTTAGACCACTGAGCCATCTCACCAGCCCCTTCAGGCTGGCCTTGAACTCACTTTGTAACATCCAGGCTGGCCTCATACTTGCAGTGGTGCTCCTGAGTTCTGGGATTATAGGTATGTGCCACCATACTCAGCCTGAGAGCCTTTGTTTATTCATTCATTGATTTGTGATACTAGAGATTGAGCCCTGGGGTGCCCTACCACTGAGCTATACCCCCAGGCCTTTTTTGTTTTGAGATAAGTTTTATTAAGTTGCCCAGGCAGGACTCCCAATTTGTAATCCCCCTGCCCCAGCCTCCCTAGTGCTGGCATTATAGGTATGTGACATAGTGCTTGGATCTTACTTGTTCTGTGCTGGGGAGGGACCCAGGGCCCAGGGCCCTCCTGAGGCTTTGGCAGCATCTGAACAACACTGCTGCCTTTGGAAGCCCCCTCTACTGGGCCGCAGAAGGGAGGTGTCCCAGATTGTAGTGCCGCCCAGTTCACTTCCCATGTAGTTTGTGTCCGTGTTGATTCTAAAGCAGCTACGTTCCTTTCCTGTGTGAGTGTGGATGTTTTTATGATCCTGCTTCTACTTTCTTTGCTGGTTGATCAGCAAGGCAACCATTCTGCCTGGCAGCGCCTGTCCAGGGCAGGTTCCCAAGAGAGGCTTCTAGCTGGAGGTGGGGGTAGACCCGGAAGGCACCACTTCCTCCATTCAGAAGCACTTCCCACTTCTCTGCCCAGCCCTTATCTTCTTTTTCTCTCTTTTTTCTCCTTTTCTTTCCTTTTTTTTTCTTGGCCAGGAAATTAATATCTATAGGAAACACTGAAAATAGGGCAGGTACACTAGGGAAATAGCTCAGAAGTCTAAGCACCTCCCTGGCAAGCACAAGGTCCTGAGTTCAATCCCTGGTACTCATGCCATGCCGCCCCGGAACCCGGTGCACCCTACTGGCTCCAAAACTAGGTGTGGTGGCACAGGCTTGTAATCTCAGAGCTGGGGAGGCTGAGACAGGAGGGTCACTACGAGTTTGAACTATGTAGCAAGACCACCATAACAAATAAATACAAATTTTAAAAAAGAAAGAAAATAGGTCAGCTGACACCTGTGCCCACTGTACTGCCAGGGTGACCAGCTGGGTGTCGCATGTCTATCCTCTTGCAGAGTTGAGACCAATAGGAGCCTGGGCCTCACCACCTGCCATGCTGGGGGCTAGTCTTCCTGCCCTCAGGTACCCACAGCTCCTAGCTTCTGTTAGAGTGGGCAGTTGACCCATTCTTTTCCTGGCAGTGTGATTTGTGTGTTTTCATGGAATCTTTTGGTCCCATTTTTAATTACACAAACAGTATAGCACACCCAAACTGATATCCCACATAGAGAACAAGGATCCTTTTTTGGTAGTGTTTTAGAAAAAAGTGGAGAGCACTTTTAGGAAACAAATTATTCTTGGGAATTCTTGTTGATTTGCATGTTTTGATGAAAATATCAGTGACCCAAACACTGAAGCCAAGCATGATGGCACAGGCTTGTAATCCCAGCTGTTAGGCTGAGTCTGGAGGATCATAAACTCAGGACCAGCCCACCTGAGCAACTTAGTGAGAACCTGTCTGAAAATAAGGATTTTTTTTTATTGTTTTTTGTTCCTCGCATGCCTTCAGGCAGGTTGGCCAGCGGGAGAGTTTGTGAGGTTCGAACTCCAGCCACCTGAAGCTGACAGCTTTGTGGAAGCAGCCTGTCTGAAAATAAAAAGGACAAGTTTTGTGGCTCAGTGGAAGGGCTCTTACCTCACATACAGGAGGCTCTGGGTTCCATTCCCACCAAAGAAAAAAACAACAAACCCTAAATACTGGGAACTTCATCTCGTAGGGTTTTTTCTTGCTTGGTTTTAATTTTTAATTTTTTTTTTGTGAACCGGGGATTGAACTCAGGCCCTTGCGCTTGTCAGGGAAGCGCTTATTCCCCTAAGCCGTCTCCCCGGGTCCTCTTGCTTGGTTTTATTGCACCGTATCAGAGTGGCACATCTGCAGGCTCTGACAGTTGTCCAGGCTGCACCCTATCACCAGCCTGGTCTTCTGGATCTTTAATGATCATCAGGTGATTTCATCTCTGTGTCTTCCTGAGGCAAGTGCAATCCGTATTCCTTAAGAGTTTTCTAGGAGATACATTTTGCAATTGAAAACCTCCATCTTTAAAAAGAAAGAAATTCTGTATCTTTAAAAAAAGTTAAAAAAAAAAAAAAAGGGACGGGGAGATGGCTCAGTGGAATAAGCGCTTCCC
>NW_004524626.1:6227429-6249715 GCF_000260255.1 Octodon degus
AGCATAGGGACCGCGGTTCAATCCCCCAGCACCACATGCCAGCCAGCCCCGCCCCCTGGTGGGCTGAGCTGGCCACACACACACACACACACACACACATAAATAAATAAATAAAATTTTAAAAAATAAATAAAGGTGGGTATGGTGGTACACATTCTAATCCTAGCCCACTCTGTGGGAAGCTGAGGCAGGAAGATTACAAGTTTGATACCAGCCTGGGCAACTTTAGCTTAGCAAGAACATGTCACAGGGTTGGTTTATTTATTTTTTATTTTTTAGGAGGGCTGGGGATTGAGCTCAGTGTGAAGGTCTTGGGGTAAATCAATTCCAGTACCCTGGGGATGGAACCTAAGGTCTCTCATATGCTAGGCAAGTGCTTTGCCACTGAGGGACCGCCCCCCCCACACACAGCCTGTGTATATTTTCTTAAAATACTTTAGTAACATCAAATAGGAGCATGCTGCTATTTGTCTGTAAGGGAAAGGGTCCTGTCATCTGGCTTGGGTTGGAATTCATTGGTGTGACTTTCTCTTGGAGAGGATAAGGATTTGTGATGGAACCTAAGCCTAGTGCCTGCAGGCACAGATGCAGGGTCTTGGTAGCATAGACCTATGGGCTTATTAGAACCTTGCGGTGACCTTCTGGGGACCCACCTCTGGTCTCTTGGCTTTGAGCACTTTGCACTGCTGGGGTTGTGGGGTGGCACTAATCTTTGAGGTACGTTGGACGACTTCTTTTTTTTTTTTTTTGTGCGGAACCAGGGATTGAACTCAGGCTTGTGCTTGCTAGGGAAGCGCTTATTCTACTGAGCCCTCTCCCTGATATCCCTGGCCCCAATGTTGGACTTCCTGAAGCAATAGCCAGCTTATGTTTAGGGCCTCTTCTAACACTAGTGATATGTGCTATTTCAGTAGGGTTTGAAGTCTCAGAAAACAAGCATATGGAGCAAGATTTGCCAAAGATAATGGGGCACCAGGAGGCATTGGGAGGAAGCTCCCTGACCAAGCTACCCACTGCCTGGGTGAGGTGCTCCCCAAGTGCAGGCCTCTCAGTGCCTTGGGTTATGGTTTTTGTTGTTGGGTTGTTTTGTTTTTTGTGGGGTTTGTTTGTTTTTGTATCGAGAATTGAACTCAGGGCCCTGAATTTGCCAGGCAGGCACTATGCTACTGCTGAGCTGTATCCCTGGTACATTCCTTTTTTTTTTTTTTAAATACAAGGTCTTTCAGTGTATTCTAGGCTGGTCTTAAGCTATGTACCCAGGCTGGTCCTGAGCTCACAGCAATCCTGCTGCCTCATCCTCTTAAGTGCTGGGATTACAGGCATGTACCACAACACTCTAGTTGATGTGCAGTGTTAGCTTGGAAGGTGATGGTGTGTGCTGGGAGAAAGAGCTAACTCACAATGCACCTGGGATGCTTGGAAGGCGTTAAGTTCTCCCTGCATGTGGAATGCCTATGAGGAGCTGGGGTCTGTGTTGCCTCTGGGTTGCCTGAAAAAAGCAGGCTCTGCACCTGGGACACCTGTGATGAGCCAGGTTCTTATTGCACCTGGGACATCTGTGAGGAACCAGGTTCTCATTGCATCTGGGACACCTGAGAGGCATAGGCTGTGCACCTGGGACACCTTAGAGGCACTGGCCCTGCACCTGGGATACTGCTGAGGTCCCAGGTTCTCACTGCATCTGCGACATCTGTGAGGCCTTACCAGGAGTCAGGGGAAGTAGGGATAGGCCTGTTGGCTTGGCTGTCCCCTAGAGAGGAGTGCTTACTCAGGACAGCTCCTGCCAGCCTAGCTCTGTTCTGGACACTGCTCGGTAGAGGGAAGCAGGTGTGGCCTAACATTGCCTGCATTGGTGTCACTGTGAGCCAGAAATGGAATGGGACCTGCAGAAAGCAGCCAGGGACATGACTGGGCGCCAGGGGGTGGTGTGTGTTGACAACCCAGCGTCAGGCTGCTGGGGGAGTTCAGGCAAATAAGGGACAGGTGTGATGATGGGGGAGCTTAGAAGTGGCAGGTATGCCCTGGGAGTGGGGGGTGCTGAAAGCACCCTGTGTGACTGAGTGCTGGCTAGGGTCTTGGAGCCAGCAGCAAACAGTAGGTCTGGTTGTCCCAGGCAGGTGAGAGGTCCTGGGGAGATGCTGCCCCTAGGGGACATTGGGTAGAGTCCGTGCACATTGGTGATGGTTGAGATTGGAGGTGCATCCTAGGACGCTGCTCAGTAACATCTACATAAAGAGTGGGGAGCAGCAGAGGGATCAGTGTCAGAAGATGAGTCCCCTGGTCATACCACCTGCCCCAGTAAGAGTATGTTCTATCTCCCGACTTGACCAACTCTTGGGGCCCCAGTGTCTGAGACTCAGTCTCTGCAGCCCCTGGTAATCCCTGGCTAGTGCCATCCCCTGGCCTGGGCATCTCTGAAGTAGCTAGCACAGGAGCCCCAAGAGCCAGTGCCTATGGCCAGGAACCAGGCTTCCTTGCCTCTGAGGTAGAGGGACTTCAGTAACCTCTGGCCTGAGGTTGGCTCAGGGTGGTCCTGTCTGAGGATACATCTTGCCTGTATTCTGGATTTTCCTCTGAGGTGGAGGCACATCGCATTTAGCCACAAACGGTGGCCTCTTTGATGGAGAAGGTCAGAGCCATATGAATGAAGCCTTAAGGGGATAGAAGATAGATTGAGCCTTTGCTCTTGGAGCCTCTGGAACCATTCAGTACTGTCCTGAGGAGGCAGAATCGCTATGTCCATTTTGGTTCCGAGTGTACCTCTTGATGATCTGGGCACTTGCCAGACTGTGGACTCAGGCCACAGCCAGCTCTATAAATAACCTTGCAAGCCTTACTGGGAACTGGAGCCACTCCTGTGCTTGCACTCCAGAGTCAGTGCAAGCTGGGCTAGCAGAACAGCCCAGGCCTACTCCCAGGGCTCTGCCACCCATACCCTCCCCCCCCTTCTCTCCCTGTACCTCCCAGGCTACCTGCCCCTCCCCTGCACTCAGCACTGCCCAGAGCATCCCCTCCTCTATCTTTGACTGTGGCCAGCCCAGGTAGCATTGTAGGGGCCACAGTGTGATATACTAGAGTGGTAGTGGCCTCCTACACCCAGTCGTGTGTGTTGTGTTGTTGGACTTCCTACTAAGAACCTTTAAAAAAAAAAAAAAAAAAAAGAACTTTTATCAGTCGAGCATGGTGGTGCACACCTGTAATTCCAGTACTTGGGAGGCTGAAGCAGGAGGATCATTGTGAGTTCGAGGCCAGTCTAGGCTACATAGCAAGAACCTCTCTCAGAACCCCTCATCACCCTCAGAAGAAAGAACCTTTATTTGAAATAAAATTTTGCCCATTGACTCTGTGGTTCAGTGGCATTTGGTATACCTACAGTCTGTGACTGCCACCTTAACCTGCTTCCAGAACATTCCATCACCCCAGAGGAAGCCCTTGGCATCCATGAGTCTGCTTCCTGTCTCTGTATTTGCCTGTCATAGGCGTTTCTTGTCTAGGGAAGTCCACACTGTATTCTTCTCTGTGTCTGGTCTCTCACTGAGCACACAGCATCCTCAAGGTCTCCTGGTATGGTAAGTGTCATGGCTTACTTCTTTCCTGGCTAAGTGATGTTCTAGTATGGGAATGGACCCCACAGTGTGTCTGTCTGCTGATGGGCATAGGGCAGTCCTACCCTGGCTGCAAGGCAGCCTGCAGGTGTTGGATCACCTCTACTCTTGGGGTGCCTGTGCCTAACCCTATGGGTGGAGGGCTCCTGCTGGTCAGTCCTGTTTGGGGAAGTGAGGCATCTGGACTGGGTTGCCAGGCTCTGCCTGACCATAGGGCATTGGCCCTGGGTACGGTGCAAGGTGCAAGTGGATGTGGCTCTGCAGCTGTCCCAGCAAGATGTAGCTGGGGTGCTGGAGATTGGGGCCCTTGGTGAAAGGAGAAGATTCTTGAGGGCCTGACGTTGTTCTTGCACACAGTAGATGCTGGATCTGCACTGCTGTTGTGGTGGCTGCACAGAATAGTTATTCTTGGGTTAAAAAGTTTTAACAGCTGAGTATGGTGGTAGATCCCTAAAATCCCAGCACAGTGAGGCTGAGGCAGGAGGATTCCTACGAGTTCAGAGCCAGCCTGGGCTACATACAGAGTTCAAGGTCGGGCTACATCAAAAAACATACCCACTGACCAGGGAGATCGCCCAGTGGCATAAACACCTGCCTGGCGAGTGCAAGTTCTGGAATTCCATCCCTGCTACAAAAAAAATTAAAAAATTAAAAAAATAAAAAATAAAATTCTGGGCTGGTGAGATAGCACAGTGGACTGAGTGCCTGCTTAGGCAAGTGCAGGAACTGGAGTTCAATCCCCAGCACCACATGCTGCACCGGCCCTGCCTCTGAGCGCACTGAGCTGGCCACTGGAGACCAAAGACCAGGTGTGGTGGTCACCCTTGTAATCCTAGTGCTAGGGAGGCTGAAGACAGGAGGGTCACTCTGAGTGTGAGCTGCGTGGTGAGACCCTGTACCAAATACATGAACTAAAAAAAAAAAAACCAGTTCTGATAAGCTGGAGTGAGGGAATATTTTAGAACCCAGTATTGATATTGGTTACACAATTGGAGTATATTAGAAACTACTTAATTTTTTTTTTTTTTTTTTATGTATTTAGTACAGGGTCTCACTGCACAGATCGGACTTGTAGTGATCCTCCTTTTTTCAGCCTCCCAAGAGCTGGGATTATAGGTGCTGGCCATCATGCCAAATCTCATTTGTGGTCTCAGTGCACCCTGGGAACAGGACTGGCTTGGCAGGTTGAGGAGCAAACCCTGGTCCTTGTACTGGCAGGCATTTATGCCACTGAGCCATCACCCTAGCTTTTTTTTTTTTTTTTTTTTTTTTCCCCCTTTGGTACTGGGAATCAAACTTGACCTCATGCTTGCCAGGCAGATGCTGTGCCACTGAGCTCTATCTTCAGCCCCTTTTTTTTTTTTTTTTTTTAAACAGGTTATTGCTGTGTAGCTCAGGCTGGCCTTGAAGTCACAGTGATCCTCCTTCCTCTGTGTTCTCAGTGCTGAGACTATAAATTACACACTTTAATATGTGAGCTGTAGGCTGAGCCTGGTGGCACACACTCATTCCTAGTTTCCTGGAAAGCTGAGGCAGGAGAATCACACATTCAAGGCCATCTTGGGCAGCTTACCAAAATTCTGTCTCAAAATTAAAAGGGCTAGGGGTATAGCTCAGTAAGAAGGTTCTGGGTTCAATCCTTGGTACTATCCCCAAACAAACTGTACTATACCCCTAGTGTCTTCTCCCTGTCCAAGCCTCTGGCCAGTGACAAATGAAAAATCCTCATCATACTCAGGCCTCCTCCAGGGACTCCACAGCACACCTTGTGCTGGGCCAGTAGCAAGTCCCTGGGCTTTCCTGACCTTGCCAGCCACCGTGCCCCACCTTCCCTGCTGTGCCTGGGCCCCAGCCCAAGCCTGCTATAACCTGGGCCCAAGGAAGACTTGCCCAGATGGTCCCTTGGTTGGCTATCTCGATGAGTGGGATACAGGAGGCCCCACTCTCGGGCCACAGTCACTGACAAGGGTCCACTGAGGGTGTCCTCTGGTTCCAGGGAAATCCAGCTCCTGAGGCGGTTACGGCACAGGAATGTCATCCAGCTGGTGGACGTGCTGTACAATGAAGAGAAGCAGAAGATATATCCTTTCAGGGTGGGGGCCCCTGCACTGGTGGAGGAAGTGGGGTGTTGGTAGGGGGGCGTTCTCTGCTCCTAGTATTGAGCCTGGTATATCTTTGGCCTGTTTCTGAGGACTCCTGTCTGTGGTGTGGGAAGCTGAGGTGGAAGTCAGGACACTACCACAGCATTTCCTTTCTCCTAGCCTGGGTGAGAGGTGGGATCCTGGGTCTCTGTCTGAACTCTGTCCCTTAAGTTTGGAGTCCCTGGAGTTTATGGTTGTTGGGCATGGACACTGTTTCAGGATGCCATGGACAGGGAGAAGTAAATTATTCCTGAGGGTGGCCAGGAACATCCATAGCCCTGATCCTTGTGTCCCAGATGTCATAGCCAAGCTGACATCCTGGGCATGGTCTGCTGGGGGCAGGCACCCCTTGCAGACCCTGGCAGTTGTGCAGTGTTACAGCAAGTGCAGTGGACCAGGACCTCAGCTCCTCATTGTCTAGGACCCCTGCCATCCAGCACATGTGTTCATCTTCATGAACTTGGCTGCTGTTGGTCCAGGGCAGAGGGTCACAGAATGGGCCCTTCTGAGCCATTGCCCCTCCAGGGCCCAACAGGCTGTGGGGTCCCTGCTGAACTGTGGCTTCCTTAGCGCCCCACGTATATGGTTATGGAGTACTGTGTGTGCGGCATGCAGGAGATGCTGGACAGTGTGCCTGAGAAGCGGTTCCCTGTGTGCCAGGCCCACGGGTGAGTGAGTGCTGCCTGACAGGCCACAGCCTACACAGAGATGCCAGGCCAGCTTGACTTGGGCCAACCTTCAAACTTTATTTTCCGAATATTATGGAATGACAGCTGTAGATTTTGTAACAGTGCTTCAGGGTCCCCGGTTTGCAGTGTCCACAGCCCAGCTACACAGGCAGGGCTGCCCTCTATGGAGTCTTTCCACCTATTGCCTGGGTGGCCTCATCCCCAGAGCAGCCTGTTTTGGCTTTTGTTTTGTTTTGAGACAGGTGTTTGCTATGTCATCCAGGCTGGCCTTGAACTCACTGTGTAGCACAGGCTGGCCCAGAACTTGTGGCAGTCCTCCTGTCCCAGCCTTCTGATTGCTGGGATGACAGGTGTGCATACACACCCAACTGTTTTGGCTTCTTGGAGTTTGGCTTTTGGATGGTGCCAGGGACTCCACTGGCCCTCCTGGGTGACAAGGGAATCCAGGTCTTTGGTTGTTTCAGTGCCCTGAAGGTAGGGAGAGGGCTTGCTGTTCTAGCAAGATTTAGGGGTCCAGATGCCCCATTTCACAATGGGGGAACAAAGCCAGCAGGTTGAGTAAGAGGTCTCTGGCTCTGAGCAGGAGTGACTGCAGCCTTATAAAAGTTGGGCTTGCTGAGCATGGTAGTGCACAATCCCAGTACTTAGGAGGCCGAGGCAGTCACTTAAGCAGGCTGAGTTTGAAACCACCCTGGGCTACAGATTGAACTCAAGGCCAGCCTAAACTGTGTAGCAAAACCCTGTTTCAAAAAGATTGAATGAATAGATGGATGAATGAATGAATAAAAGAAATCAGGGGATTTAGCTGTGGGGGCTCCCTAGTGAGACCTGGCCCTTCCTCTGTCATGTATGCTTGCCTGGATCCCAAATAACCATCCCTATATCCTCCTGCCCTCAAGAGGCTTCTAGGTGACATGGCTCTCATCAGCCCCAGAGGATTGGGAAGGCTTGGGTGGCTCTGAGCTGGACCTCCCCTCCCTGCAGGTACTTCTGCCAGCTCATTGATGGCCTAGAGTACCTGCACAGCCAGGGCATTGTACACAAGGACATCAAGCCAGGAAACCTGCTACTCACCACGGGTGGCACACTCAAGATCTCAGACCTGGGTGTTGCTGAGGTAGGTGCCGCTTCTGTGGGACTGGGGGTGCAGGTAGCTGCCCTCCCCTGTGCTTCCTGAGGGCCACATACACTGCCATAGGCCCTGCATCCCTTTGCTGCGGATGACACCTGCCGGACCAGCCAGGGCTCCCCTGCATTCCAGCCACCTGAGATTGCCAATGGCCTGGACACTTTCTCTGGCTTCAAAGTGGACATCTGGTCAGCTGGGGTCACACTGTAAGTGCCCCAGAGACGTTCATTCTGCCTTAAACTTGCAGCATGCAGGGCCTCAAGGGACTGCAGCATCTCCAGAACCCTGTCTCCCAGGCAGCCACCAGAGTTGCATGCCCTTTATTTATTGAGATACAGCACAGTGCCCAGACTCTGGTGCAGAGTGGTAGGGCCCCTATAGCTACCTAATCCATGTTTTCATCAACCCAAATGAAAGGCATGTGGGTGGGAGTGGCTTCAGGGGTGATGTCTTGGGCGGGTCCAGGGCCAAGTCCTGCCGCCAGCCATGTGGCATGGGATGAGGGGCTCCAGGGGCCCCAGCCAGCAGCTGACCCACCTCTTCCACTGCTCTTGGCCGTGAAGCTACAACATCACGACAGGCCTGTACCCATTTGAAGGGGACAACATTTACAAGCTGTTTGAGAACATCGGGAAGGGGGACTACACAATCCCAGGTGACTGTGGCCCCCCGCTCTCCGACCTGCTGAAAGGTGGGTGTCTCCTGAAGCGCTGGGATGTGTGTGGCAAGATGGCCCAGGCAGCAGCCCTGGCCTGGGCACAGAAGCCTGGGCTCCCTCTAACTTTCAGCCTGAGCTGTCATCCTTTCTACCTCTTCTGAGCTAATACTGTGCAGCTCTAGCAGCCCCAGGGACCTTGTAGCACAGTGGGGTCCCTAGGGCTCACCTATGAGGCCATACCTTCCCCAGGTGCAGGCCCAGCTTGATGGCTGCCTTGGAACTTTGCCACAGGTCAAGGCAGCGCTGGAGCCACCAGTGTTGGGCCTTCAGAACTGGGTTTCCCTGGTGTCCCCTAGGGCCCATGAGATGTTTCCTATGCCATATAGCAGATGGTACCAGGTGGCTGATGACGCCCTGATAGATATAGGGTATCATGTTCCCCTCACCCCAAAGCTTTGTACACATTTGCTGTGGCTGAGGTAGGCCAGGATGAGAAAGTACCATATCACTGTCTGAACATAATGCTTTGTTGCTTGGGGCACATGCAGGGGCAGGGCAGGTTGTCCTATAGGTGGGTGTCATTTGAGGATTATGGGCAGAAGTGGGACAGATGGTGACAGTGGGTGGTGGAGACCTGGGGTCCTTGAGCCAGCACCAGCCTGGTCTGTGTGCTCCCTGCAGGGATGCTGGAGTATGAGCCAGCCAAGAGGTTCTCCATACGGCAGATCCGGCAGCACAGGTGAGTGGCTGCCATCCCTTGAGTGTGCTGGGAACTCTTTTAAAAAGAGGCCTGCCCCTCATCCTGTGGGGCTGGTAGGCTCAAGTGGGGCTGGCCCCAGGCCTGGTAGAAGGTGGTGAGCTGGACATCTGCTTGAGGCTACCTCAGGGCAGAGGTCTGATGAGGATGCTCAAGGTGGGTATTGTAGCTTGGGATATGGGCAGTGCTGCTGCTGGCCTGGACAGCTCCATCTCAGCTCAGGGACCTGGGGATAGGAGGTGTGTGTGCCACTCCTCCTCCTCCTCCTCCTCCTCCTCCAGGTTCTTCCCCGAGTCAACCATTGCGTGTCCTAGGAGAACAGCCTTGGGGTCCCATAGAGGGGGAGGGTCTAGCTGGCACTGTCTGCCTTGCTGGGTTCTTTGAGCTTCCACAGGCCTTATATCCTGAGGCAAGAGTTTGGTTGGTGCCCAGGCACCGGCACCATTGCTGGGATCGTCTGAGACTTGAATATACTCCCTGAAGTGTTTGGAGGAGGGTGCCAAAGCGCCCAAGGGAGAGCCTCAGTCCTGACCAAAACCTGGCCCAGATGCCCAGCAGTGGCTTGGTGTGGGCATAGGGACAGTTTTGTGCTAGGATGTATGGTATGGCCAGGGACAGCAACCTGAGGTCATGTGGCCACTGCCTGCCTTCCCAAGGTGAAAAGATGTGTTCCCACCCTGCCTGCTGGAGCACAGCCTTATGGTTGGGGCAGCAGTAGCAGGTTGGAGCCAAAGGCCCCTGGTGCAGGGATGGCATCTGGGCTGCACCCTAGCAGATGGTACCAGGAGGCTGATCACACTTTGGTGGACAGGGTGTGATGGTCCCCTCACCCCAAGGCTTTGTACACATTTGCTGTGGCTGACATAGGCCAGGATGAGAAACTAGTACTTCACCTTTGTCTGTACCTGGTGCTTTGTTGCTTAGGGCATGTGCAGGGCCAGAGCAGGTTGTCCTGTAGGTGGGTGTCATTAGAGGATTATAGGCAGGCATCAGCGCCATGGCCAGGACACCCCCACTGGAAGTGGTAGAAGCTGCTATAGGCACAGTGGCCAGGACCCTGTGGTATAGCCTGCCCCTGGGCTCTTGTATAAGTGGTAGCATCTGGTCACCCAGCAGCCATCCTGATAGACATCATGGCACTTGGGCTTTTGCAGCTGGTTCCGGAAGAAACACCCACTGACTGAACCACTGGTGCCCATCCCGCCCAGCCCGGACACCAAGGACCGGTGGCGCAGCATGACAGTGGTACCCTACCTAGAGGACCTGCATGGCCGCACCAATGAGGACGAGGACGAGGACCTATTCAGCATCGAGGATAGTGTCATCTATACCCAGGACTTCATGGTGCCCGGTGAGAGGGCAGAGGCTGTAGCTGGGACATGCAGAAATGACCTGGCTAGGATGTCTTTGGGGGTAGAACTGTCCCTGGTGGCAGACCCATGATCCCAGAGGGCACAGTATCAGGCTGAGGAAGCTGCCCAGTACCTCGGGCAAGTGTGGCTGGGAGGGTTCATGGGCATCTGTCCCAGGTGCTGCCCAGTGCCATCAGCCTTCCTGGCCTGAGCTCAGCACAAACAGGTGGTGAGTCCCAGAGGGCCAAAGGCAGGGGCTTCTTGCCACTTCCACAGGGCAGCCCCTCAGCCAGTCACCCAGAGAGGGTCCAGCAGCCCTCCTCCTGCTCACTAAGGCAACTGCCCTGACCTTGTCACCTTCTTTCCCAGGTGACCAGGAAGTGTCTGAGGCAGGGCTAGTGAGGAGCGAGGCACATGGAGGAGCCAGGGCACAGCCCTCTGAGGAGAGGAAGCCGAGGAGGAGCGAGGCCTTAGTGTAGCCTACTCTGCCGTCCCTGCTGCCCACTCTACCCAGTGCCTCTGGACTGGGTCTGCCATAAAGCTTTGTCTGCTGTTTGTCTAGGTGGTGCACTGCGGTTTCCCTCCACCAGGTCCCAGGGGCTGTTAACCACTGTAAGGGTTCCTAGGGGAAAAGGTGCCTGGGGGGTGGGAGGTCTAAGCAGGTGGTCTCAGAGTAGCGCCTGTGGCTATAGGGGAGGGTCCCCAGAAGACTGGGGTCCAATGAGCCCAGGTTCACCTCTCCAGCACTGCACAGCAGCACCTTTTGCCTCATGGCCCCTGTCCTAGTTTGGAAGTTGGCCTGAGGTTGAGTAGGGCCCAGGAGGCTGTGCTGCATCCTATCAGGTGTGCCCCTAGATGCCAGCTCCTTCCTGGGGGTCTTGGCCAGTCTTTCAGGGAGGTGCACATGAGGATACCCATGGAAGGTCTTGGCAGGCTTCTCCCAAGTCTGCTCTTGGAGTCTACCAAGAGCAGGCAGGCCAGACCCAATCTGAGCCCTTGTCCTGAGGAGCAGCCCTTAGTATCCTATCCTGGCCAGGGTGCCTGGCCAAAATTTCCTTCTAGGCTGTGGGTCCTGCTAAGGAACTCCTTGGGTCCCTATTCCCTCAGGCTTGCTTTGGCTTAAAGAAAGATGAGGCTGGCAGGGAAGGGATGAGGGATAGGGAGATACCACCTTCTCTATTCTTGTGCCCAGTGCCCTGTGTTTCCCAGGAGTTGCTCCTGTGCCTGTCACTGCATGCCCAAACCCAGAATGGCACTTTGTGCACAAGTAGGGTGCTGTAGCAGGTTGTGCTGTGGCCCACTTGGCCTGGGCAGATTCCACTTCATCCACCTGAATTTTCCTACCTGGCCTGGCAGCCCCTTCACCATCCCAAGAGCTGGTTCCAGGCTGCAAGTCAGCAGGATGTCAGTCCTGCTCAGCCCAGACCTGAGGACCAGGCTGGCATCTTACTACCAAAGGGCCTGTGGCAGCTAGCTGTATCTGTGCACACAGCATTGGGGCAGGCAAGTTCTGGAAGCTAAGTAAGGGCAGCCCTGCCCTGCACAGGGCCCATACTGGGCCCAGGAGCCTCAGGTGGGGGCTTCCTGGTGATATTTACAGGTTTAAGTACAGCTGAGTGGCCATACTGGCTCCCAGCAGGTGGGCTGGCTGTGCCTCCAGGAGCTGCTCAAGAGGTAGGCCTCTACCCTCCATGCCTGCCATGCATGTGTCTAACCAGGCAGGGTGACCACAAGTCCCTGCCACAATGGGGACATGGGCCTGGATGGAGGCTCTGGGTTCCCACAGGCTGAGCTCATTTTCATGGGCTGTTCTGGCCCTTCAGCCTAGCTTGTTCTATGATGGCAGGTGGGTACAGGTAGGCCCCTGCCTGCTTTCTCTTTGAAGGATTGAGGTCCCTGCAGGGTCCACAACAGGCAGAGGGCGCCCCGCCTCCCACCCCAGGTGGCAGGTACAGCCCAGGCATAGGGCGATACTGTTCTGGCTCAGGCCGCACTCGCCGTCTTCCTCCTAGGACAGGTCCCAGAAGAGGAGGCAGGTCAGAATGGACAGAGCCTCAGCCTACCCAAGGCTGTGTGCATGAATGGCACAGAGTCTGGACAACTGAGTACCAAGGCCAAGGCCAGTGCCACCCACTCGGCCCGCAAGGCCTGCTCGGGCAGCAAGATCCGACGGCTGTCGGCCTGCAAGCAGCAGTGAAGGCGCCACCTGCAGGTGGGTGAAAGGTGGAACAGGACTGCCTGTAAGTCTTGGGGATCGGGAGATTCCTGGCTATCTCCAGCAGGAGGCACAAAGTGTGCGTCTGTCCCAGGCCCTGAGCCCAGAGACCTGTTACTGTGGGTGGCACTTGGGTGGTCACAGCCAGTTCTTCTCAGTCAGTCCCTTATTTCTGGCTGTCCTGCTGGTCAGTGTAGGCTGCACAGCCACACAACAGGGCTCTGCCAGGGCACAACCACTGAGGGGCTCACTTTACAGAGCACTTTGTCGAGCCACACAAGGGCCTCCAGGCTGTGCTGCTGCAGGGCCTAGAGGATGCCTGAGTGGTACCTGACTTCCCTCTGAGCACTGGGGGCCTGGCAGGGCTGCATTGTCCTGGGCTTCTCAGACTTCCCTACATGCCTCAATCTGCCCCTTCCCAGCCACATCCCCACAACACAGCTAAAGTATATCTGCCCCCTGTATGGGAGCCCATGGCAGGAAGTGGCCTCCCTTATCCAGGCCTTAGTTTCCCCATCCAATGGCTTTTTTTTTTTTTTTTTTTTGTAGAACCGGGGATTGAACTCAGGTCCTTGTGCTTGCCAGGCAAGCGCTTATTCTACTGAGCTATCTCCCCGGCCCCCCAATGGCTTTTCAGACACAAAGAGAGGTCTGGGTTCCCCGACTAACTGCTAATCCCCTCCTGTCCACAGCCTGTCTCCAGGAGTTACAGCTCGGGGCCACAGCCCAGGTCCTCAGTCTTCCTGCTGGTTTCCAGCCTGTCACCTGTCCAGGAAGCTGGCCACCATACCTCTGTGCTGACCACTCAGGACATCAGGAGTACAAGGGCCAGGCAGGGGGGTGGCAGGGGTCTTGGTGCAGCCTTCCCCTGGGCCACCTGCGCACAGCACCACTGGGGAGTGGACAGCTGACTCTGCAGTCCTATGCAGAGCCCTCCCCGGGCAAGGGTAACAGAGGCCTTGCCTCTGAGATGCACTTTATGTCCAGACTACTGGCCCTCTGCCTGCCTGCTGCTGGGGACATGCTGCAGCCCTGAAGAGCAGGTGCCTGCCAGCACCTTGCATGCAGACCGCCTGAGGGAGTTCCGCGGCCTCTTTTTTTTTGTTGTTTGATTTTCTTTCTTCTTTTTTTTAAAATAAAACAGGTGGATTTGATCTCTGGCTGTGAGGGTGTTTGAGAACCATTGGGAGTTAGATGGGAGCACATGGTCCTCACAGGCAGGGCCCCATCTGAGCTTTGTGTTACCAGGGTAAGCAGCGGATAGTGCGAAACACGAAGACCCCACAACGGTCTTGGGTCCTCAGAGAAGACCAGGAGCAGACAAGTGTGCAGTAAATATTTATAATCAGGAAACAAAAACAACACGAAAACGCCATCTTGGGGTGGGACAGACTGGGCGGGCAGCAGCAAGGGCAGGGCCAGTGGCCCCATCTTTTGGCAATAAATAAAGCTCGGGAGACTTGAAATCATGCCGCCTGGGCTGTGTTCTATCCACACTTCCAACACCAAGTCCCCAGTGGCTCCTCTGGACAGGGCAGCACGGGTGGCCAATGGCATGCAGGATGGGATGGACAGGACAGCGCATATGGGGAGGCAGTGGCGGCGGCAGGAGAGCTGGTGGCCTCAGCGGCAGCGTTGGCGGCGGCAAACGCAGTTATTGCTCGGAGTGGAAAGAGGCGCGGACTGCCGCGAGCACATGCCGCGGTGAGGTAAACGGCTTGGAGGGATTGGCAACCACGTCCTCCAGCCAACCTCCTGGGTCCTGGGTTGGAGAACTCCTTGATCCTTAGCCCCCTGCGGTTCCTACCTTGGTGGGGATCACACAGACACCTGGCAGGCAATGTGCTCCCCTTCCCAAGCACATGCTCCTGATGCCTCAAGCTTCAGGATAGTACCTATTCACATCCCTTGAGATGCCCTACCCTGAGGCCACGGTGCAGGCCTGATCACTGCGCTTCCCCAGCCAGAAACTTGGCTTTGTGCACAAGTTCTGCATGCTGTTGTCTGAGGCCATGGGCATTGACTGTTGTCCTCAAGGGCCCAAAGGGCAATTCCTTTCTCTAGCTGAGCCAGGGTCTTGGAACACGCATCTCTGGATACCATGATGACTGCCCACAGCATACCCAAGAAAGGGCAATATGTGTGCACACATGGAAGGCAGGAGGTCAACAAGGGGCTGTGGCGTGTGCACGTGGGACTGTGACTGCGGCTGCTGGACCGTGCACATGCACGCCTCAAGAGACGCATGGAGCTGCGAGTGCTCGCACCTGGGGCAGCCAAAGCATCCAGGCTGCACACTCGCGATGAGCCACTGTGATCCAGGTGCATACACGACAGAGCATTGTGTCCCCAGGTCTGTCTCACTGCCATCGCTGCCGAGACCCCACACGGTGCTGAAGAAGCCTCCCAGAATTGGGCTCGGGTCACAGGACTTAGGCCGGGCTGTGGTCGGGGGATGTAGGGGCAGCAGCAGCAACTACCAGTGTGGGGGCTGTGGGAACAGGCTCGGCCAGGTGTGGGAAGAGTCTTTCCTCGAGGCCTACTGCCAGCTTGTCCAGCAGCGCCCCCGAGGGCTCCACACAAAGGCCTGAGCCAGGGCAGCCCCCACCACCACCTCCACCACCTCCACCACCAGGCTCTTCCTCGATTACAGGGATGGCTGGGTCGTCCCCCGTGCTGGCTAGTGCACGGCCCTCGGGCGGACAGTCGACACTGTCGCCACGGCGCAAGGGTGCACGCGCAGGCCGAGGCGCACCAGCGGCCAAGACGACAGTTCCAGTGGATGGGGCCGCGCGTGCACCACCAGGGTCGCTGTGCTGCCTTCCTCGCTGCCATTGCTTGCGCGCATGCGCGTGTGGGTGAGCGCGTGCGCGGTGACGCACCGCAGCTGGTGTGTCATCAAAGTGTGGGTCATGTCGCAGGAACTCATGGAAAAGTGCATCCGTCTTCTCGTCTATGCTGTAATCCCGACGTGGCCGCCGAGACCAGGCACGGGGACTGCGTGGTGGGGGTGCCGGTGTGGCCAAAGGTGGCGTCGGCTCGATGACCACAAGGTCGTCACCAGCACCGCGGCCGCCTTCGATGCTGGCATAGCCGCTGTCCATCTGCAGCAGTCGGCGAGCCTCGCCGTCCTTGGGTCGTGGGGGCGCAGGTGGTGAGGGTGGCGGGAAGGCGGGCGCCGCGCCCCCTGAGCCCGAGCTGTCACCGCTGCGCACAGAGTCACGGTCGTTGCCACTGCTGCTGTGGTCTGAGGCCGTGGCTGCATGCAACTCGAGTGAGGCGCGTAGGCTCCACAGGTCGCGGTAGCTGGCCTGTGCCTGCTCGGCATCCAGCTCCGGCTGCTCGGGCCCTGCGACGGCGCCGCTCTCCGGCGGGGACTCGGGACTCACTCCTCCCGCCGCCTCGGCCGCCTCTAGCCTGCAAGCCAGGCCGTGGTCATCAGACCCTGTCGGCCACTGGCCTCTCGGGGTAAGATGGGGAGGGGCTGCAGCCGGGTCGGGGAAACCTCAAGACCAGGCTGTGGAAATGTCCTAGGGTTTCAAATGTCTCGGGCAAACTTCCCCCAAAGAGTTAACCATTCCCCTCTCCTGGTCTCTCCCAGAATATGTGGGCTGGAGGATGGGCAGAGAGTCACTTTACCCACCCATCATGGGGTTGATAGGATCAGGAGAGTGAGGCACAGAAATCAAAGTCACTTGCCCTAGGCAGAAGCTAGTGGAGTCTAGAAGGCACCCTGGGCATCCCAATACCCCACCTCATCCCACCCCAACTCCTGTTGGCTTGGGCACCAGTTTCAGGATAGTTGCTTGATGTTGGGGTTGGGAAAGAATGGTGTTATGGTGGGACAGGTCATAAGGGACTCTGAGAGGTGGCCCTCCATTCCTCATGAGTCTGGGCAGGTGGGAGGGGGCCAGGTATCACTGAGGAGCCCCTTGGACCTTGGATTCCACCAGGAAGCGGCAGCACTAGAGCTGACACAAGTCCGAGGTGGCCCTGGCTGGGTAGATGGCCCTTCTTGGGAACCCTGGGACCATCATCTGGAGCCACATCTGTCCCCCTACCCTTACCCAGTCTCTCCCTCCTTCCCTCCTCCTTCGGTCCTTGCAGGGGAATGCAAGCACGTGTCCACAGGGCCAGGAGGGCGCTCCCTGGGCCACCTAGGGGGGACGGAGCAGGGCAGGGGCCCACAGGTCCACCCCTAGCACCTCTATCTACTGAAAAATACCTGCCGAGAGCGGGGGGCGGGCTGGTGGGGCTGGCCAGAAAGGGGCGGGGGGGTGGGAAGGCCACAGCGTCGCCTGCACGGGTGATGTACTGGATGAAGTCTGCATGAGGGGTGTCCCCCTCATCCTGGTCCATGCTCTCACTGGCTGCCCGCTGCCGCTGGAAGTGGTGGCGTTTGGGGGAACCTGTGCAGGGAGAGATTTATAGAGATTTATTGGTCTGCTTTATTGTACACACACACACACACACATTCAGACCCCAGCAGGCAGTTCCCAGGGCGTGACAGATGTGGAGAGTGATCCTAGGGTATGAGGTACCAGAAAAGAAAAAGGACATGGCAGAAAATCCAAGACTCAAGAGCAGGCTTCTGTTAAAAAGGACAGGTACAGGTACAGCTGAGCATGGTATACACCTGCAATCCCAGCATTCTTTCTTAGTTTCTTTTTTTTTTTTTTTTGTGGAACCAGGGATTGAACTCAGGCCCTTGCGCTTGCCAGGGAAGCACTTATTCCACTGAGCCATCTCCCCGGCCCCAATCCCAGCATTCTAAGAGTGCTATAATCCCAGCACTCTCAGAAGCTGAAGCAAGAAGATGGCAAACACAGGCCTAGCTTAGGCAATTTAGTGACTTAGCAAGACCCTGTCTCAGAATTGTAAAAACAACCTGGGGATGGAGCTCAGTAGAAATGCCTTGTGTTCATATCCCTAGTACTGAAAGAGAAAGGTCTTAGTTATTAGTCATGCTGAGAGCAGCCCTGGCCAGTGCGGGCTGCAGCAAAGGCTCCCATGGCAAGCCCAGCTGTGGAAGTGTGGGAGTCAGGGGCAGACTGGGGGGGGGGTGAGGGAGGTGCTGCCCCACCCCACCCCACCCCAAAGCTCCCTGGCCAGGTGCCAGGACCCTCCTCCAAGAAGCAGTGGGTAGGCCGTGGGGTGGGTGGGCAGGGCATCCACACCTGGCAAACAGGTTTTGGGCCTCTGCAACTGATGGTGGCTGTAATCACCACCAGAAATCAGGCTCCATCTAAGATTTGGGGTTTGTACTCCACCCAGGCCATAGCTTTCTCATCTCAGGACCCATAGTCTCTACAACATGCCCAACCTGCCCTAGTCCTGCTGACCTGTGCCACTCATGGAAGTCCCAAACAGAACAGTGCCTGCTTTTCCCCTCCCCATGCACTCTGTCCTGCCATTCCTCAGGACAAGGAAACCCTGTACCCAGGGTTGGCAGACCACTGCGTACTAGCCAAATCAGCCTGCAGCCCATCTCAGAATAAAGTTTTTTTTTTTTTTTTTTTTAGAATGAAGTTTTATTGGCCCCCAGCCATAGTCATTTATTTGTATCCATCTCTGGGCTGCCCTGTAGAACTGCGAGACTATGCCAGAGAATGCAGAAACACACTCTCCTTAGTGTGCAGAAACACACTAAGAAATGAGGGACCTTACACAAGACACTGGTCCCTCAAGTCCCTCTCCCTGAATCCCTGCCAGAAAACCCAAAGCCAATAAAGCCCAACAACACAGTGGGTAAAAGTCACTCTGCAAGGACACGAGGACTGTGATCAAATGGAACAAAATGCACCCAAATGGCACCTAGGTGGGGTTACAGGGACACAGGGCACAGAATGATCGCCATTCTGTAATAAAACAGGCCTTGGGATAAGTGCCCTGCCAGGGCCTGGCCAGCTTGGGATAAGTGCCCTGCCAGGGCCTTGCTGCCCAGGGGCTGGCAACTCACCTCTTGTGTCCAGACTGGATGCCCTCTGGCTGGGCTCCAGCTTCCATTTCTTGACCTTGAAGTAGGGGCTGGCCCCATCCAGGCTGGCATGGCGACGCAGGCGGGTGAGGAACTGCAGGACGGTGCCCGCCCCAGAGCCTGCCCCCACTTCCCCAGGACCTACTGAGGTCCCAGGCCCACCAGCCTTGGCACTCCTGGCTCCTGCATCCAGCTGGGAGAGGACAGAGACCTCCTCAGGCATGCAGTCCCCTCCCTAGTCCCAGTGCCAGCTCCAGCTGAGCACCAGGAGGCAGTACCCAACCACTACCCAGTGAGCCTGCTGAGCATAGGAGTGGGAGGGGGCTCTCCCTCTGCTCCCCTACCAATCCCTATGCAGAGGAGTTTGGGGAGAAAGTTCCCAAGTGAAGGGCTGGGACCTAGGCTAGGTGCTGATCATAACCCCTGTAGCCACACAGAGGAAGCCTGAGATCCCCATGTGCATGAGGTTTATGCCATGTCCCTCAGGTCTGTGGCATAAAGCCACAGGATAATAACCTGTCGGGGTGGGGAGACAGGAGAAGAGCCCCCAGATCTCTGGCTACTCAAGGGGAAACACAGGGAGCCCCTTACTGAAGCACTTTCACAGGAGTCACTGGAGGCCAAGGGGCTGATCTCTGCGAAGTCAGTGGCACCAGCAGCTGGATTGTAGGGGTCACCTGGCAGGGCGGAGCTGGGGCCCACAGATCGGCCAGTAAGGGCCTTCCCCAGGGGCTGTAGGACAAAGCCAGGCAGGGGAAGAAGCAGTGACAGGTCAAAGAGTATGGGAGAAATTATGGCAAAAAAAAAAAAAAAAAAAGAGTATGGGAGGGTGAGGGGGACCCAGCCCCCAACCCACTGGACCCTGGGCTCCCGCCAGCTGCCACCCCTATCTCTCACCTGGAAGATGGCCAGGCTATCCTTAGGGGTGGTGGCTGGGTGGGGCGTGGCAGCTGAGCTGGCCTCACCCAAGTCACATTCATGGATGGTGACAATCTTGAGGGGTGGCAGATGCAGATGGGTGAGGCGGGAGTTCTTCAGGTGGTGGAAGTCTCCCTCCGTCAGGGTGTACCTGCACAAGTTAGCACCTCATCCTCAAGCCTAGCCTCCTCCACAAAGCAGTCCTGACCCCCTGGATGGTAGCCCCTGGTTGCACCCCTCACCTTCGGCCCTTGTCCTGAGCTTTCCGGCTCTGCTCAAACAGTGCAGCCTCATTGAAGGACACCCGGCGGCCCGTGGAACTGGTAGACAAGAAGCGCTCCGTCTCCACATCTTGGCCCTCAGGGTCCTCGCCCCTGAACTCAGGGTCTGCCAGGAGAGCCAAGAGAGGGTAGGCCCCAGGTGGGCCGTGCTCTGTCCTGGGCAGGCCATGGGGACGGGTGGGGGGAGGGCATGGGGCTGAGTGACCGCAGGACGGAAGGAAGGAAGGACGGACGGACGGAGGGGACGGGCTGGGGCAGGCGGGGCGGGCTCTCGGGCACTCGCTCATCCGCTCACACACTCACTCGCTCAGCACGCGCCTGTGCGCACCTACGCCTGGGCGTTAAGCAAACAGAGATGAGTCGGAATCGAGCTGCGCCCAGTCTGGTGGGGGAGACAGACAGACACAGACCGTCAGGCGGCCCGAGGGGGCAGGCAGTGGGTAGGTGGGCGGACAGATGGACGGTCAGGGTAATGGGGCCAAGCTGGCCCCTCACCTTGGGCAGGTTGTGTGCCACTGTCCAGGTAGGTGGTGGTGGTCTTTTCTGCTTCCTCCATGGCCCTGGGGTGCAGGGATGAGGACAGCAGTGAGCAGACTGACCACCCAGGCCAGCCCCACCTCACAGTCCCTGGGGGCATGAGCACCTGAAGCGCTGGTGGACCTCCCAGCATCTTTTGCACAGGAGCAAGATGCCAGACAGCACCACCAACGTGCCTCCGATGAACAGCGACATCACCACGACCAACAACACATAGTTGTCCAGGATGGGATCTGGCTCGGCCTGTAGGCACATACAAGAAAGGAGTCAGGGTCACTGTTGCGCTCCCACACCCCATCCCTGGAGGTCACCCACCGTGGGATGGATGGTGGAATTGTCCCACGACGTCAGGGCAACTGTGTCAGTGGTGGTGGCTGTGGTGGCCATCGTGGCAGTGGGCTGCATCTTGAGGCTGGGGAAGGGGCATATAGGGATTGCTCAGCTCCAGCCTCAAGGGAGCTACTGGAAACGAGCCCCTGTCATCCCTGTTGGTAGCTGGAGCCCACACAGGGCGGTGACTCATGGACTGGAGGGGCAGGGCTCTGCAGCAGCCCCCGCCCTGCGCAGAGTGCACCAGTGGGGGTGGTGCTTCTCCCTGGGGACCTCTGTTTTGCCATCTTTACCCCTGGAGAGGTGGCGTGTACATGTGTGTGTGTGCACGTGTGCATGTGGATCACAACCGCCACCCTGTACGATGTGGCTGGCCCTGCACAGCAGCGTGGGTTGGCTCGGGGAAGCCCTGGCCCAAAGAAGGGAAAGCCCACCTCAGAAAATGGGGAGCATGAGGCCCATGGGTGGCACTCTGGCGAGACACCAGCTTCCCTCAGAAAGGGATGGGCAGCCCCAGCCAAGTGATCCAGCCACAGATGCGATGCAAGGGGGACTCGCTGTGCGCTGTCAGAAATCCCTCCCCTCAAGTCAGGACTTGGGAGATGAAGGTCCCTCTGCACCCACACTGGTGGGAGTGGAAAGGACAAAAGAGACGCATCTGCTCCTGCCCTGAGAATCTCGTTCCCATGGCGACCGCACACAGGCCGAGCTGGGGGACGGGTTGCCAGGCAGAGGGAGGGTGTCAGGGAGGGGGCGCGGGGACGAGGAGGCTGCCCGCGGGGGCGCCCCAGCAGCGGCAGCCGCAAGATGGCTGCTTTGCGCGCCTGCCCGCCCGCCAGTGCCCAACCTGAGCGCCCGCACCAGCCCAGGCCCGGCCTACTGGCCTCCACTGCTGTCTCGCGCTTGGGGGAAACTGAGGCTGAGGAAGGGGCTAACAGTACTCGGGGGAGGGGAGGGGGTTACTGCAGACTGCACCTGACCTACACCGGGGCGGGAAGGGCTCAGAACCTCGGGGGCGAGGCTACTGCCGTTCTGGCCGGCATGGCGCGCGCCAGCCCCTTTCCCCACCGAAGAGAGGCGCGAAGGCTCCCGCATCGCCAGTCAGCCCTCGTCATGCTTCGAGCCCCTGGACAGTAGGTGAAACTGTGGGCCTAAGAAGGGGAAGGTGCACGGGGAGGCCCGGTGTCCTCAGCGCTCCGGGTCAGAGGCTGGCTGGGACTCCCCGGTTTGGGTGAGAGGGGGCCCCAGATGTAGGTCGGAAAACGAGTTCACACTGGAGGGGGTGGGGCAGCGGCGCAGCGATGGTGACGGGAGGAGACCGGGAAGATGACTGCGGACGGAGAGCGAGATGTGGGCTCGTGGGAGCGAGTGGGGACGCGGGGCTGCGCGCGGAGGCTCCCTGCGATCCCCGAGCCGACTTCTCTGGTCACTGCGCTAAGCCAGGAGGCCGAGGCGCCATCGCCATCGCCCTCGCCCAATCCGACCCGGGGAAACTGAGGCCGGAGTAGGGCTCGGGCGGGAGGCGCCTCTTTGCCAGGTCGCTGGACGGCGGGGCGGGATGCAGAGCGACGTAGGCCGCCCTCTAGCCCGCCTGGCTCCTTCACGTCCTCCCTGGAGACGCGCGGGGCAGGGCCGGGGAGCCGGGGGCCGGGGCACGCCCCAGGGCCGGACACCATCCCGGGTCGCGCGCTGCCCGC
>NW_004524626.1:6250020-6279528 GCF_000260255.1 Octodon degus
GCCCGGTGCCGCCCGGTGCCCAGCCGGCCGCCCCCGCCGCTCTCGCTGCCGCGTCTGGCTAGCTCCGCGCCGGCCACCGCCTCCCCTTCCCTTCCGGCGGGGGCGGGGGGTGGAGCCTGCGCTCCTGGGCGCCCCCTCCCGCGGCGTCCGGGTCCCCACCCCCTGCAGTGCTGCAAGACTCACCTACATCAGGTCCTCAGCCTCCAGGGACACAGCGCGGTGGATCCTTGGGGGCATGACTGCCCTTAGCTCAGGTTCCTGAGGCTGATGGCCTCTTTTGGGGTGCAGGAATCGCCCTGTGTCCGAAGGCTCTGGGCCGGGGAGTCCGGGAGTGCAAGAACAGTGCTGGTCCTCTGGGCACACTGTTCCCCCAAGTCAGGGATCTGCCATAGCCTCCCATGCCCCTTGTCCTTCCTCTAAGGTACAGCAAAGCAAAGATGGTAACACAAGTACAGCCTTCCTAAGTGTCCCCTGAGACCCACCTTGCTCCCACAGAGACCTGCTCCTCATGGTATACCATGCCAGCTGAAACTCTGCTTACAAGGACGGCCCACTCCTCTTTTTTTTTGTCTCCCTCAGGGATTGAACTTAGGCCCTTGCCCTTGCCAGGGAAGTGCTTATTCTACTGAGCCATCTCCCAGGCCTACAGCCCACTCCCTTTATTTTTTTCCTTTTGGTGCTGGAGTCCAGCACATTAAGCCTGTGCCCTGTGGCAGAACTACAGCCCCAGCTGTCCCTCCTCCCCTGTTCCCCTCTCATACAGACATGTTCAACCTTTTAATTGCTTAGGCCACCAATCTGCTACTAGCCTTGTCAAGATCCCACCTTAGCTATAGTGGGTTTGTGTGTTAGGCCTCACAAAAGCATCCTTCTGCCCCTGGGACTTCATCAGGCTCAGGTCAGCCTCTGGGCCTTGACACAGGTATATGTCTGCCCATCCTGTGCTCTTTGAAAGGTTCTCCCCCAACTTTCCCAAGAAACCATAAGTTTCATAGCAGTCCACCACCCATACCCTGGGGCTGGTCCCCATTTTGCTGTGTGGCCCTATATCAGATATCCTACTTCTCATGTTGTCTCATTAACACTGGGCTTCATTGCACTGTGAGTTCCAAGAACAGGAACTTTTATTTTTATTTATTTATTTATTTGTATTTTTCTAGGGAAGGGTCTAAAGGGTATTCAGGGTCTCATTACTAGATCAGACTTGTAGTGAGCCGCCTGTTGACAGCCTCCCAAGAGCTGGGATTACAGGCGTGTGCCACCATGCCCAGTCTCAATTGCCGTTTCAGTATGCCCCAGGGGCCGGGCCAGCACAGGCTGAGTCTCTTTCCAGGCATTTTCCTTTTTAAAAAATTTTTAAAACATTTATTTATTTATTTATTTATTTATTTATTTATTTATTTATTTTTGCAAGACCGGGGATTGAACTCAGGCTCCTCACACTTGCCAGGGAAGTGCTTGTTCCACTGAGTCATCTCCCCAGCCCCCAACTTGCAGGAACTTTAATCCACTGAGCTATTTATTCTTTTTCTTTTTCTTTTCTTTTCTTTCTTTCTTTTTTTTTTTTTAAAGAAAGAAATGATATTTATTTATTTATTTATTTTGTGTGTGTGGCCAGCTCAGCCCACCAGGGGGCGGGGCTGGCTGGCATGTGGTGCGGGGCGAGGGAACCGAGGTCCTTGTGTTTTGCTTAGCTTAGCTTGTTCTAAGTAGGCGCTTTAGACCACTGAGCCATCTCACCAGCCCCTCTTTTCTTTTCTTTCTTTTCATTTTTTTTTTTTTAAGAACCAGGGATTGAACTCAGGCCCTTGCGCTTGCCAGGGAAGTGCTTATTCTACTGAGCCATTTCCCAGGCCCCTTCTTTTTCTTTCTTTCTTTGTTTCTTTTTCTTTTTTCTTTCTTTTTTTTTTTCTTCTTCTTTTTTTTTCTCACTGAACCACATACTAAGTCCTTTACTTTTTTAAGGAGTTGCTGGGTGTGATGGCATATGCCTGTCATTACAGCACTCAGGAAGTTCAGGTAAGAGAATCAGAGAGAGCTGGAGGCCAACCTGGGCTCAATAGTGAATTCAAGGTTGGCTTGCACTACAGAGGTTGCTACGTCTCCCAAGCTGAGCTGGAGTTTTCAATCAGCTTGTCTCAGCCTCCCAGGGTGCTGGGATGATGGGTGCACCACATTTGACCGAACAGGAACTTCTTCAGCACAGGGCCAACACGCAGAGGGAATGCACAAGAGTACTGGCACGGCACAGGAAGGCCCCAGAGAAGGAACATGTTTGCAAAAGGCAAAGCAGGGAGACCAAGATATGGCTCCCGGCAGAGGAATGACTCGCTCAAGCTTCAGCTTTTCTCAAGGGAGATTCTTTGGTACCTGGGGGGAGGGGGAGGAGGCTGGAGCTGTGCAGGCCAGAGATGGCCGCAGAGGTAGGAATGGGTGGACAGGCCAGACAAGGTGGAATTTCCAGATCTTTGTAAGTTCAGGCACTAAGTAACTGTGCACCTGTCACCTGTGGACCACCAGCATGGGAACTGCAGGGTTAGCCAATTGCTTTTTTTTTTTTTTTTGCCTAACTGCTAATTTTGAGGAGCCCATCAGGCCTCCCTGCTCCATGGAGTGGGAGTGGGTACAGAGGCTCTGGTTCCAGAGGCGGTCATGCTCACGTATGGACCTAGGAAAGGATGGGGCCACAAGGCCCAGGTCATCAAGACCCAAGTATCACTCAGCGCTGGCCTGGGGTCTCTGATATGGATCAGTAGATGCCTAGATTCTGCGGTCCACTCTAGGTGCGGGTCGCCTTCCTCGTTGAATTGTTAGGCAGGTGGGCCTCAGGCCCCTCCTCAGCGAGAACACAATCTCTGCACCCTGGCTTCTGCCCTCTGCCCCTCAGACCAATCTTCCCTCGCCCTCACCGTCAGCTTGACCCTGCATCTCTGACTAGGAGCCCAAGTAAGGAGCAAAGAGCTAGCCCAACCCAGGGCAACAACTAGCGAGAGCGCGGGGGCGGGACGGTGACGTCATGGCCGCGAGCGAGGCTGCGCCGGGCACGGTTAACGTCAGTAGGGCCTAGAGCCGCCCGCGCACGCGCTCCTGCGTCAGCGGGGCGCGGAGGCGAAGGCAGGGGGGCGATGGGCGGGGGTGGTGGAGAGGAGCGATCCCTTCTCCAGGCGCTAGGCGCCTCCTGCTGGTGGTGGGGCGCCTAACAACCGTCCTGTTGGCGCTTGAACCCTACCTTACCTGGGGCGCCATTCCCGACATTTGCGTGCACAGATGCAACTTTTGCTACTGCTCCATCCCGCTCCTTAGTTTGTGTTGTGTTTATTTTCGCGTCTATCAATTTTTTTTGAGATATGATATGAGTATATACTTCAGGCTGGTTTTGAACTCATGTAGCCCAAAGAATTTGCAGTGATCTTCTGGCCTCAGCTTCCCGAATTTGGGGGACGACAGGCTTGGGCCACCACTCCTGGAGACTGTCACTTTTTAACAACGTAGACTAGCTTATATCGACCAGTAGTAAACGTCCCATCATCCTTGAGCACCCTACTCCTGCTTCCCAAAATTCTGCAGTGCCTGCCATCCAGTGAGCGTTCCGAGGCAACACTGGAGCTCATGTGGACCCCTCTTCGCACAGGAGTCAAGTGCTACAGGTACGGAAAGGTCTAATCGTCCGCCCCAAGAATTTCCAACCCCTGCGAGGGTCGGAAGAAAACTACAACTCCCAGGATGGCCCTCGCTCAAAGCGCTGCGCTCGTCATCGTCGTTGCGCGCGGCCCGCCAGGAATCGTAGTGCACGTTTGCGCGTTCTCGAGGACAGCGCTTCCCAGAATACCTCGCGCGTCGTCCTCCTCGCCCTCCAGGCCGCTGCTCCCGCCTGAGTCCTGTGTTTGCTCTCCCCGTCGTTCGTCCGCCGCCTCTTCCATGCTGCCCGCCGCACTGCTCCGCCGCCCGGGTCTGGGCCGCCTGGTACGCCAGGCGCGTGCCTATGCCGAAGCTGCCGCTGCCCCGGCTCCCGCTGCCGGTCCGGGCCAGATGTCCTTCACCTTCGCCTCTCCCACTCAGGTCCGGACCCTGCGTCGTAGCCTCAGCTCCCACCTCAGGTCGCCAGCATCCCCTGTGGCCTCTTCCCCGCCCGGCCCGCGCGTACGGTCCCGAGGACGAGGCGCCTCCATCTTCCCAGCCCACAGTCGTAGGATTCTTGGGCGACACTTGGGGCTCCTGGAACTCGAGCTGCCGTGTATGCCCTGATGACCAAACCCCTTTCCCTGACATCGCATCTCCCCCAGCTGTGGAGTCCTGAGGTCCCTTAGGGTCACTGAACGCCGGGCTTGCACTTCGGGATGGGGCGGGGCAGGATTAGAGACAAACAGCCCACAGACTTCCACCGGGAACCCATCCTCATGACCGCCTTATGTCTGGCTATACACTGCTCTTTGTCCAAGGCACTTGTGTAGATACATTGTCTGGTACTCTCTGCTAAAATGCCTTTTGCTGGTGTCTCTGGGGAGTGGCACAGTTCCATGTGCTGGTATTCCCATTTTGCAGATAAAAGATGAAGGAAACAACTGCCCCGGCTAAGTTCTGCCTGGACCCAATTTCACAGGAAAGACTGAGCCCCTAGTGGCTGTGGGGCAGGCCAACAGCTACAGCGTTGGCGTCCTCATTCCCCTCTCCCCCGCAGGTGTTCTTCAATGGTGCCAACGTGCGGCAGGTGGATGTGCCCACACTGACTGGAGCCTTTGGCATCCTGGCGTCCCACGTGCCCACTCTACAGGTCCTACGACCGGGACTGGTTGTGGTCCACGCTGAAGATGGCAGCACAACTAAGTACTTTGGTTAGTCTGGTGGGATCCACTGAGGGCCCACTCTTTCCACAGGGCTGGGCACAGACAAGTGGTCATCTGGGAAACAGCCAAAAGCAACCAATTCACTTTGCTTTGAATCAGTGTATGGTAGGTTTGGGATGGTGATGACACTAGCAGGCAACAGGCAGCTCGGGAGAGATGGTTCACTTAAGGGCCTGGGCACAGATGTCATCCCAGCTGTTCAGGAGGACAAGGCAGAAAGACAGCAAGTTTGAGCTCAAGCTGGGCAATTTAGCACAACCCATCTTGGACCAGTGATATAGCTCAGTGTCATAAGCACCTGCCTGGCAAGTACAAGATCCTAAGTTGGATCCCAGATAACAAAAAACTTAAAATTTTAAAAAGGCTGGGAATACAGCTTAGTGCACAGGCCCTGGTTTGATTTCCAGTATCCAAGGTGGGGGGGGGGAAAGCCAGGTCTGAGAAGGCTCATCTGTGTGGAAAGGAGTGGGATTTGAACCCAGCTTACTCTGATCTTTTTCTCCTGACCTAGGCTCACTTCATGGGCTAGTGCGTCCAGGGAGTGACTCTATGGTCCCAAAGGTGTTCTCAGTGTTTCTCTCCTTCTCACCTGTTCTATTTTCCATTGGAGAGTTTTTCCCTCTCCACCCCACCACATGTGCTGGGCCCTATGGTTAGTGTGTGGGGTTTTTCTGGGCTGGTAGCTCTTTGCACACTTGGGTGTTGAGAGCTCTAGGCTGGGGTGGGCACTGAGATCTTGCATAGATGCAGCATGGACAAGGACTCAGGCTGTCTCTGCTGTCCCTCTGCAGTGAGCAGTGGATCTGTCACAGTGAACGCTGACTCCTCCGTCCAGTTACTGGCTGAAGAGGCTGTGACACTGGACATGTTAGACCTGGGGGTGAGTGTCAGTGGAGAGACAGGCTTAGAACTGGCAAGAGCAGTCCAAAATTCCCTGACTGCTGGGGAGGGCATTCAGTGTGAGGGGAGGTGCTGGGCTTAGGGTCTCTGGCCATCCTTTACTCTGTACCCACCCCTTGCAGACAGCCAGGGCGAATCTGGAGAAGGCACAGTCCGAACTCTCAGGGGCTGCAGATGAGGCTGCGCGTGCAGAGATCCAAATCCGAATTGAGGCCAACGAGGCCCTGGTGAAGGCCCTTGAGTAGGCGGTGTGTACCCTTCATCCCCAGGGAAACAGGCCAGGCCAGGCACAAGTGGAGCCAGCTCCGTGGCCTGCCCCTTTTGGGGGTGGTCTGCAAACCTTGGAATCATGCTTGCTGGGATGGCCACCAGGGGGCAGTGCAGCATGTCTTCAGGCCTGGTGGCCAGGGGGTCTGTCACCTGTCTGGGTATCCTGACAGGCACCCACTGCCCCCTGCCCTGCAGAGCCTTCCTTGGAGACCTGCCTGCACCAACCAGCTCACCCAGAAGAGCTGCCCCGGCCCCCATCCCCCTATTAAAGATGGGGAATCCTAACCTGTGTGTACCATTTTCGTCACTCCAGCTTGCGGTGATGGTGTTGGGACTTCCCCTGGGCTCCTCTGGAGTACTCCATGTACCCTTTGAATTGAGTCCTGGGAACCTCTTTGGACTGGGTGTCCAGGTTATCCTCACTAACTGAAGCTCAGCAACAGTGCATGGGGTGCAGAGTGCTGGCCATGATGGGGAGGGCACAAAGGTCACAGAAGTCAGGCCTGGGCTGCTGCAGACACCTGGGGTGTTTGCCAGGTCTGCTGTGTAGGCCTGGCGCCAAGACCGCCCCAACCCACCACACAGGCCTGAGAAGGGGCCCCACCTCCCATAGAAGCTCTGCCCTGTGCCCTTGGCTCAGCCTTGTGGGTGGCCCTGCCCTGGCACGCAGCCCGGGCCCCAGAGCTGTTGGCACCTCTAGCCCCCTCAGTAAGCACCCAGGTCCCTGGCTGTCCTTAAATGGAGGAGTTAGCCCAGAATGAGGTGTCTTTAGCCCTGTCCCATCCCCTCTGCAATCCTGTGGGGGTGGCTGGGACACTGGGGACAGGGATCCCTGCCTTCCCTCCCTCCCCCACCGTGTCTGAGTGGGACAGGGAGGGGATTCCAGAGGGGTGAGTGTACAGAGTCAGGGCTACTGGCTGGTCACGTCCCTGGAGCCAGGATGGTGATGGGGAGGCCACCCTGGGGCCTGTGTGTGTGGCCTGTGTCAGCACATGGGCAGCTTATTCTGTGTCATAGCCCCATGCAAGTGACTCCCCAGGGGCACATGCCAAGCAGGGCTATATCTGGGAGCCTCCAGAGATGGACCCTGGGATGTCCTATCTGAAGGTCATGAAGGGTCAGTAAGTCCACTCTGGATCTCATCTGGGTCTTTTCTCGGGGCCCAAGGGCCAGGGAGCAGCCCCTCCCTTACTCTCCTTAAATGTAGGCCCCATCCCTACAGCCATGGGTGTTATAAGACATGGAGGTAGCTGGGCCCCAGAGGAAGAAGTTTTTTTCTTTTAAGAAGTCACTTCTTTTTTTTTCCTTTTTGGCGGAACGGGGGATTGAACTCAGGTCCGTGCGCTTGCCAGGGAAGCACTTATTCCACTGAGCCATCTCCCCGGCCCCAAGAAGTCACTTCTGATGAGTATACCCCACAGTTGACAGAGGGAGTCCACTCCCTGGGGAGATGTGAGCCTAACTGTGGGGACAGTCTAGTGGCTGACCAGTCCTAAGGGAGGAGCAAGGAAGCTAGGGGTTCTAGGCAGTGCCAAGGGCTTCTGTTCACACCTGGGGTGAGGATGGGGGGGTGACCCATCGAAGAAAGGCAAGGCGCAAGTGCCACAGACCTTTTATTTAGACAGCAAGCATCTCCTTTCCAGGGGTTACCTCCCCATCTCATGTACTCATTAAAGTTAGAGTTCCAATCCTGATCACCCTTGGTCACACAGTCCAAGTGGCAGGGCCCTCACCAGCCCAGTGTTACGTACCCATCAGGAAAGTTGCAGGTCCCCAACACTGAATGGCTTAACTCTAGGACCTGAAGCTGCTGTGCTTTCCAGAAGCATGGCAGACCTGACCTGAACCCGCTTCCTCCACCTCCACTTCAGCCTCCTTCCTTGGCCATTCGCACTTGAAAGCTCGAGTCAACCCTCAAAGCTCAGCCCCTGGGACTCCCAGAGTTCTCTGGCCTAGCCCTGACCAGGTTGGGAGGGGCAGGGTGCTTTCGGGTGGGTGCTAAGAACCCGGAAAGGAACAGCCCTGGGAGGGGTGGAGGGGGAGGGTGGGGATGGAGGTGGTCAGACCAGATAAAAGGAGCAAACATAATTTGGACAGGAGATGGTGGAGGAAAAGCCCAGGTTCCCCTTCATCCTGACCCAGCCAGGATCATCCTTGGGGAAAAAAATGTGATAGCTGCATGTGTCACTTAGTCCACAAGCCAGGGTCTCATGTGCACACATTCTCGTTGGTGAGGACAATAACCCCATACCTGTGAACCTTGTGGAGAACTCGAAGAAGCCATTCCTTCCTGAGGTCACACAGCAATGCCAGTGGTGACTGGCTGGCTCACCCTACACTAGCCTCTGGTTAATCACTTTAGAAATGCCCTCTGAGGTCACTGTTAAGGGATGCAGCATCAGGCCTGAACACCACTGCTTAGCAAGTGACTTCAGCACCTGTGTCTTTTCCTGGGGACAACAGCCACTGACTCAGGCACCCCCCATGCGGAAGCACGAAGCCTGGTGCCAGGAAGGGGCACAGGGCAGGGATCTGAGCCAGGAACCCCAAAGCAGTCTAGGTGTGCCCCATTGCCACGAGGTAAGCAGGATTCCTGGACCCCAGCGGTATTTCTTGCGAGTGCACACACACATGTGAAGCCTGGGGACTGAGCATCTCAGGCCACCACGTCCCGGGGCCGCTGGCCAGCAGGCAGGGGTGGATGCCAGTGCATCACCTCCTGCCTGGCACCCCCCTCCCTGTCCGCCCAAACTCCACCCCAGGGAAGGCGGTGCGGATAAAGGCTTGGGGCCGCTCGCACTGCCCCAGACCGGTCAGGCTACTGCATGCCTACATCTGCACGGGGGAGCGATCAGGACAGCCGGGGATCCAGGGCCCACCGGGCCTGGTGAGTGGGGGGCGTGACTTCGGGGCGGGGCGAGACCCCCATTCAATGGACTGTTCACCGGACCCCTACTTTTCTTTGTCCTTGGGGCAGGCAGGAATTGGGGTGCTTCGGGCTGAAAAACCCCTGGGCTAGATGATGGGAGGCGTTCGATACTGTTGGCAACGCCCTGGTTAGACCGCAGCCCCCGCCCCGCCCCCGGGCACTCCCCTTTCCCGCCAGTGACCTTGAACTAGTCACCCATCCCTGCCTCAGTTTCTCTGGCTGTACTATCCTAGTCTCCACAGCGAAAAGTTCGGTTCCCCTGCAGGATTCGTACAGGGCCTCAACCCCTTTGCCCCGGTCCTGAGACCGCGAGCGCGGCGCTCCTGCCCCGGACTGCATGCAGCGGCCGGTAGAGGGCGCGTCGGCGCTGCTGACTCACCGCTGCCCGGAGCAGAGTGCGCGGACGCAGACGGGGACGCCGCGTCACGTCACGGCTCCTGCGAGCGCGTCTCGAGAAACGGGCCCGGCCTGAGGGACCTGGAGGGGGCAGGGATGCGCAGCGACACCCGCTCAGGAGGAACACAACCGGCCTTGGCCACGTCACTTAGGTGCTGCGCCCCGCCCAGGGCCTCACGCCCCGCCCAGGCCTCCACACCTACCCACCCAGGGGGCGGGAGCAGGCCACCGGCTGGTCCTTCCTTCCGCACCGCGCGGCCGCGGACCTCGGCCACGAGGCACAGGGTTCATGCTCCCGCTTCCGCTGAAGGTTGCTTCCCGGACCGACGCGGTGGGGAGGCCCCACGACTTCCTGTCCCTCCTGGCGCCGGGAACAATGACCCGCGCCCCCTCCGCACACTCAAGCAGCTCCCCTGGGGGCCCATGGGGGTGGAGGCCATTCCCAGAGTTGGGTCTCGGGCCCCTGAGGGCCCGCCTGCCCTTTGTTACGAGCTCCCGGCCTTATGAATGGCTGCAGGCGCGGGCGGGGGCGCGGAGGAGGACCCAGAGCAGCGCCAGTCCCTCCCTCTATGCATTCCCATTGGGCACTCTGATGAGGGGGGTGGGGCTAAGGGCAGGCCACTCTGCCACGTGGGGCAGGGCCGCGGTCGCTCCCATTGGTCTCTATTTGCGGCCGACTGGACGCTCGGTGCCCGCTTATTGGTCGTTGCGGGGCCGGCGGAGTAAGTAGTGAATGGGAGGGGGCGGCGGCCCCGCCCCTTGGAACGTTGATACATTATAACTTTTTTTTCTTGTTACTTTCACCCCCAGATCCTGAGAGCGGCGGCTGCGGCTGCTGTTGCTAAGGGAGGGGACGCGCGGGGTAGCGCGACCCGAAAGGCAGAGGCACAGAGTGCGCCGTACCAGGGCGCCCCCTCCTCGGGACCCTCCCCGCGCTGCGCGCCGGTCGTGAAGGTGCCGCGAGATCAGACCCCACCCCGGAGCAAGCCCCAAGGAGCGGTCGCAACCCCGGAGCGCCCCTGGGATTCTTTTATTTGCGATTAGCCTTTCATCGCTGGGACCTTCTCAAGGGGCCCGCTTGCTGCAGCCATCTCCAAGCGCCTAGGAAGGAGGACCCTAGTTCGGGGAAGTCCCGGCCTCAGAAGTCGCATCAAGGATTATAGGCGCCCGGCGGACCCCAGCCCCCCAGCGCGTGCCGGGGATGGAGCCGCAGCCCGGCGGTGCCCGGAGCTGCAGGCGCGGGGCCCCCGGCGGCGCCTGCGAACTGGGCCCGGCGCCCGAGACGGCGCCCATAAACCTGGCGATCCACAGCACCACCGGAACCCGCTATGACCTGTCGGTGCCGCCTGATGAGACGGTGGAGGGGCTGCGCAAGCGGCTGTCCCAGCGCCTCAAAGTGCCCAAGGAGCGTCTGGCGTTGCTCCACAAAGACACGTAGGTACCGCGCGCCGACCGCGACCTGCACAGCACCCCCCCAGCGAGCCGGGCCACCCTCTCAGGCCCCGGCCCCCGGGCGGGAACAAAGAGCGCGCCGCGCTGAGAAGGGGGGGCAGCGAGACCGGGGAGGGGGACGGGGGCGCGCTGCGCGCTCTCGGGCGCCCTCTGCTCGGCCTTGCCTGCCTCGACCCCCCCCCTCCCCCGCCCCGGGGTCGCCGCACAAAAGCGGGTGCGGGGGCCCGGTCAAATTGTAGGGCTTCACTTTTTGGGGGAGGGGGCAGGTCCCTAGGGCGCAGGGGTCCTGGCTGCGCGAGTGGGGGCCGTAGCCGCCGCCTCCTCGAGCCTGCGTCCTCGCCGGCTTCCGCATCTGCTCGGCGGCCCCCTCTGCGTCTGGCTGTCTCCCCCCCCCCACTTGTGTCTTTCTGCCCCGCTTTGTTCTCGCCTCTGAGCGTTCTCCATTGCCTCCCCCCTCCCCCCTGGTATTTAAATCGCCTCCAGGCCGGGGAGTCCTCCCCCTGTGGGCCTCCAGGGACACTCAGTGTCCATCCCAGCGGAGGGGCCTCGGTGGGGGAGGGGCGGGAGGGGGAGGGTCTCCTTTGTCTGAGCGGCGGCGGCGGCCGCCTGCGCCAGGAAGGGAGGAGGGGGAGCACGGCCAGGCGCAGCCCCCCGAAGGCCTCTCCAAGGGCTGAAGCCTTGAGGCGACCACAAAGACAAGCCAGCACAGGAGTTGGGGAATTACACACAGGGGCTGGCCAAGGGGGAGCGGGGGAGGGAACTAAAGGGCACACGGGGGTCCAGGTGAGCAGAAAAGGAAAGTGCCCTGTTGAAATGCAAAAGGGGGTGCCCGATTCTGGAGTTGGGTCTTGGACAGGAGGTCTAAACTGCGAGAATGGGGGCTTCCAGGGCCAAGCAGCTTCCCCCACACACTCTCAGGGCACAGGATCTGGAAACCGGGAAAGGAGGGGGTGGGAAGGACTCCTGTCTCTCCCCGCACCCCCCCCCTCCGCGGCCTCCGCTTCCGCGTCCCTGTGTTGTCTATGCGGCTCACCCTCTTCCTTCCTGCCCCCAGCCGGCTCAGTTCTGGGAAGCTGCTGGAGTTCGGCGTGGGGGATGGCAGTAAGCTGACGTTGGTGCCCACCGTGGAAGCGGGCCTCATGGTAAATGGCTGCTGTGGGGTGGTGTGCCCCAGAGGTCCTGGGAGGTCCCACATGCAGGGACAGGCAAAGCGTGTCCCCTTCTAGGCCACTGTCACCTGCGTGCGCGCCCCCTCTCCTGCGTGGACTGCCCACCCCACACTTAGAAGCTTTCTTCCTCCCTCTCTTTGTAGTCCCAGGCCTCAAGGCCGGAGCAGTCTGTCATGCAAGCCCTTGAGAGTTTGACAGAAACCCAGGTAAGCTTTCATCACAGCTTCTAATCTACAACCTACTGCAGGCAAGTGCTCCTCTGGGACCCTGCAAGGCAGACGGGGGAGAAGGGTGGGGGGGCAACATTCAGTGCTTCAGACACGCTGGAGGGCATGGGGTGTTTGAGGGGAGGGAACGTGTCCCCCATGTTGTTGCCAGCTTGACTGGTCACTGGGCTTCCTCTTCTGTCACCACCCATCCCCCTCGACCTTGAGAGCTTTCTCTCATGGAGGGGGAAGGGGATCTAGCTTTCACAAGCCTGCCTGTAAGGTGACCTTGGTCCACGGGTGGGAGTGTTCACACCAGGGGCCTGGCCACCAAACCAGCACACTCCCACCGTAGAGCTCCCCACAACTTCTAAAAAATTGGCTTCCCTAAACTGACATCTAGAGTTTCTCTTTTTTGAATTTCTCTTCCGATTGGGAAGGAGGGGCCAGGGGTTGGCCCCGGGGAGGGGCTGGCCAGGGTTACACTCTTTCCTCCTTCTGTGACCCCATTGTGAGGGGGTGGGGAGTCACCACACTACTGCTGTGCCTCTTTCTACCCTTTGTTCTCTGCCCTGAAAATGGGAGGGGGCAAATGGGAGGGAGCAGGGCACCCAGCCTGAGGGCCTGGGAGGCTGAGACAGGATGTTAGGAAAATATTTAGTAAGCCCTGCCAGGAGGAAGGTTGGGGCTGGCCCTAACACGGTTCCTGGTTTTGTTGAAGCCTTTTTTTTTTTTTTTTTTTTTTTTCTTCCCTTTCTCCTCCTTTTCTCATTTTCTTGGCTGAGACTGGGCCTTCCTCAGATGCGGGCCCTGGCCACCTCCCAGGAGGGTGACACAGGCCTCAGCAATCCGCCTGCTGCCAGGGTGGGGGAAGCAGGCTGCTGCCCGCCCTGGGAAGGGGTGGGCAGGTTCCCGGGCCTTGCTGGCTGGGCCAGACCGCCACAGGAAACCTGCTTCTCTGGTCACACATTCTTCCTCCTTCCCAAGGTCCTCACCCCCTCCCCAACCAGCCGGCGGATAGTGTTCTGCCCTGGCCAGGCAGGGAGGGGTGGGGGACAGGACTGGGTGGTCTGAGCTGGGGTATAGGATAGAGCCAGTGGTCCCTGGATCCAGATGGGGGAGACAGGTGATTTCCTGGGGCAAGTGCAAACAGCTCCCTGTGCTGTGGGGGCTGTTGGTTGGCAGGGGGGCCTCTAGGTGTGTTTGGTTCACATCTTCCCCAGGTGCCAGCATGAGGGAGGTGGGGGTGTGCTAGGCGGAGAAACTGGGCTCCCCAGGGTTGCTTCCTTGCCTGGCACCTAGTCATGCCCGCCCATCGGTCCTCCCCAGGGAGGAAGTTGCAGGGCGGGTGGAGGGGGGGACCCCAGCTGCTCTCTGAAGCTTCTCCCAGCCTCTGCCTGCAAGGGAATCTCTGGGGTTTTGGGGTACTGTGTAGACTGGGGCTCTGGTGGGCCCACTCTGGTCACCTTTTTGCTGTTGCTTCCCCTCCCCATGGCCCCAAACAGAAGGTTACACCAGCCAGTCAGCCAGCTGCTGCCAGCGCAGAGGGGAGGGAGATCTGGGAGGCGGTCGGTAGGCTCTGAGTCATCTACTGTGTCACTTCTCAGAAACCTCCACCCCCCTATCCCAGCCCCTGGGGAGAACAAGGCGCTGGCCAGGCCCCCCGGGAAGGAGGGACCTCAGTGCAGCCAGGGTCAGATATAGCTAGGAACCCACCCACCACATAGGAGGGCAGGTCTGAGGGTTTGAGTGCCAGCTCTTGAGATCCCTGGGGATATGGCCCCCTGGGACCTGTCATGGGCCCCTTTCCCAGAGTGATGTTGCCTCCCCCCTTGCTCACTGCCCCGCCCAGGACAGATAAATATTTATCTTGAGAAAGCAAAGGTTAGGATGGAAGAATTTGTCCAGGAATTTCGCCCACTCGCTGTCTGGGTGACTTAGCTAGGAGGGGGCCTGAGATTGTGCCCCCTCCTATATTCACAGGCAGAGAGGATTTGGGGACCCAAGAGGGTTGGGAAAGGTATGAAGTGAAAGCTGAGGACAGTGACCCTCGAGGGAGGACCAGGGCTCCCCCGTCTGACCCGCCTCTGTCCCCCACAGCCCCCAGCAGCGCCTGGGCCAGGCCGGGCTGGCGGAGAAGGCTTCCGGAAATACAGATTCATTTTATTTAAGCATCCGTGGTGGCACCGACAGGGACCCCAGAGCCCAGAGAGGGGCGGCGAGAGGCCCCAGGTCACACAATGGAGGGGAACTGGGCCGGGCTGGGCTGGGGGCATCACGGGTCGAGCCCCACCACTGAAAGGCCCCTCTCTCTACAGGTCAGTGACTTCTTGTCCGGCCGCTCACCATTGACCCTGGCTTTGCGTGTTGGGGACCACATGATGTTCGTTCAGCTGCAGCTTGCCGCTCAGCACGCCCCACTACAGCACCGCCATGTGCTGGCTGCTGCAGCCGCTGCAGCCACTGCCACCCGAGGAGAGTCCAGCATAGCCACCCCCGTGTCCTCGACCTGCCGGCCGTTGTCTACTGCTGCCCGCGTTCCCCCAGTGCCCACTAGCCCTTCCGCATCTGCCTCACCTGTCACAGCTGGTTCCTTCCGATCCCATGCAGCCTCCACAACCTGCCCTGAGGTAAGAATCAGCAAGATTTGTCCTGAAAGTAGAGGCCACAGACTTTGAGAAGGGTGGGGCACTGTTCCCAGATGTGTTTTTCATATCAGGTGCTGTCCCCTGAATCAGGGCTGAGAGCTTTATCTGTGGACCTTGCACCAGTGGGTCAGCCCTCACCCTGCACTTGTGGGTTATCCTGTGACCCTGAGCGGGTGGATTTGCAAATGCTAGCATGGTGGGTGGTGCATTAACCCTGAGTTATTTCTAGTTTGGGGGCTCCATGGGTAATAACCCTGATCCTGGGTTTATAAATTACCTTGAACCTGGGTTGGTGGGTTGACCGCAGACTGAGGTTATCTGCATGTAGGTTCTACACTGAGGGTTATCTCTAGGACCTAGCTTAGACCCTAGACTGGGGATCATCTCTGACCCTGACCGTGAGCATGACGGTGACTGTGACCCTGATACTGACTCCAGCTCTCACAAACTCCCCTTTTTTCAGCAGATGGATTGCTCACCACCTGCCAGCAGCAGTGTCAGCCCTGGAGCCAGCACCCCTTCAACCCCTGGGAGCAGTCCTACCCCCCGCTCCCGAAAACCCGGCGCTGTCATTGAGAGCTTCGTCAACCATGCCCCGGGGGTCTTCTCAGGGACCTTCTCTGGTAGGTGTTGCAGTACACAAGCGATCCTCCCCATTCTATGACTGTGTGTTAATATCAGGCACGTGTTGATCTGTGTGCGTGCGTGTGTGCTTGCGTGTCTCACTCTGCGGGTCCCATTTGTACCGCTGTGGTGGACTTCCCCATGCACTCTGATTCCCAAGGACCTACACTGCTCTCTACATGTACACCTGAGTGGCCTGTCCTGAAGCTCTCTCCTCTGTCCACAGGCACACTGCACCCAAACTGTCAGGACAGCAGTGGGCGGCCACGCCGCGACATCGGCACAATTCTCCAGATCCTCAATGACCTCCTGAGTGCCACGAGGCACTACCAGGGCATGCCCCCCTCGCTGACCCAGCTCCGTTGCCACGCTCAGTGCTCGCCCGCCTCGCCACCCCCTGACCTCAACCCCAAAACTACCTCCTGCGACAAGCTGGCGGCTGCACCACCAGCCTCCCTGCTGCAAGGCCAGAGCCAGATACGCATGTGCAAGCCCCCTGGTGAGTGGCCACCCTCCAGGGTCCCTTCTGCACACCCATCCTCCTGGCTCCTCAAGGCCCTTCTGTGTGAGGTGTGAGCACCAGAGCAGCTGCCCCTCCGAGGCCTGGCAGCTGCAGCTCCCCCCAAGAGGCGCAGGCTGGGAGAGAAGAGGCGTGTGTGTGTGTGGCCACAAAGTGTCCTTGTGAGCTCCCAATGGGGCCCCGGCCCACTTCCTCCTCTCCTCCCCCAGGCACCATCTCCAGATGGCATTGGGGGGCCTCCATGAATGACCAGTCAGTTCTGGCAGGAGAGGTGGGGCTGGCAGGTCCCCCAGCATGGAGAGGACTTGGGAGAATAGCCCGCCATCCCCCTAGTGGCCTGACTACTTCTCCTCCCAGAGGCCCTCTGGGTTGCTGGTCACTGTTGTGGCCTACAGGCATCCCCAGCCATTCATCACGCAACCTCCATAGCCTTGCTCATGAAAGCAGGAAACTGAGGCTCAGGCTTCGGGGCTTTCTTGGGGCATATCCCTTGGAGGAGCCTGGAAAGGATAAAGTAGATCTGCCCTGCCCACCCTTCCTATCTCACAGCTTGGTGAATAAGGAAATAAGAGGAAGCCAGGTATGGTACACACCTATAATCCCAGCACTGGGAAGGCCAAGGCAAAAAAATGATGGCCAAGAGCTCAAGGCCAACCTGAAGGGAGACCCTGTCTCAAAACACTCCCCAAAAATGCAGTTCCTAGAAACCAGTCATGGTGGCCCATGCCTGTAAGTCATCCCAGCAGTTGAGAAGGCTAAAGCAGGAAGATTCCAAGTTTGAATACCAGATTGAGCAATTTAACAAGATTCCATCTCAAAATTTAAAAAGGTATGGGGTGGTAGTGTAGCTCAAAGGCCAGAGTCAGTGCTCAGCTCTGTAGAACTGGAGAATTGAATCAGTATTAATAATCCACCCAAGGGTGATCTCCCAAGATGCCTTTGGTGGTCCTCAATGTCACCAGGAGGACAGATGGGAGGGGGAGCCGTCCGTTTGTGTTTCTGAGGGTTCAGGCCTCTCCCAAATGAGCTCTGGGGAATCATGGGTCACTGCCTCTTTCGCAGGGGATCGGCTGCGTCAGACAGAGAACCGGGCCACGCGCTGCAAGGTGGAGCGGCTTCAGCTCTTGCTGCAGCAGAAGCGCCTGCGCAGGAAGGCCCGTCGGGACGCCCGTGGCCCCTACCATTGGCCACCAAGCCGGAAGGCTGGCCGAAGCGACAGCAGTAGCAGTGGAGGAGGCAGCAGCCCCAGTGAGGCCTCTGGCTTGGGCCTTGACTTCGAGGACTCTGTTTGGAAGCCAGAAGTGAACCCTGACCTCCAGTCTGAGTTCGTGGTGGCTTAAGATCCGGCACACTCACTCACCCCTTCTCAAGCTTTGGCCCAAGGTGGACATGTGCTGCGTCGGGTTGCCACCACCAAGACATCGCACATGGCCCAGTGCCACGGCCCAACTCTGGAGGGCAGGTGGTCACCTCCCTCCTGACCCACCTACCAGCCTTTTTCTTTTTTAAATTCTCACCCTGGTGGTACCTCCCGCCTCCCACCTCTTGTCTCTGCCGGCGATGCTGGGTCCTTCCCTCCCACCTTCCCCAGCTCCAATATGTAGCAGGCTGTCCAGATGGCAGGCAGGAGGAAGGAGGAGGCCAGGAAACCGCCCCTGCCCCTCTTCCGCTCTGCCCTCACCCCTCCCGCCCTCTGCCTCCCCCCACCCATTCAGGTTTTAAGTCAAAAATGTAGATGCCTCATTATGCACTTTACAGATGAGGGGAGGGGGCTGTGGAGACCAGACTCCATCCCACCCCCTACTGCAGGCCTCTGGCCTCCACCCCCAGGGTCCAGCACCCGCATATCACTGGGAGCAAAGCCACAGGAGGGGACTCTTTTTTTTTTTTTTCTCTATCTGTCCTTTCCTTTGGTCTTGGGTTATTTTTCCATGTAAATCCATGTTAAGCAGTCTGGCCCAGAGCTTGTTTGGGGGAACGGGTGCACTTTGGGTTCAGGCAAGGGGCCTGGGGACCTTTTCCTGCCAAAAAAGGGAAACGGGACCAGCCCTGGTCCACCCTCTCCAGTCATCGGCCACAACTGTCCCAATTTTCTCCACTTCTGTCCTTCCCCATCCCATTTCCCTGACCTCTTGCCTGAGTTTGGGGACTATTTATAGACTTACTAATTTTTTGACTGAGCCAATACTGGTTGGGAATGGCTTGAAAACCAGGGAGAGGAAAGGTAAGGGTCTGGGGATTTGCCCCCTGCCCCTTCCTCCTTTCCAGCCCAGCCTGAGGGATATGGGGTGTGGACTGCCTGGGGATTCTCCAGAGCCAGATTGAGAGGGGGATGCTGAGCTGTGAATGCCCCACGGGGCTGCGCTGTGTAGCATTAAGCCCCCCTGGGGTCCGCTGCTGGTCTGTTCAGGACCTTCCCCACTCAGTGCCCAAGCCTGGGGGTCTTGGGACCCAGGGACCTAGGGGGAGTCCCCTTTACTGGGGCCATTTCAATGGGGGTGGAGGTTTTTTTATTTTTTTTACCCATTCACTTTTTTTTTAATGGGAAGTTTGGGCCCACCCCCACCTGTCAAGTCTTACCTGGCCCCACCTGTGGTTCCCCCTTTGTTCTTGTAGGTAAACCCTAAGTCCTTCCTGCCCTCCTCCCGTGTTTAAATGGTTTCAGAAGTGAACATCATGTGTTAACTGTAGTTGTAAAATTTTTTGTGGGGGTGGGAGGGTAGGGAGGGGGCCAGATGGTAGAGGTCAAGGATTTGGTTTTATTTTTTTGTTTGTTTGTTTTTTGGGTTTTTTTCCAAAAGGAGAAAAAAGGGGGGTGCATTTGTTTTTGAAGAACTGTCTTGTATACCTATTTAAATGTGTGTTCTGTTCTGTTTTTTAACGATTTTTAAATAATGCCCGTGCCTCCGCGGGGCTGAGGGTGGAGGCCCCAGACGAACCAGCGGAAAGTTCTCTGCCCTCCCTCAGGGTCCCCCTAGAAAGCATTACACACCACCCTCAGGGGTCGGGCTGTGGGGGACCTGGCACCCGCGCGAGTATGCTGTATGAAAATTGAAAAAAAAAAAAAAAAGCCCTACACACATCTTGATTTCCAGTAATAAACAAAATAAACAAGCTGCATGTGTTTTCCATGGGAGGAGTCGTCCTCGGCCACTATGGCCTGGGCTACCAGGGGATGTGGGCCATGGCCAGGTATCTACTAGCACTTTATCACCTCCTTGTTGGGGGTGGGCAGGAAGCTGCAGGGGTGGAGGTGGGTGGGGCAGCCACTTCCTGGCACCAGAGGCCGGAAGCTCACAGGGAGCGGGTCTGACCTCTAGTACAGCCTGGGCAGGACCTACCCGTACCCGCTTTCCATTGCCAGCTCTGATGTGGGCTGTGGGGACAGGAACTTAGGAGTTAGTGTCCTGGGAGACCTGGTCCTTATGTCACAAGAGTAGGAGGCAGCTGCAACTCTTGAGAAACTTTCTAAGTTGTTCTTAGAGGAGTCTCAGTATTCTCACAGGGCCAACCACCAATGTAGGCCCAAAGTCTCCAGGAGCCTAGACCTGAGGTCCAGCCCAGGGCCTCGGGCTGGCCTTGACCTGTAGCCTCACCCAGCCCAAATGACCTGGGGGGGCCTCTGCGGCCACACCCTCGTGCTACATTCCAGCCCTTCATGTTCACCAGGCAAAACCTCCAGGTCTTTGCCCTAGCCTTTTCCCACCAGGAACACCTGTCTTCCCCCTCCCCCAAGTCCCCTCTGGTCTAACTGGGAACTCCCCACCCCTGCACACACCCTGCCAGTCTGGGGCTCACCAAGGGCCCAGCTAGAGAGGGTCCCCAGAGAGGATCCCACCTCCATACCTTTTGGGGTTGGGCTCAGAGAACAATCATCCCACTGCTTAATCTCCTTTTAAGTGTATTTCATTTAACAAGCAATGCAACCTAAGAGTTAGAAGTAATTATCCTCCCACTTTAGAGACAGGAAAACCAAGTCTCAGTAACAGCACTATGCCTATGATTAGGATGTCTTATGTGACCCCTCCATACACAAGCTCATCTGACTGCTGAAGGTCCAAGCTACCCTCAGCAGCTCCCCTGAAGAACATCAAAGAGGGTGGTCTGGGGCATCTTGAAAGCCTTCTGCCCCTCCCACCGCCCAGTTACCCCCAAATCAGCCTACACCCACAGGAAAAAGGTGGATGCCTGGTCAGGCCTCAAGGTCGTGGGCCCAAATGGACCCTAGGGTTGGAAGGCACAGGGAGTGGGCAGAGAAGTCAGGTGAAACCTGCAGTCTCCGCCCGGGGTCAAGGCTGAGCTCGGCCTGACCTCAGTCACCACCTCCCTGAGCCCAGGGCAGGGTGAGGAGGAGGAAAGAGGATGTGATCGAAGCGCCTGCTGAATCACCATGCAGGCCCAGAACAGATCCTTTGCTGTCCACAACCCCCACCCCAGCCTGTGTGTCCGGGGGTGGGGGGTGGGGGGTGGGGGTCAAGGCCTGCCTGGAGATTGGGGAAGAGCGTGAGAAGGGGGCTGGGTGGGGGATCAGGCTGTGACTATCTTCTGGGTGCCGAGGAATATAAGGGCTGGGGGGCATCCCAGAGGTAACGGCCCTGCATGGTGAAACTACAAAAAGCCCCACTCCCGGTCCTTTCTCTGTGGCCTGCGCCTCCATAGCACCTGCCTACACCTGTCCTGAGAGGTACACAGGCGGAGTAGGTGGAGACCACGTGTGCAGGCGAAGGCATGGAAAGGTACACTGAGGCACAGACTAGACTAAGCAAGAAGCTGCTGGGATCTCGTGGGGTGGGGGTACTGGCCGTGCACCATTTCTTCATTCCCCACCCCCCATTGAGGAAAAAGCTGAATGGGAGGGTGCGGCCCCCGGAAACCCGCAGAGCTGAAAACGCGGTTTCCAGGGAAACGCGCCGCGAAAGGAGCCTGACGTCAGGGCAGGGAGGGCGCGTCCCTCGCCCCCGTCTGCTCGACCGGCGTCCAGGCCACGCCCACCATAAGAAACGTTTCATTGGTGAATGCGCCATTCATTTATCTGTGAGCACCAATAGAATAGTGGTGTGGCCGGCTGTAGGCGGGATTTCAGTGTAGCAGGCCCTAATGCGCAAGCGCAAACGCGGAGGCGCAAGGGCCTCTCCACTCTTAGCGCGTCTGCAAACTTGGGGGCGGGAGACGCAGCCGAGGCCTGACGGATGCGGCGAGGCCTGGACGGAAGAGGGGGCGTACCTGGGGGCGCCGCACGTGGACCCCCGGCACGGGCGCCTTCATGTGCACTCCTCTGTTCACACCCAGGCATTTCCTGCCGCACCTCCTCGCGTGTGCACGACCCTTTCCTAGTCTTACAGCTCCCAAGATCAGGGAGGGGAGACCCGACCACCTGGCGGAAGGGACTTTGGGGCTGAGACTTTGCCAGAAAAATAAAGGAGTTTGCCAGGTGTTGCAGGAAGACAGGGTTCTGCGGGTGGGGTCTGCCTAAGAAAATACAAGGCATGGGGCTGGTGAGATGGCTCAGTGGTCTAAAGCACCTACTTAGAACAAGCTTAGCAAAGCACAAGGGACCGCGGTGCAATCCCCCAGCACCACATGCCAGCCAGCCCCGCCCCCTGGCGGGCTGAGCTGGCCACACACACAAATAAATAAAATAAAATAAAATAAAATTTAAAAAAGAAAGAAAATACAAGGTGAAGTTGGCCATACCTGGAAGGGTGATTTGAGGTGCAGGGAGAGGGGAGGGGCCGAGACCATAATACCCAGAGGCTGCAGGACATTTGGCAGGAATGGGGATTGGTGGGAGATGGAGGCAGAGAAGGTAGGACTGTGGTTTTCATGGCTGAAGTTCCAGTTCATAGGGAGGCGTTTGGCAAAGACTATGGCAGGGATGGAGGCTGGGAAAGGGGAGGAAGGTTGAATTTGGCCTTGCGTGGTGGTGCAGGTCCCAGCACGGGGGGGTAGGGGGGGTGGAGGATCCCAATTTGGAGAGAAGCCTGGGCAACTTAACAACTTCGGGCGAGTCGACTTGGAAATTAGGGGGGGGGCGGCTGGAGATGTAACCCAGTGCACAGGCTCTGGGTTCAATACCTAGTGTTGAAGAAAAACAAAAAAGGAAAGGGGGGAGAGGCTAGGCTGGCCAAGCAGAACGGTGTGCCTGCCAAGGCATGAAGGACACATGGCTTCAGCCAAGGCGGTGACCTCGAAGGTGGGCAGTGCCTCAGGGTGATAGCAGGACCACAGGAGGGCAGAAGGTCACTGGAGTTGGGGCTTTGTGCCAGAGGCCGGAGTCTCCTGGGGGGTGGCCAGGCGAGCACCTGGAGCTGGAAGCAATGTTTGGAGATGCCAAAGGCCAGCGCTGACCAGGAGGCAATCTGTGTGGGCAGCCAGGAGGAGCCAGGCAGCTAGCCAGAAACCATAGGGAGCCAGGACTGAGGGTGCCCGGGGCACAGCCACCCCCACAGGGCCTGGCCCGACCCCACCCTCCTCTGCCGGGCCCTGGGAATAGGGAGTTCACCGAGCTGGAGCTGAGGAGGCCACCTCCTGTAGCTGAGGGCGGTGGGGCCCTACCCAGGAGTCCAGCTCCACCCTTGGCGGCCCAGCCCCAGGAGGGCAAGAACTGGCCGTCTCCGGTGTCACTGGGCACAGGTGAGCAGCAGGTGGGGGAGGGAGCCTGTCACCTGGGGCCCTCGATCCCGGCCAGCTGTCTCTGGCTGCCTCCTCCCCCGTCTGGTTGTCTCTTCGCCTCCCGCGTCTCTTTCTGTCTTCCCCAGACTCAGCCTTCCTCTATTTCTGTCTGTGTCTCCATCCCCCTCTATTTTCGTCCCTTCTCCGGCCGGCGTCCCTCCCCCACTTCCGCCTCCTCTCTGGGTCCCCTCCTTCCTCACCCCTGCATGCATTCCAGCGCCTCCCCCGCCTCGCCCTCCCCCAAACCAGCTGCTGCCTGGTGCCCGAGACAGAAGGAGTGGGCTCTGGCCAGGGTCAGAGGTCCGGGAGCTGGAGCTGACGGAGGCGAGGGCACCCCAACCAATCCCTCTGGAATGTGGGCAGGGCCAGCCGCCACCAGGGAGGTAGTCACCCTGCAGGCAGCCAGAGACAGCTGCCTGCAACTGCGTTGCACACGCTCCACACCCAGGACGCTACCCACACTCAGCCCTCTGGGAGAAGCAGCAAAACCCCAGAAACAGTCCCACACAGGGCCCCAGAGCCAGGAGACAACCCTTAACAGTTCATGGGTGTTTACCCATTTGCCAGGCTGCCAAATACACAATATCTGGCCCCAGAAAACCCTACCCCAAAACCCACATTTTGGTAGGGGGTTTGTTTTGTTTGTGGTGCTTAGGTGTGAACAAGAGCTATGTCATCCACAGAGGCTTTTGTTTATTTTGAAACAGTCTTAAGTTGCTAAGTAGCCCAGGCTGAGTACAAATTAGAGATCCTCCTGCCTCAGCCTCCCAGAATGCTGGCATCATAGCACTTCCCCCCATGTCTGGCTCCAGCTGCATAGTTTAATTCATTCCAAACCCCAATCAAAGGTATGATCTTTAAAAAGGTAGTGAGCCAGGTCTGGTGGCCCATACCTGTTACCAGGCACTTGGGACACTGAGTCAGTAGGAACTCTGCAAGTTCAGGACAGCCTGGGCTATGTAGTAAGTTCAAAGCCAGCCTGAACTACCTAGTGAAACGCTGTTTCAAAAAGACATAAAACAGGGCTGGTGAGATGGCTCAGTGGTCTTAAAGCACCTACTTCGAACAAGCTTAGCAAAGCACTGGGACAGCGGTTCAATCCCCCAGCACCACATGCCAGCCAGCCCCGCCCGCTGGTGGGCTGAGCTGGCCACACACACACACACACACACAATTTTTAAAAAATAAAATTATTTTTTTAAAAAAGACATAAAACAGCTGGGCATGATGGCACATGTCTATAATCCCAGCACTCAGTGCCCACTTCCATCATGCCCTTGGAACAGCTGGGCCGGGAAACTGGAGGGCCAGCAGCACCAAGCAGTCAGTTGGCATGCTCTCCAGCAGTTAGAACCCAGGACACACGCCCTCCCCAGACAGGTGAGAGATGGGTGAGGTTAGGGACAGGCTCTAGTGACCCCACCTGGAAACACTTTCGTCGAAGTTGGAAATACAAAGTAGAGGAATCAATGTAGGTGACAATTCTCTGGGGCCAGTCAAATAGCTCAGCGGATTACAGCACCTGTGCAGGGGCCGGTCCAATCCACTTTCGATCCACACCCGGTACAGAGACAGCAATTGAGGCTGGGCTGGGCTGGGCATGGTGGCTCGTGCTTGTAATCCCAGCTCTTGGGAGGCTGTAAACAGGCGGATCACTTCAAGTCCTAGCTAGTAGTGACACCCTGAACCCCTTGTAGATCCCTCCCTAAAATACAAAAAAAAAAAAAAAAAAATTTCTCTGTTTATGATCACATAAAGAAAGAAGACTCAGGGCCAGTGAGATAGCTCAGTGGACTGAAGTGCCTACTTGGGCAGGCACAGGGACCACAGTTGGATCCCCGGCACCGTATACTGCACCAGCTCCACACCCAGGGCCAGCTGAGCCAGCAACATAGTCTGGGGCATAAACACACACCTGTAATCCCCACGTTGGGGAGGCTGAAAAACAGGAGGATCACTATGAGTCTGAGCTGCACAGTGAGACTATAACAACCAAATACATGAAGGAGAAGAAGAGAAAGAAAAAAGAACAAATAAGAAAGACCCAGTACCTAGGCCTGAGGGTACGGTCACTCATCACAGCACTGTGGATGGAGGCTAAGGCAGGAGGATGGAAAGCTGGATCCCAGCCCCGGCAATTTAGAGATTTGGTGAGACCCTATCTGTAAAAGTAAGAATGGCTGGGAAGTAGCTCAGCATAAAGGCCCTGGGTTCAGGCCACTGTATTTTATTTTTTTTTTAATTGTTTTTTTAAATTGTATTTATTTGTGTGTGTGTGTGTGTGTGTGTGTGGCCAGCTCAGCCCACCAGGGGGCGGGGCTGGCTGGCATGTGGTGCTGGGGGATTGAACCACAGTCCCTGATGCTTTGCTAAGCTTGTTCTAAGTAGGTGCTTTAGACCACTGAGCCATCTCACCAGCCCAGGCCACTGTATTTTAAAAACAAAACAAAAAGTGGATGTGTAGTCCATCGTTGTCATTGTCGCAAGGGTGAGGCACCTGGGGCAGGAGCTCTGGCGTCTCACTGATGTTCTGTGTGTGCTGTGTGCACATATTCGAGTCACTGCACATCCCTGCCCTGCATGCTCATCCTCACTGTGTCACCATGCACCTGTGCTCCAGTGCAAAGCATCACTCCCCTGGTCCCTGCAGGGTCAAGAGCAGAGACCAAGTGGGGCCGGGGAGATAGCTCAGTTAAATAAGCATTTGCCTGGCAAGCACAAGGGCCTGAGTTCAATGTCGGTTCTGCCACACACACACAAAAAAAGCAGAGACCAAGCAGATGTGTGACCCTAGCAGCGGGCCTGGCCTAGTGGCCCTGTGTCCCCAGGCTGTCATTCCAATTTGTCTGCTGTGCACTGCTTGTGGGGTTTCCTGAGGATGGGTTTGCAGGATGGGTTTGTGTGACTGAGTGCCCAGCGGGTACACTGCAGACAGAGGTGGCTGCACACAGGTGTGTGTGTGTGTGTGTGTGTGTGTGTCTGTCTGTCTGTCTGTCTGTCCCATCGCACGTCACAGGATGTGCTGTACTGGGGCCTCCCCCTGTGGCTCAAGGCCTGGCCTTGGGCTGCGGGGCCGGCCTGGCCCTGGCAGGAGCTGCTGAGCTGCAGCCAGTGCATTCCTGAGACATGACTCGGGCCTGTGGGGAGGGGGTGACTCATTTCGAGCTCCCGCACTGCCCCAGCCCGAGAACCCACCCCCCTGCATGCAGACCCTATCTTGTGAGTGGGGTTGCAGCTGCTCTGGCTTGCCAGCCCCAGGGTGCAGACAGCTGAACCAGGGACCCTTGGAGCCAAGCTGACATCCGGCGCAGGTAGGAGCTGGGGGAGGGGCAGTTTAACCCTTCCTGGTCTGCACTCAGTCGGCTTCCTCAAATTCCGGGAGGCCTTGGCTGCCTCTGACACGCAGCACGCGTCCCCACCCAGGGACATGACTCATGCCACCAGGCAAGGGCACATATGCTCCGTGGGTCCCGGCCCACCCGAGTCACACGCACCCAGCCCTGTCCCCAGCTGCTCCCACATCCACATGCCGGGTTCTGTGCACTTTCACTGCACCAGTCCCTGAGGATTGTTGAACAAAATCTTCTTGAGCCTTGCACACATGAGAGCTCCGTGCACCTGCACGCAGCCCCACTTTTCTGTCCACACAAGCATGCGTCTGGCTGGGTATGAGAGTGCCTGCTTTTCATCCCAGCACGCTGGGAAGCAGAGGCAGGAAGATGGATACAAGTTCGAGTACAACCTGGACAATTTAGCAATTTAGTGAGACCCACTCTCTCAGAAAACAAAAACAAAAAAAGGCACGGGCTGTAGGCTCAGCGCAAAGGCCGAAGGATCAGATCCTAGTACGGCCACACACAAAAATCCCTAGCAGTCCTTTCTCCATGTGAGTGCCCACGACTCCCCTACCCACGGGCACACATGTGCGCACACCTGGCAAGACGCACACGGTGTCCACACCCCCACCCTGGCTCCAGGCCGCGTGGAACGGGACCAGCTGGGCGGGCTGCAGTCCCTGCCAGGATGGTCCCACTTCCGCGCCCCCGCCGGGGCGCCGCCAGGTGCACTAGCCAGGAGGGGGGCGGTAATTACGCGGCCCCGGGGTGCCCCCCCCCCACACGCGCCTTTCATCCCAGGCCACGCCCGGCCCAGACGCTCATTACCTACTCCCGCCCCGTCATTAGTCAAGGTCGGGGGAGGACCCCGCGTCCAGCGTGCCCGGCCTCGCGGGGAGGGTGGAGTGGGCGGCACGGGAACCGGGTGGCCCCGCCCCCGTCTCCACGACAACGTCCTGCGTGGGTGGAGGTCGGAGGGCGGTGCCCCAGCACGAGATGGAGAGGCCTCACCCACGCTGGCACCGGGAGGCTGAAGCCCTCTGGGAGACTTCAGACCGGGAAGCAGGAGGATTTGCGAAAGAGCATAGGTGGCATCTGTCATCCTTGCACTCCTGTTGACCGAGGGGGGAAAATCGCGAGTTGGACCCCATCCGGGGTAATTTAGTGATTTAGTAAAAGCCCCCATCTCAAAATTATGATTAAGGGGCCTGGGAGATGGCTCAGTGGAATAAGCGCTTCCCTGGCAAGCGCAAGGGCCTGAGTTCAATCCCAGGTTCCAGAAAAAAGATTAAAAGGGCTGGAAAACCCGGCGTGACAGTGAACAGCTGTAGCCCCAGCCCTTAGGAGGCTGAGGCAGGAGGATGGTTGCAAGTTCGAGACCAGCCTGGGTGGGCCACAGTGAACTCCAGGCCAGCCTGAACTACATAGCAAGACCCTGTCTCAGAAAGAACCCCCCCCCAAAAAAAAAAGCAGTAACGGGGCCGGGGAGATGGCTCAGTGGAATAAGCGCTTCCCTGGGAAGTGCAAAGGACTGAGTTCAATCCCCGGTTCCGGAACAAACAAACAAAAACAATAACGTAAAACTAAAAAAGATAGGGCCCGGGGAGGTGGCTCAGTAGAATAAATGCTTCCCTAGCAAGCGCAAGGGCCTGACTTCAATCCCGGTTCCAAAAAAAAAAAAAAAAAAACTAGGATACGGTGTACCAAGGCCCTGGGCCTAATCTTCAGGGCCAAAAGGGGTGGGACTCAGAGATAAGAGACAGACCCGGATATCTGCGGGCCAGTGGGAAACCCAGAGAGCAGGGGCAGACCAAACTAGTCTGGCCCCCTAGCTCGCCCACTCAGTTACCGAGCCCCTCTTACCACTCCCTCGCTACCTTCGGACACTAGGGCAGGGGGCAGCAGGCGAGTACGCCAGCGGTGGCCACCCAGGCTGGCAAGGGGTGGGACGACAGCAGGGACTCGGTCTCCCACTCTCGGCCACACTGCTGGCTGCCACACTGAGGGGGTGGGGCGGGAGTCTGAGCGTCGGTCCCAAAGGCTCCGGCCCGGAGGACCGCGAGGCCGCTGCGCCCCCTCGTGTCCATGTCGGGCAGTGCGCCTGGGCCCAAGTCCTGGGGGTGCAGAGGTGAGAGCGAGGGCAGGCGGACATTGAAAGGAATGTGTCCCCGGGCTGGTGAGATGGCTCAGTGGTCTAAAGCACCTATTTAAAACAAACTTAGCTGGGCTGGGGAGATAGCTCAAGGGCATAAGCGCCTGCCTGGGCAAGCCTAACGTCCTGAGTTCAATCCCCAGTACCCCCCAAAAAAATAAAAAAATAAAACAAACTTAGCAAAGCCTAGGGACCACGGTTCAATCCCCCAGCACCACATGCCAGCCAGCCCGCCCCCTGGTGGGCTGAGCTGGCCACACACACACACACAAATAAATAAAAAAATTAAAAGAAAGGAATGTGTCCCAGGCACCCTGCTGCGGAAAAAAGAGGGTCATGATACGGCGGAGTCATAGGAACACGCAGACGCAGTTAGTTCTTGGACACAAGTTCAGAGACAGGTGGAAAATCTGAGATGCCATTACATAGGTGAGTGGTGTGCTGAGGCACCCTTATGCATCCACACACTGCTGGGGACCTTGGTGGCCTGGGGGAGTGGCAGAGCCCAGCATACAGGAACAGCTAGGTGGCAGTAAAGTTGATAACTCGTTGCTGGCAAAATGAATGATTGAACAAGAGAATAAACACCCATATCTTTACAAAACTAGGAACAGGACTGGGGAGATAGCTCAGTAGAATAGACACTTGCCTGGCAGGCACAAGGTCCTGAGTTCAATCCCCCGTACCGCAAAAGAAAAAGGAAAAAAAACTAGGAACGGCCAGAGACTCAGAATCTAAGAAGAGGAGGGGGTCTCAGAATGATGATCCAGAGAGCTGGGAACTCAGGGAGTGCGCACGCACACACACCCTTAGTCCTGACCTTCTCTGGGACAAGATGCTCCCACCCTGGGGACAGACTAGAAAAGGCGGTATCTGGGCTGGGCCCCCCCTGCATGGTGAGGGAAATGGAGTGCTGATGTTGCTATGATCCTTTTAATAACCACCTTGCACTGCATGAGTGGCTGACACAGCAGAAGGCTGCTGCTGTCGGAGAGCAGAGCTGTGGTGTGGAGTGGAGAGCGACTGGCCGTGACTCACGCGGCTACCACATGGGGTGTGGGGGAGTCCTTGCACTGCTCAGGGGTCCTGGCCACTGTGTCACTGGAGACAGCTGGGACACCTCGACCTATTTCAAGTGGTCCACAGTGTAGCTAAGACTTCTCAGCAAAGTGGGGGCCTCTTTCCCAGTTGTCCCTAATCCATCTATGGAAAATCTGAGCTGTGGTGTGGGTCTCAGTGTGGATGTACAGGGAAGGGCCCATAGTCGACTCTCCCACCAAGGCCAGAGGAGCTCAAGGGGGTCCCCAGAGGTTTTGGGGTTCTTCCCTGAAGCAGGTTTTTTTGTCTTCTTTTTTTTTTTTTTTTTTTTTTTTTTTTTTTTTTTTTTTTTT
>NW_004524626.1:6279628-6280352 GCF_000260255.1 Octodon degus
GAAGTGCTTATTCCACTGAGTTATCTCCCCGGCCCCTCTTTCTTTCTTTCTTTCTTTCTTTCTTTCTTTCTTTCTTTCTTTCTTTCTTTTTTTAACTGAGGATTGAATTCAGGACCTTGTGCTTGCCAGGCAGCCCTTATGCCACCTGCCTCAGCCTCCCAAGTGCTGGCATTACAGGCATAAGCCACCATGCCCAGCGTCCCTGGAGGAGTTTTAAGGATGTAGGTCCTTGTCAAGCTGTTTGTCCTCATCCTAATTGCAGAGTTCTTGGGGGTAACACCCCAAAGACAAAAAACAGGGCAGAGTGGACCTAGAAATGCACCTGCCCACAGTGGGTGATGAGCAGGCTGTGAGTGTACAGACAGCTGGGCCACATGGTCGGTGTGGAGGCTGAGGCCTGAGCTAAGGTTCTGTGCATCTGCTAAGCCAGCAGGGACACAGCTGTCAGCTTACCTGGTGTGGTGGCACATGCCTGTAATTCCAACATTCAGGAGGCTCAGGCAGGAGGATTGACAGGAATTAGAGCCCACCCTGGGCTACATAAATGAGTTCAAGGCCAGCTTGCACTAGTGAGACCCTGTCTCAAAAAAAAAAAAAGGCAGGACACAGTGTCCATTCAAGAGAATGTTGGGGGGGCCTGGCCTTAGCTCAGTGGTTTAAGTGGCTGCGTCCACAAAGCTGTCAGCCTCAGGTTGCTGTAGTTCGATCCCCACAACACTCCAGC
>NW_004524626.1:6280822-6296569 GCF_000260255.1 Octodon degus
AAGCACCTACTTAGAACAAGCTAAGCAAAAGCACAGGGACCGCGGTTCAATCCCCAGCACCACATGCCAGCCAGCCCCGCCCCCTGGTGGGCTGACTGGCCACACACACACAAAATAAATAAATAAATATTTAAAAAAAAATTGTGGGGCAGGAAAATAAAACAATACTGGGCAGAAGAATTAGGATTGTGGAGAATATGGGGGTTGAAACGTCCACAGACTCTGTGTTACCCTGTAGGTAGGCCTTGGGGTTGATTTGCATGAAATAGAATATCAAGGGCTGTGAGATTGCACAGTGGCTTAAGCCCCTACAGGGCAAGCACAAGGTTCAGAGTTCGATGCCCAGTACTGCCAAAAAAAGTTGAACCAACAGGTTTTGTGTGTGTGTGTGTGTGTGTGTGTGTGTGTCAGAACCAGGGATTGAACTGAGGCCCTTGCGCTTGCCAGGGAAGCGCTTATTCCACTGAGCCATCTCCCCAGCCCCTATTACTTTTTTTTTTTAATTACATTATTACTGTTTAAAAAAAAAAGTTGGGGGGCCAGGGAGATGGCTCAGTGGAATAAGCGCTTCCCTGGCAAGCGCAAGGGCCTCAGTTCAATCCCCAGTTCCAAAAAAAAAAAATAATAATAATAATTTTAAAAAACTATCGAGGAGTTTCCGGTTTCTAGGAGTCATGGGGATGTCATTGATGTCCATAAGCTATCAGGATTGAGGAAGTGATTCAGATAAAGTTGGGTTGTCCATGAGCCGAGGATGGAGATCTGGGTGGAGTGGATAAGCCGGGGTGTAAGTACGACGGAGGGCGGAAGAGACTAGCAAACCCTAGATTTAGAGCCTTTGTTCTCCGCCTCAGGCTAGGGGGCGGACACATGGAAGTGGGTCAGCCACGCCCCTGCGCGCAAGGGCGGGATACTGAAGACGGATCATCTAGACCAATCAGAACACCCGGCGCCAGTGCAAGGTAAGGTGCGTGACGTAGTTAGGCCCGACCCCCAATCATGAATACGAGGCGTGGACAGCTTTCTCCGGCGCCTGGGATTGGCCCTCGTAACGCAGGGGGCGGGCAGAGCGGGCGGGGCCCGGCGGCGGTGTATATCTGACACGGCTCGGGGCGCCCCCCCTTTCACTCGCGCGTTAGGAGGCTTTGGTCGGTGTGCCGTGCCGTCTTTCCGCCCGCGTCAGGGACCTGCCCGACTCAGCGGTGAGGGCCCTGGCGGCACCGGCTCCGAGGGTCCCAGGGCGGCGGGCGGCCTTAGGCGCCCAGGCGAGGCGGGGCCGCAACGGCACGCCCCTGGGAGGGGGCGGTGCCGGGGCGGGCCCAGGGTTGGGGTCCGCCCGTCTGGCGGCGAGGGGCAGCGGGAGACCGGGCTGAGCGGAGGCCGGAAAATGTCCTCCCCTAACTCAGGCCCGGGACGCCGGTTTGGCGGGCGCTGCAGCAAAATGGCGGCGGCGAGTTCGAGGCATCGATGGCGAAATGGCGGGAGCTCCGAGTACCCGGATGGAGTGGCGCAGGGCGCGCGCCCAGCGCATGCGCGCTAGGGGGCGGGGCTCCAGGGTCGGGCTCTCAGCCTGCGGGTCCCGGGTGTCTGCGTCCTGTTGTCGCGCTCCCTGAGCCTCAGCTTGCCATCTTGCCGTCGAGATCGCACGTGGGGAAGGACGGCCGCGTCTGACTCGGCCGCAAGCGCTCAGTGCTAGTGTGTGTCTTTTTGAACCCCAGGTGTAACTCCGAGATGACACAGTCCCCCACACTGCCTCCACATCGTGTATTGGCTGTTCTTTCTCAACAGTTGGGCCGTAGTCGTCCTAGCCAATAAATGCTTTGTCTAAGTCTGCATGCCCGCCCCCTGAGTGGTCACGTTCAAAATGCCAGGTTCCCTGAGTGAGGCTTCTCAGTCTCTTGAGTGTATGTGCCCTTCCCCAGTCCCTGCTAGAAAGTGGGCATCTGGCCCAAGGCAGCATCTCAAGACTTGGTACACTCATTGACAGCTCCCTTGGGGCACTTTACAGTGATGGAGAAAGCACTCTGAAAACCCATACCTGCATCTTAAGCTCCTGGACAATTTAGGAAAACCTTGTGTCAAAATAAAAACTAGGTGTGATGGTACATGCCTGTATTCCTAGCACTCAGGAGCCTGAGGCAGGAGGATCATCCCAAGTTTGAAGCCAGTCTAGATCACATAGTGAGAGACTGCCTCAGAAAACAAAAAGGGTGCTGGAGAGATGACTCAGTAGAATAAGCACTTCCCTGGCAAGCACAAGGGTCTGAGTTCAATCCCTGGTTTCGCAAAAAAAAAAAAAAAAGGGATGTAGCTCGGTGGCACAAGAGGCTGGCTGGCAGTGCAAGGTTCCAATTCCATTCTTGGTACCACAAAGTAAATAAAAGGCCAGTAGAGGATTTATGGGTTGGATCTCCAGTTCCACACACAAAGCACTTTCTAATCTTATGTAGCATCCTGTGGGACATGGTTAGGTAGATCACCCCAGTAATATAAAAACAGTTATAGAAAGAAGCCCTTCTAAGGCAGGATTGTTTCGATTTCCAGCCATGTAAGCTACATAAACACGCCTCAAAAAGCAAAAAAAAAAAGTTCTTGTGAGTTACAGTGGCACATGCCTGTAATTCCAGCACTGAGGAGGCTGAGTCAGGATTGAGAGTTGGAGCCCAGCCTAAGTGATTCGGCAAGACTATCCCAGAATTAAAAAGTGCTAAGTATGTAGCTCAATGCAAAAGCCCTGAGCTCACTTTCCAGTAAAAAAGAAAAGTCTTTGTAGATTTGGAATATATTAAAACAGCATTGGAATTACTATTTCCCCCCGCAAGAATTTATTACTTATGTAAAATAGGAGTGGGCATGGTGAGAGACAAAGCTCTTTAACAGGTTCCAGCCAACTGAACCAGTGGTAATGTGTGACTGTCCCATTGGATGTCTGGTACCACTGGCATAGAAGTGAGACAGTTCTGCATGTTCTGCTAGTTTGAGCTGCCTGGCAGTGAGACGTAGGAACTGTGGCCCTGTCTTAGATGCATTAATAGCTCCAGTGCTGTTTGCCACAGGCTGCCATGGCATCAGATGAAGGCAAGCTTTTTATTGGAGGGCTGAGTTTTGACACCAATGAGCAGTCGCTGGAGCAGGTCTTCTCCAAATATGGCCAGATCACTGAAGGTGAGGTAGGGGAGCTGCCAGTCGGTGGGGCTGCCTGTGGGGCTGCTGAGCACTAACGATGGGTTTCTCCCTGCACAGTGGTGGTGGTGAAAGACAGGGAGACCCAGCGATCGAGGGGCTTTGGGTTTGTGACCTTTGAAAACATTGACGATGCCAAGGATGCCATGATGGCTATGAATGGGAAGGTGAGATCCTGTTGTGGGGGTGCCAAGGGTGAGCCCCACCTCCCAAGGACAGGGAGATGCAGAGGCTGACCCAGCCAACATCTGGTCCCAGTCAGTGGACGGGCGACAGATCCGTGTTGACCAGGCTGGCAAGTCTTCCGACAACCGATCCCGAGGGTACCGAGGTGGCTCTGCTGGAGGTCGGGGTTTCTTCCGAGGGGGCCGAGGCCGGGGCCGTGGGTTCTCCAGAGGTGAGTGTCTAAGTGCGCTGGGCTGTGGGTGTGGTGGGGTGCTGCTGGTGGGCTGACACTCATTCTTAACTTGTCTGACTCCTACAGGGGGAGGGGACCGAGGCTATGGTGGAGGCCGCTTTGAGTCCCGCAGTGGGGGCTATGGTGGCTCCAGAGACTACTACAGCAGGTGAGAATCCAGGAGCCAGGCTGGGCTGAAAAAGGCTCAGTGCTTCTGTGCAGAGTCCAGTGTGGGATCCCGGCTAAGGGGAGGATTCAGCAATGTTTGGAGCATCCAGATAAGCTCTGAGCCATATTCCCAGCCAGCTCTGGGTTGGCTGGCAGGGCTTTGGGAGGTGAGGGGGTTGTTGTACTATGCTATACTGGGGATGGAACCTAGGGCCTTCATATACTTGAGAGCTACATCCAGACTTTTTTTTTTAATGTATTTGGTACGGGGTCTCACTATGCAGCTTGGACTTGTAGTGATCCTTCTGTTTTCAAAGCCTCTCCAGCACTGGGATTACAGGCACAGGCATGTGCCACTACACCTAGTTTTAGTGCCAGCTCAGCACACCTGGGGAAAGGGCCAGCGCGGCCTCTGGTGCTGTGGATTGAACCCTGATCCCTGAGCTTGCCTAGGCAGGTGTTTAGTCTGCTGAGCTATCTCTCTGGTCCTTATTTTTGATTTTGAGAGAGGGTGGGGTTTTGGGGGAGGTTGGTGGTAGTGCTTCTGCTGGGGATCAAACCCAGGACCTTGTGCATGCAAGGGAAGAGCTTTACCACCGAGCCACTTTCCCAATCCCCGAGAACGGGTCTTAGTGAGTCCCAGCTGGAATTAGAGAGAGAGTGCAAGCATCTCACAGTGTAGTTCAGGCTGCTGAACTCATTGTGTAGCCCAGGCCTGCCTCAATCTTTTTTTTTTTTTTTTTTATTAATACAATGTTTATTTATCTTCCCTATCAAACCCTGAGCCAGTCACTTTCCCCAGGGAGCCCAGGGAAGTATATGGGAAGGAACACATAGGGCAGACAAGATACAGGAGAAAGAACTACGTGAGGTGGAGATGGCTCCTTTACATGGCGAAGAGGATGAGAAAGGCAACCATCAGGCAGAAGAGCCCCATGGCCTCCGAGAGGGCAAAGCCCAAAATGGCGTAGGAGAAGAGCTGCTGCTTCAGAGAAGGGTTCCTGGCATAACCAATGATTAGGCTCCCAATCCCAGCCCCAGAGCCAGCCACCCCAACTGTGGCAGCCCCAGCGCCAATGAACTTGGCTGCTGTGTCGATGTCCCTTGAAATGATGCTGGTTTGGAAGCTGCGGCTAGGGACAAGTGATGTCAGGGAACGAGGGACTGCAAAGCTGCTGTGGCTCTCTTCTGTTGTCGTCTTTGGTCTGTTCAGCACTACTGCAGACAGTGGTCGGCTCAGCAGCTGGGAGGTGCTCCTGACCAACGATGGGGTGGAGACAAATCTGGAGCTCGTGTACATTTTCAGGGGGTGAAGGACTGGCAGGAGAGCTGCTCCCAGGGCAGAGACGACGAGGAGGGGTGGGGGGGCTGCCCCTGCCTCAATCTTGGCAGTGATCCTCCAGCCTCAGGTTCCTAAAAGGCTGGGATGCCAGGCATGCACCACTGTGTTTGGCCTGCTGGCAGTTTCCAACATCCACTTCAGGTCAGCCCAGTGGCTGTTCCTGTCATGGGGAGTGGGTGTGAGACTGCAGCCTCGGTCAGCAGGTGCCCTCCATGGAGCACCCACATCTGTGCCTTTCCGCAGCCGGAGTCAGGGTGGCGGCTATGGTGACCGGAGCTCAGGGGGTTCCTACAGAGACAGCTACGACAGCTATGGTAAGTGCTGCTCCGAGGGTGCTGTGCTGTGTGGCCTGTGGTGGGAGCTCAGCAAACCCTTGTGCCCTCCCTCCACGAGCGGCTTAGGCTGGACACTCAGACCTTGTTACTGTGCTTGCCTGCAAAAAACAAGTCTGTCCTCTCAGAGCCATTCTGCCACAGAACAGAGCCGAGTCAGTGACGAAGGACAGGGCTGTGCAGGCAGTGTAGGTGCCCGCCTGCGCCGAGGGGGGAGGTGGCTCCAAGCCTGCACTGCCCACCTCCTGGGGCTGTGCCGGGCGGGCGTGGAAGCTGCATCCTGTCGCGTGCTTCAGCGCCTTTACACTCTGCCTGCTTCTTGTCCTCAGCTACACACAACGAGTAACAATCCTTCCTGCTCAAGACCGTCCTTCCATGGCTGTATATTTAAAGATTTTGGGAGCTGCGCTGAATCGTTGATGTGTAGTGAACACACCTCCTTGTATTTCCACTTTTGTAGTCATTTCTGTTCCTATCTTGTCAACCCTGCCTGACTGCTTCTGACCCCCGAGATGGCCTCATTATTAGACTTTTGCTTTTTAAGGAAGCGCCGTTTTTAAGGTTTTTGAAGGCGTTTTGAAAAGTATTTGAGTTTACTTATTTTGTTTTTTTTAAACCATGAACCATAGCTTTTTAAAAAATTATCGGGGGTTGTGTGATTTTTTTTTTTTTTTTTCTTCTTTGCAACTTTGTGGTGCTGGGGATAAAACTGAGGGCCTTGAATGTTAGGCCAACACCCTACCACTGAGTTGTGCCCCAGCTCTGTTAATGGATTTTTGGGTTTAGTTGTTGTTTTTACTGATTTTTTTTTTTTTTTTTTGGTGGGGTCACCCATGAAATTGGGTGCCTCGATTCATTTTGCTAAGGTTGAATGGACTCTGGATCCGCTCTTAGCCAGAAGCTGAGCAAGCTGTGGCTTTTGGGACTCCGTGTGCTGTTTGAGGGTAGCCTGGTAGGACAGCAGCCCGGCGCGGAGAGGCTGTCCTGTGCCAGCCGTGCAGCGCGCCTGCGGGACCGTGCAGAGGCGCTGAGGTTTTTGAAGACATTTATTTATATTGTCCTTTTTTTACCAGAAGACGTATGCATACTCCATCGATGTTGTATTTGCAGTGGCTAAAGGAATTCTTGTACTCAGTTTTCTTTGGCTTTACGAAGCCGATTAAAAGACCGTGTGAAATGAACCTTGCTCTTGACAATCTCCCTTCGTTGCACAACACACTCCGTGCTGCGGGCTCTCCAGGCAGACCTGAGCCTGCGTGAGCACGGAGGCCCGCAGAGCACTAGAGGAGGCTGAAGGCAGGTGCAGGGCTGGGGCAGGCCTGTGAGCCGCTGGCTGCTCTCCAGTTAGGTGAGGCAGCTGGGGGATGGGCGCGGGCAGCCCTTGAGGCTTGTGGTGCAGGCAGCAGGAGGGCTATAAGGGGCGGGCAGCTTAGCAGGGTCAGCGGACGCCCGGGCACCTGGCGCTGACCAGAGAGCCTTAGCTGAGCAGCAGGGCAGAGAGGGACGGCGCGGCGCCCTGGCGGACCCGGACCGGGGCTGGTAGCTAGCTCTGCTGTGCTTCACGAGTTCTGAGCGTTCTCTGCTAGCCTATGAAGCCGCAGCCTCGGAGGACAGACGTGTTGTGCGCCCAACAGAAACCTCTGAGATGCACGCTGCTCCCTTGGCTAGCGCCCCTGTGCCGCTGGCCCTGTAACTCGAGGTAACGCCTTCCGCTCGTGTCCGCATCCCTCCTTGTCCAGAGCTCTTTGAAACTACTGTTAACCACCCGGGGAATGTTCCTTTGACTGCTTTTTGGTTTTCCTTTTTTATTTTTACATATTTTGGTAATCAAGCTAGAACTCAAGTCAGGCCTGGCTGTGGGCCCCTCCTGCCTGCGGCCCGGCCCCAGCCTCCACGGTAGGCGCGATCCGCTTGCAGGACAGGGACTACCGAGCACCGCCTGTAGGATTTTTGCTGTCTTGAGCCCGCCTTTCCCGACTCCCGTGCAGCACTTTGGTGTCTCTGCACTCCAGGCCCCGTCCCTGTGGGCGGCCGGAATTGGCTGGGCCTTTAGGAGCTGTGAATGGTTTCTGGGCGGGGAGGGGCGCTCGGCCCAAGGGACTCAGGGTGACGTGGCTTTGCTTTTGCAGGGTGAAAGAAGCCCAGGCCGGACGCAGGGAAGGGCGGCGCTAGGTTGACGATGATCAATGATCGCAGTGATATCTCCAGAGGACTGAGCAGGGAAGGAGGCAGAGATGGCCGCCAGGGTGCCCTGTAAGTGCCGGGGGTGGGCGGTACGGGCGCCCTGGTCCTCGCCCCAGCTCACTGCTGCCCCTTGCAGGACTCATCCTTGGCCTGGAGTCTGCAGAGGAGCTGCGGGATGGGCTGCGAGGACAGCCAGAGACGACATCGGAGAGGGGCCAGTGAGGGCGGGGGCTGTGGGATCTGAATAAAGTCCCTGTGTGATGAGAGCCCAGTGTCTACTTTTGGGGGTCTAGAGGATTGAAGGATGACACCGCCTTGTGCAGTCACCTTAACCCTGACTGCTGGCGCCCGGGAGGGTGGCAGTGGGCGTGGGTGATTGGGCGAGTCCGTGGGCCGGAGTCGTGCCCTCGGAGGGCAGCCGCTGTGAGAGATTGGGGGGGGGGGGGAGAGACCTGCCGTCTGCGCACGTGCGGAGCGCACAGCTCAGCCAAAGCCACCGTGCGGGGGTGGTGCTGAAGGGTGCTTCCGGCCTCGAAGTCACGCCCTCACTGCCCATTGGCTGGCACTGCGTCCACGATCCTGACTGGCAGTCGCGTACGGGGGCGGAGCAAGGCCTCCGCTTCCGCCGGGCCATGGGGCTGCGCTCGCTGCTGCTGTTCCTCGCGCTTCTGTCGGTGCTGTGTGCGGCCAAGACCACTACATCTCCGTCGCCACAGCCCGCGCCGGCAGCACCTTCGCTGCCGCCCTCGCCAGCTAACGGGAGCCAGCCAGGAGCGCCTCACAATAGCACGCACAGTTGGCCAGCGGGTGCGACCGGCTCCCCTCTGCTACGCTCCTTCTTGGTGCTCACGGGCCTCGCTGGCCTGGCCCTTGTCTACTTCCTCTTCCGGGCGTTCAGGTGCGTCAGTTTACGCGGCCGACGCCCGCAGCAGCCAATCGGCGCGCGCTTCGAGCATCACGTGCTTGGGGCACGCGCAGGGTGGGGGGTGCTGTGACGCCGAGATCGTGGGGGATGGTCACGTGATCGTTATGTTCCGACCTCTGGGTGTCCGGCGGAGCTTGTGGTCCAGGCTTCTAACTCAACTGCAGCTTCCGTTTTAGTGCTGCATCCTTTTCTCCGGGCGAAACAGCTGAGGCCCGGGAGCAGTGTCGGGCCCCCGGCCACCTTCCCGAGGGTTTCGTCTCTCCCGTAGCGATGTTCGCAACCGCTTTCCCCGCCCGTTCTCTGGCCAGGTCCCCTGGCCGCCGGTGTACGTGGTCCAGGACTCTTGTACGCTAGCCTTCCCATTTTGCTTTTCTTCTGACCGACCTTGGAAGGGTCTTCACGACAATGCCCACCTGATAACTCCAGTCCAGCCGCTGCCCCCCCTCCCCCCGGTACCGGGGGTTGAACTCAGGGCCTTGCACTTGCCAGACAAGCGCTTATTCTACTGAGCTATCTCCCCGGCCTTCCAGTCGCTCTTGTAGCTCGTGAATTCCCACGCGCTTAGCTGACCGCGCCGCCATGGATCGCCTGTCAGACGCCCTTTTCTTGCCTACCTCCATGGCATCGAGGACGGGCAGGGACTTTGGTCTGAGATTCCCCTTTCATTAAGTGACTTGACCACACAACCCAGCTATGAGTCTTAGCCTCCAGCAAAGCGAGGGCGAGATCCGTATCTCCCTCTTGGAGTCTTGGCACAAAGAAAGGTGCCCACTGCTGTTACTTTCTGGAGAATAATCAGTAATCCTTGCTGCTGCAGGGCAGGAGTCCTGTGGGGTGGAGGGCAGTAGGGCCCGAGATCAGTGGCCACGTCACAGCCGCTGAGAGGGTGGATCTGCACCTTCTGTAGGTTGAGGAAACCACAGCGGAGGAGATACGGGCTCCTGTCCAACACTGAGGACCCCCGAGACATGGCCTCCCTTGACAGTGAGGAGGAGACTGTCTTCGAGTCAAGAAACCTGAGATGGTAGGGCAGCCCTGTTGGACTCCAAGGTCGGGAGTGAGGACTGGGTTGGGTGGCTGGAGGCCAAGGGTCAGAGGCTTGGTGCACAGGCCACTACCGCTGGCCCAAGCTTGTGACCCTCAAGATGTCCCAAGGTAGCCAAGCATGGTGGTACACGCTGTCATCCCAGCACTCTGGGAAGCTGAGGCAGGAAGATTTTGAGTTTGAGTCCAGTCTGGACAACTTAGAGCCCAAAATACACATTTTTTTATCTTTTTTTTTTTTCAGAACCGGGGATTGAACTCAGGTGCTTGCGCTTGCCAGGGAAGCGCTTATTCCACTGAGCCATCTCCCTGGCCCCCACACTTTTTTTTAAAGGCTTAGTGGGGCTGGTGAGATGGCTCAATGGTCTAAAGCACCTACTTAGAACAAGCTAAGCTAAACAAAGCACAGGGACCATGGTTCAATCCCCCAGCACCACATGCCAGCCAGCCCCGCCCCCTGGTGGGCTGAGCTGGCCACACACACACACATACACACACAAATAAATAAATTAAAAAAAAAAAAAAAAAGTCTTAGTAGTGTACCCCATTGTGTGTGTTTTTTTTTTTTTTTTTTTTTTTGCGGAACCGGGGATTGAACTCAGGCCCTTGCACTTGCCAGAGAAGTGCTTATTCCACTGAGCCATCTCAGGGGCCCCTTGTAGCCCACTGTGAAGACCATGGGTTCCATTCTCATTACTGAAAAATACAAATAATAAAGAGCTCTAGATCGCACCCTAGTGGACAGTGTAAGTGCCCAGATGCAGAGTTGGGTTGGGAAGGCCGGTTGCGGGGAAGGTAGCAGGACCGGGACTAGCATCTAGACTAGAGGACCAGCAAGCTAAAGGCCCTGAGGCTGGCCAGTAGGAGGACTGGATGGAGGCTCAAGAACCTTCCCAGCTGCCCACAGGATGCTGGGCCGCCAGGGACTGGCAGGCATGGAGACCAGGCCCAACCCCATTGCAGGGGGACACAGTGTAGGAGGCAGATTCCCAGCTGGCAACCCCCTTCCCTCTTAGTGGTCAGTGCATGTGTGTGTCCTGCTGGGCCCTCTTCTAACCCTGTCCCCTTCCCCTTCCAGATGCTGCTGTGAGGCAGGCAGGTTCCTAGGCACCACCGGGAAGGACAAGATGGCTGCCTTCCAGCTGCCACCCAGGGCCCCCATCATACCTGGATCCCCACTCTGCATACCACCACTGCCTGGCTGAGGGAGCCCTGTGGAAGCCAGAGCGGCCCAGCTGCTGCTACCTGGGACCCTGAGACTCCCAGACAGACTGAGTTGTGCTACTGCCTGCCCAGAGGACCTGGCAACCCTGCACTGAGGCCTGCTGGGCTGGTGACTGAGGTGCCTGTTGGGAAGCCCCTACTGTGGGGCTGTTGATAATAAAGGAAACTGTGGCTCTGCAACAGGGGCCAGCCTCAGCTTGACTCCACCTGGGGCCACCTGGCTGGGTGGGTGAGAGGTGGGCTAGAGTGTCAGTACTGACACCAAGTAGGGCTGCTGCCACTGTCCTAGCTTTCTACACAGTCAGCTGATGAATCTCGTGTGGTAGACAAAGGTAGGGAGAACTTGTCTCCAGTTGTCTAGCACAAGACTTTGCCTGTTATTTGTTTCTAGAAAGAACTCCATTCCTCACAGTCCTGGTCCAGGTCTCAGCTCACCGGTATTTTTGGTGGGGTGGGGGTTCTAGAGGAGCTAGGGCTGTGATGTGAATGAGGGAGTCATCAGCCTGAGCCCAGGGCAGTGGCCCCTTGTGGTTCCCATGTGAGCCCCTAGGTGGCGCTGGCTCTGGCCTATCCGCTTCGGGAATCGTCTCTGTTATGTGGTGTTGAGGCGCGGTCACCAGGTGGCAGTGTCGAGCCACCTCGGCGCATAACTCCCCGAGCCAAAAGGCCACCCAGCCTCAGGTCCCGCAAGTGGACCCTGTTTCTCCAGCGCCGCATGGCACGCACTGCCTCAGAAGAGCTTTCCAGGTTTGTTTACCTTCAAGCCTTGCCCTTTCGTCCGTCTCCTCCAGCCTGAGCCTGGATCCTCATGGGCAGGGGGCCAGGCTGGACTGACCCCCTTGGGGCACTGGCCTCCCTTTTCCTGCAGGCTCGGGAATGCGCTCAGTGGGTCCTATGGGGAGGCTGGAGCGGGAGGCCTGGACCCCTTGGCTTCTGTCCATCTGCCCCCCCCACCCCTCCAGAAGGACCTGTGGGGACCCATTCAACAGGCTGGAAGACACCGTCCCCGCCCCCAGCCTGTGATCTGCGACCCTTCCCATGGCCCTGAGCCATCCATCTCTGGACTTTGAAAGACACGATTGTGGGCCAGCAAGATAGTTAAGCAGACTAAGCGCTTGCTTAGGCAAATGCAGGGACCTGAGTTCGATCCCCTTCAGCACGCACCTGCACAGGCCCCACCCCCAGACTGGGTGTGGGTGGTGCGCACCTGTAATCCTAGTGCTGAGGAGGCTGGAGATAAAAGGATCACTGCGAGTCGGAGCTGCCTAGCGAGACCCTGTGGCAACTACATAAAAAAGATGGGGCCAGGGAGATGGCTCAGTAGAATAAGCGCTTGCCTGGCAAGCACAAGGGCCTGAGTTCAATCCCCGGTTCCGCCAAAAAAATAAAAAAAGATAGCAGTTACTCTGATGAGGTCAAGAGAGACCTGAGGGGGCTGGTGAGATGGCTCAGTGGTCTAAAGCACCTACTTAGAACAAGCTTAGCAAAGCACAAGGACCGCAGTTCAATCCCCCAGTACCACATGCCAGCCAGCCCCGCCCCCTGGTGGGCTGAGCTGGCCACACACACACAAAAAAAAAAGACCTGAGCCACTATCTGGAGTCAAGGAGGGTGGGTCCTTCCACCCCTTGCCTGTCATCGCCACCACAGTCCACCTCCGTGTGCTGTGCAAAACTGTGTGCACCAGTGCTGACAGGTCCAGCACCACATGTGCCTGAGACACTCCCATGACACCACATGGCTCCGCTCTCCCTGTGTTCCCCCATGTACCCAGTGTTCCCCAAGGTTCCCCACCCTGATTGCCACCAGCTCCTCTCTCAGGTCTGGGTTTGGGTCCTGTTCATAACTTCCATCCCAGCCTCAGTGTCCTGTGTGGGACACGGATGGTGACAACAGTGAAGTGGGGCCCCAGGTTCCAAAAGAACCTCATGTTCCTGTAGATGCGGTTGGGGGTCTCCGGCAGACTGAGCCTTACCTGCATCATACTCCCGTCAGGGTCTCTGGGGTTAGCATGAAGGTTGCAGTCCCTGTCCCCAGTGGGCGGCCTGGGCGCCTGCCCCAGGTGTGCTCTCAGGTACAGCCACCATGGCTCTGAGAAGCACCTTAAACTGGATGGGTGATGTCTCCCCAACCCGTTGGAGCACAGCTGTAGGCATCAGGGACAGCACCAGGAGGCATCTGTACATCTCCAGAAGCAGTGGTCACCAGTGGCTGCCTTGGGAAAGCGATCTGTGTCCAGCCCTGGAGTTGGGGGTGGGCGGGGATGAATGGGAGATGGTGTCTGGGGGTCCCATGCTGGTCTCTGTGCTGGTATCTAAGGTCCCATGCCACTGAGGTCTGTGGGACAATGGTGTTGCCCAGCTGGAGAAAGGGACACCTTTCACTTTGCACCCCTGACCCCTTTGTGTGGACCTGAATGTGCCTCATGCCTGTCCCTGTCACACAGGTGGGGATAGTCTGAGGGCTCCTAACTGCCTGATCTTGCAGCTGCATAGGCTCCCAAAAGCACCGTCAACTGAAGCAGCCAGTGGACTTGGTCCAATTTATTCTGTAATGAGAAATTTCGCCCTGCATATTTTTAGCCTCCTGCTCCGTGTTGTGGCCTTTGAAGGCTTAGGGGCTGCTCAGCCTGGCCCTATGCGCTGGCCCTGGGACTGGGGGCAGGGAGGCCCCTTCTGAGCATGGGCCTGCTGCCTGCCCAAAGGAGTAGACCCCGGGGACAGGGCAACTCCATCAGAGATCTAGGCAACCTTGTGACCTCCTGTGTGACCCTTGTCCCCACAGTGAACCTCACTTTTGATTCTTGACTCTAGGAAAAGCCCCCCAATTGATCTTTTACCCCAGCTGACCTGTAGCCTGGGGCAGTACCCGCCAGGAAAGGGACAGGCTCTGGGGTCCTTGGAGCTGTCAACCCTCCCCTCCCCTTGCTGCCTGGCCATCACTCCGCAGTGGCTGGTGGGTGCAGGGCGGTGGAATGGGGGATGCACCACCTTTGTTCCTGTCCCTGATCGGGCTCTGACCTTGAAAGAGAGACAAGAACAGAGGGAAAGCCAAGAGCAGAGCTTTTGCTTGAATCTGTGTGGCGGCAGCGGCAGCGGAGGCAGCCTCTGCTCTCGCCTTGGTGGCCCCTGCATGCAAATGAGCCAACCATGGGCCTCAGGAAGGGACCCCTCATTCTGCACCCTCATGCCCCTGCCCAGCAAGGAGTGAGCAGTGAGACCCCCACCAGGCCCACCACAGGGCCCTCAGACCCCATAATGCCACCTGTACCTTCAGGACACCCCATCCCAAGGTCCTGCTCCAGGATCAGCCAGCATTGGGATCCAGGCAAGCCCTTACCTCAGCCTCCTTCCCTGGACAAGCATCTTACAGCCCTGGGCCCACTCTGCCTTAGTGAGGGCCCTTGTCACATGACTTTAGGCCAGCCCCAGCCCCCTGGGGGGCATATCTCATCTAATTGGAGGAGTACACCTGGCCAACACTGGGCCTGCAAACTCGGTGTTGGGCTGGGCATGGTGGCACACTCCTGTAATTCCAGCACTCAGGAGGCTGAGGCAGGAGAACTGCAGTGAGTTCAAGGCAAGTGTGCACTACACAGTAAAACTGTGTCTCAAAAAAGTCAGGGGTAGGGGCTGGAGAGATGGCTCAGTGGTCTAAAGCACCTACTTGAAACAAGCTTGACAAAGCACAGGGACCTCGGTTCGATCCTCCAGCACCACATGCCAGCCAGCCCGCCCCCTGGTGGGCTGAGCTGGCCACACACACACACACACACACAATAAATAAATGTAATAAATAAAAATAAATAAATATTAAAAAAAAAAAAGTCAGGGGCTCTACAATTAGGTGAAGTCAGGGACGTGGCCTGCAGCCCAGAACAGACAGGCTGGATTCCCTGCAGCGGACAGGCAGAGCCCCTCATCCTGACAGGCAGTCTTGGGGAGAGGGGCAGACCACAAAAGACAAGCTGGGTTTCAGCAGGAAACAAAGAAGGACTTCCAGGCTAAGACAAGAGCGTGGAGGTATGGCCTGAAGGGAGGCAGGGAAGCAGGAGCTCTGTGGACAGGGTCTATTCACCACATCCCCTTTCTATACTGCATCCTTCCCAATGCCCGTGGCTCCCAGACTGGGGTCCCCACTGGCCTGGCGGGTGAATGACAGACCCATGTTGGACACCACCTTCCTGCCAGCCCTTGGTGATACTCTACCCTCCACAAGCTTGGATCTGGTGGCTGGAATAAGGGTAGAAATAGGAGATAGCCAGGTTCCCGGGACAACTCCCTGGGCCGATCAGATCTTGGGTCTTTGCCTGAGCTTCACCCTGCAATGGGAGCACAGGGTCCTGTCGGCTCCTGCCTATCCGATCCGCCTGTTGGCATAGATTTGCTGCCTGGCTTTTTGCTTGGGCCTGAATTTCTCAGACTCACTGTGCATCAGGCCACGCACAATCCAGAGGGAACAGTTCGCAGCGGGGAGGCCCGGGTTTTGGAGGCCGTGGGCTTCGGGCCTCCTGGACTCTATAGAGCTCTGTGCAAAGCTAAGCCGCCTGCTTCCCGGGCTGATTCAGGACTTTTGCGTCCCCGGGGTGTTTGGATGGTCAGTGGCGCCCCTCCTGCTGGGCACAGGGCACGGCTCAACAGAGGGGCCGAGCCCCTCCCAGTGGCACAATGAGGTTGGATCCCAGCCCGCCTCTTTCCCTAGGGCCTCAAAGAGCAGGGTCGCCGGGGCGGGGCGCTGGGGACGCCTCAGCGCGCCTGGGTCTGGTGCTCCCAGGGTTGACCGGGGCGGGGCGCGAAGGAAGCTGCAGCCCCCATACCCTGCGCCCACCCTGCCTCGGTCGGGGCGCGGCGGGAGGGGGCGCCCGCGGCCCGGCCTGAGCTCGGGTGGGACAAAGGGCCAGAAGCTGAGGCAGAGAGTGCGCGCGGCCGGGTCCCGCGCCCGGGGCCGC
>NW_004524626.1:6296799-6302093 GCF_000260255.1 Octodon degus
CGCGCAGCGCCCGTGGCTCCCGCTCCTGCTGCTCTTGCTGCCGCTGCCGCCGCCGCCGCCCTGCGCGCGCGCCGAGGACGCTGCCCGCGCCAACGCGGACCGCTACGCCGTCTATTGGAACCGCAGCAACCCCAGGTGAGCGCGCGGCGCCGGGACCCGTCCCCGCCGGGGGCCTCCGTCAGTCCCAGCACCGCGCCCCGCCGCCGAGGTGGACGCACAGCATCCAAGGACCCCCCTTCCCGGAACGGCCGACCCCTCCGGAATTCGTGTGCGGTGTTCCTAGGGCGCCCCACTTCCATGCAGAGGCGCGCCCCGCGTTCCCTAGAGCGCCCATATCTCCAAGAGTTTGGGGATCCCTGCTGACACCCTCAGAAGCTGGGCCCGCGCTGAGTTTCCTCTCTGGACTTGAGGTCTCTCTTACCCACCGGCCTCTCAGGGGATTCCCTCAGGGCTGAGGAGTTGCGTGGATCCCGGGGGACCTTGCTGCGGAGCGCTCCCCGAGGTGGAGGATAGTGGCCCTCGGGAGAAGGGTCTCCCCGTGCGTCCTGCGGGAAGGACCCCAGATGAACTTGAGGAAGTTGGACTGGTCTTTCCCTCCCCCACGTTCACTCCAGGGGGTCCTGGTCCCAGCTTTGTAGGGATGGGGGGCCACCAGAGGGGCTGTAGTCTGTCTGGGAGGTGCAATAGGTTAGTGTTTTCTTTCCTCCTCTTGGTGTTGGTGGGAAAACTGAGGTGGAGGGGGACCAGGGGCTGGCTCAAGGTCACAGGGAGAGGAGCAGAGCTGGGGTGGGACCTGGGTGGCCTGGTGCCCAGCCTGCCACGCCCGGCTGTGGGGCCCTGCCGCCTGCAGCACAGACCCCTGTTTCTGGCCGTGTGTGTGCCAGACACTGAGTACAATTTGGGGGATGACAGAAGCCCCCGCTAGTCCGACAAGAAAAGTTTGCTGGCCACTGACCACTTCCCAGAGTCCTCAGAACCACCCAGGCCATTCGGGGTCTCGGAAACTGGGGTGGACTGGGGTTCCCATGGGAGACAGGGTTTGGGGCTCCTGGGGTCCAGGGTGGTCAGCCTAGAACTCAGGGTCTTCCGATCTACATACAGGGAGCCTTGCTGACCGGGCGCTCTGCCAGCGGTCACTTTTCCTCCTCCGTGTTCCTGCGTTCCTGCGCCTTCCTGAGCAGCAGTCCCCTCTGGTCCCCTGCTGTCCTGATCCCCTGGTGGAAAGTTGCATAAAGGGCCGCCTTTCAGGCAGGCTCTGGACAAGGGCAGCCAGTGTCCCACCGAGGGGGTTGGGGAGTGTGCCTGAGGCAGCCCCCACAGGAGCAGGGATGTGGGGTTGGCCCCCAGGGCTGAGGGCAGGCTCCCGGGCCTCGGAGAGATTGCCGGGCCACCGCAGAGTTGGTCCTGCACTGCCAGTGGTGTTGGTCACATGTGGGTTTGATTAAGACGCTTCCCTGTCGCTTGGCCGCCGGGGGAACCCAGCGAACAGTGCTTCCCTGGACCAAGTTTTTGGTTTCAGCTCTGGAATCGCCGTCCCGGCGTGGCCGTCCTTTGTTCTGGCAGACACTCCAGGAACCAGGCACTAGGAAGGAAGGGGGTGCTCCCGGCTGCCCTAGTGTCCCCACCTGCCGCGGGGCCATGGGCTGCTGGCTGTACCTCTGGCCGGGGAGTCAAGTTCCCCCTCAGTGCCTGGCTTTGGCCGGCCACTCCATCCCTCCTGTTGCTGTGTATCTCACCGCTTGCTCTGTCTGCTGCCCAGGGATATGGCCAGGTGGTCCCAGAGCAGACCCTGTGGCATGGGACCTTCATCTTCCACTCCCCTTCTGGCCTCAGGTACCTGGGTTGCAAGTGACCATCTCTGTCACTCTGCTTTGGAGCCCAGGACCCGGATGACCAGCTAGCTTAGGAAGCCCAGAGCGGTCCAGTTTTAGGCTTTGTCATTGACACTGAGGTGTTCTGCATGACAAGGGGGGGTTCTCTGCAGCTGGGGGACCCATTTAGAGATTTGGTGTCAGGGCTGGCTGTACCAGAACCTGTGCTTAAGTGTCCTGGGATGTAGGACACGCCAACAGGAGTGGCCTCAGGCCTTGCTGCCCGAGGGCAGCCAGGGCAAGTGGGGCATTGGACATTGGCCCGGAGGAGGAGAGGGGCAAAGTAGTGCCCAGGCCTAGGGATGACCCTGTGTCCAAGGCAGGTGCACAGAAGGACGGTGAGCAGGGTGGATGGAGGTGGAGTGGGCACGTTCCCGGCGAACAGACGCCCACAGCAGAGCCCTAGGGACTGACGCTTGGATATGAAACCTATGGGTGGGCCGTGCTGCGGCAGGGCCGGCCACTCTCCTGCTGGCCCCCACCTGGCTGGGCACTCCTAAGCCAGCTGCTAGGTATTCTCTGGGCCAGTCTCCAGCATGGCTAGCCAAGGCTAGCTTGGCCCAGGGCATCTGTCCCTGATGGCTTGCCCACCACATTTCCTGTGGGTATGCATGGTGGCCCCATGTCCTGTGGGGCAGGTGTTACCCTGGTATACAGCCACACATGTAGCTGTATGTGCTGGTTCACTGTACACATGTGTCCATGTGATACACACATGTATCTGTGTGGCAGGGCCCTGCCGGCATCCGTACACACATCTCTGCCATTGGCATGTACATGTTTTTTAGCAGAGGGTACACGCTTGTGCTGGCATGTTTGGGTGTCATGTCTGCCTGTGTGTCTGCACAGAAGGCTGCCGTGGTGGGGCGCACGCCGGCATGTGAGATGCATGTGTGTACATGTTTCCTTGGGTGGTGCACATGCATGTGCACATATGTGGGGATTTGTGCCCATGCTGGGAGCGGCTGTGTTACATAGGATCGCCAGCCCCAGCAGGGTCCGCAGCGATGACCTTTTCTGGGAACAGACAGGCCCAGGTGTAGATGAGCCGGAGTCAGCATCACACAGGACACCTGCTTTCCCCACCTATTAAGTGCAGACCTGCCTGGAGACCCAGGTGAGGGGCTTTCAGGTTGGCACTGTCTCCAGAGCTCAGGCCAGGTAGCCCTCGTCAGGTGTAGCCAAGAGTGTCCTCTTCCCAACAGGCAGGTCAGAAATGGCAACTTGGGCAAGCCCCCGGGAGGAGCCTCCCATGGCAGAGGTGACCAGGGGCCCCACTGCTGTGGCCATATGGGGCTCATTGGCCCGTGGGGAACCAGCTTAGAAGGGGCCAGTGCCTTGTGGGCTGCAGGAGGGATTTCTGTTGTGTGAGGAGAGCTCTCGTCCCAGCTTTGGGAGCTTTGAGAGCCGCGTGGGGACGCAGGGTCTAGTGGGGACTTTGGCTCCCAGTTCCGGCAGGCAGTGTGGTTGTCCAGAGCACCTGGGCCTCCTCCAAGATGCAGGGGACGCATGTCCACCTCAAGTCTGATGTGGATGGACAGGCCAGAGGAGGGTCCACGGAGTGCATGGGGAGGGAAACCAAGGCAGAGCCTCTGGGTTGAGGAGTAGCCTTGGGCCACAACCGTGCCCAACCCGAGCTAAGCCCCCAAGCCCTGGTGACAGCGCGCTCCAGCCTGACATCCCTGCTTTATGCCAGTTATCGGAGTCTTTGTGTCTCTGTGTCCCAGTGTCTCCGACTCTTTCTCTTTTGGGCTTCCCGGGGCGCATCTGATGGCCACAAGAGCCCTCATCTTTCTGCGGTATGGATCCTAGTGGTGTCATGAAGAACCAAGGTGCAGCGCTGGGGTCCCTCAGCCCTGTGGCAACTGTGGATGTAGTAGACGTGATCTCCAGCCTGTCCCTGTGGCTGGGAGCTGAGCAGGGGGCACTGATGTCTGACCTTCTGCACTCTAGTGGCTGTCCCCTCAAGGGACTGAAGGGGACCCTACCAGGTCACTCAGGGTCATGGCGTAGCCAGACAGTAGGAGCAGCCTTGGAGCTTGCGAGGTAGCATCCTGCAGTTGACAGCTCCCCCGTCCCTCTGTGTGTGCGCCATTGGCAGGCATGGTGTCTTGTCCCTGAGGCCAGGATTTCTGCGTGCATCCCTTCTTTCCTCCTTAGGAACCCTCACGTTAGCCCAGTTGCTGTTGGGGGACATTTTCCTCTCTTGGTGATGCATACACAGACAGCGCTCAGCTCTGTTCCCTACCTAAGCTGGTGGTGCCAGGGGGAAGGGACAGAGCCATCTCCTGGCCCCAGCCCCACCACGGGGCTGCTGTTCCAGACACACAGCTGAAAAGTCGGGCAAGGACCAGCAGGGGTTTTTGTCTTAACCTCAAGCAGACGTTTGAACTCTGCGGCCAAGCCAGCCCTGGCAGCCTGGACGTGTCCCCACCCTCTAGGTCCGGTGCGGCTGCAAGCCTTGTTCTCTCCGGGTGACCGAGGATCTCGGCTCTGAGGGGCCATCCCTGATCCGCCCAGGTCCTAATCCACCTGCCCGAGGAGCCGCTGACCCTCTTTGATGGACAAAGCAGCCTTGAGACAGGGTGATGTGACGGGTCCAGGGCCACCTTCAGGGCTTTCTTGATGTTTGTTAAAGGCCACTGAGTCTGGGTTGGCTAAGGTGCGTCAGTGATAGGGTGTGTCATTAGGCTGCAGGGTAGGTGGGGGACAGGGTCCGACACACTGGACACTGCTTGGCCACCAATGCCTTTGGGAACAGCTGCAGCCCCCACCTAGCCTCTCCTCTCTGCTCAGCCCCTCCCTCCCCCATCCCTCCCTGTCTCCCTCCTTCCCATCTTCCCTTTCTTCCTTCCTTCTCCTCCCCTCCCCTCCCTTCCCTTCTCCTCTTCCTCACTTTCTTTCTGTGATGCTGGGGATAGAGCCCAGAGCCTTGTGCTTGCCCCTGAGTTACACTCTCAGCATCTCTCATTTTTTTCCTTTTGCTTCCATACTGGAACCCCTGCTTCAGCTTACCTTGTGTACCCACAAGACCAAAATCATCTTTTCTGAGTCACCTTGCAGAGGCACCTGAGCACTCTCATTTCATCAGAGAGTCCGGCCAGCCCTGAGACGCAGGAGTCTTCTCTTCAGCCCCTGGGGCTGGGGACAGTCCGTCCTGGACCCCGGGATCCCATCTGCCTGATCACCAGACAGTCTTGGAGCATCTGCATTCTTCAGAGAAACAGAAATAGCCAGTCTGGGAAGGTGCCACAGGCTTATAATCCCAGAACTCTGGGAGGCTGAGGCAAGAGGATCAAAGTTTGAGTCCAACCTGGGCAAATATGCTACTTAGTGAGACCCTGTCTCAAAAATAAAAACGCTGAAGAAGAAGCTCAGTGCAAAGACCCTGTGTTCCATGTGGAGGGAGGGAGGGAGGGAGGG
>NW_004524626.1:6302193-6313661 GCF_000260255.1 Octodon degus
GAGAGAGAGAGAGAAGGAAGGAAAGAAGGAAGGAAAGAAGGAAGGAAAGAAGGAAGGAAGGAAGGAAGGAAGGAAGGAAGGAAGGAAGGAAGGAAGGAAGAAAGGAAGAGACCCTGCAGAGGAGACAATGGCAAGACCTGCCAACTGTGGAGGAGCTGGGCTGCCGGCTGCATGCTGCTTTAGTTTACAGTGGGGAGGCAGCCCAGTGTACTCCACCCCAGTTTTGGGAGACACTTGTAGTTATTTGCTTAGCTATTAACATCTATGACTTAACAGGCACCAATTGCAGTTAAATAGCTGCGGGCCTGGTGGTTGCCTGGAGGGGGTGGTGGGCAGAGTTGAGGCAGCCTGGGGAGGGCACCGGGCTGGAAAGTCTGCCCCTATGATCTCCGTCCCGGCTGGCCAGTGGGCAGGATGGGCCAGCGGGGGTGACCCCTGGTGGGGCAATGGTGAGAAGCCTCCATCCCGTCTGGGAAGGGAATCTCCCAGATCATGAAGCCCTTCGTGAGCATCGGTCCCACCCGCCTTTCCTGCAGAGCCTTGGCCCACCGGGGCCTCAGCACTAATGGAGGAAACATGGGCTTTATGTTGGGCTCACCAGGCTAGGTTTTGGGGTGGGGGGCTCCTCTCTTCCTACCCCCACCCAGGCGCCAGGCCTGGCTGCTCCGCCGCTGACTTGGATCCCAGATGCCAATGAAGCAAGGCTGTCACTATTTACAGCTGGAAGGGCAACAAAACTGGCCCGCTGAGGCAGCCGGCAGTGCTGGGTTGGTGGGGACCCGCCTGCCAAGGCCCTTACTTTCCCCCATTCCTGGGGACTACTCTATGCTTCCCATAATTCTAGCATCTCAAAATCCTTCAATCCTTGACTTTTCTAACTCATTTCTTCGATCAACAAATATGTATTGAGTGGCACTGTCTGCAGGATTGGTCGCCACAGGCGGCAGGCAGGGAAGACAGGAGCCTTGTGGGGGTGAAAGATGAAGACAGCAGGAGATGGAGCATTGTGCAGTACAAACAGCACGCGCAAGGGCCCTGCGGCAGGGCAGGGGCGGCCCCGGGGAGCCTGCTTCAGATTCTTCGAGTTGAGGGGAAGCAAAGGATGTAGCCAGTGGGCGCTGGGGTCCGATGCTGGCTCAGAAAAGCCAGCCCTAGGCCTTGGGAAGCCCAGAGCCCAGGGGCCCTTGCTGTAGTCCAGGCAAAAAATTTGTGCCCAGCTTCCAGCTGGCCAGCCAGACTCAGTTGCTGCCAGTTTGAGAACATGGTGTATCAGAAACAGGCATCTGGGGCAACAAAGAGATGGGGCGTGGTGGGGTGCTGTGCACTCACCCATTGGAGCCCCTCTCAAGAAGGGGCCTATAGCCAGGCATTGTGGCACACAGCTGTCACCCTAGCCACGGGGGAGGCAGAGACGGGAAAATCCTAAGTTTGAGCCCAGCCTGGGCACTTAGCAAAACCCTGTCTGAAAATAAAAAAATTGAAAAAAGGGCTGAGAATAATATAGCTCCGTACAAGGCTCTGGGTTCCATCCCCAGTACTGCAAAGAAAGAACAAATCAAGAAGCGCTTCTGTCTAGAGCCAGATCCCCTTTCTTTTATTTAATTTGTTTGGTCTAGGGTTTCACTACACACCTCGGACTCATAGTGATCCTCCTGTCTCAGCCTCCCCATCGCTGGGATTATAGGCATGCACCACCATTCCCGGTTTTGGTGGCCGGCTCTGCGCAGGGCTGGCATAGCATGTAGTACTGGGGATTGAACCCTGGTCCTTGCGCTTGCCAAGCAGGCGCTTAGACCGCTGAGCTCTCTCCATAGCACAAGATTCCCTTTCAGGGTGAGCATGAATCATCCAAGCCACAAGGGTAAACTGAGGACTGGTGGGCATGGGGCCAGGTCAGACTTACCCCAACCACCTATCTGCGGTTCCTGTGGCAGCCTCCTTACAGGTCCTGGCTGGGTCCCCAGGTCCTGAGGTGGGCGCTGGGCACTGGTACCACTGCTGTGAGCTTCGAGGTTTTCATCGCATTGGGGTTGGGAAGGAGTAAAGATGACTATAAATGAGGAGCCTGCCTAGCCAGGGCAAGGTCCTGAATTTGATCCCTGGTAGTGTAAATTAGGAGCCTGTGGTAGCTGGCACGTGGACCACGCCCAAGGGCCCAGAGGATGCCAGGCCAGCGGACCCGGGTCCTAGCCTGCCCTCCTGGGACCCCCCTGGCTGTTCTGATGGTGTTCCTTGTCTCTGCAGCCCTTGGTGCCCACATCCAAGGTCTCACTGGAGACTGAGGCTCTGAGAAGCTGACCCTGAGACCCACCTGGCTGGGAAATGTCCCCTGAGCCCTAGGGTTGCACGGCCCCTGAGAACCCAGACTGCCCCCATCCTTTTTTTTTTTTTTTTTTTTTTTTCTTTTTTTTTTTTCCCACGGAACCGGGGGTTGAACTCAGGCCCTTGCACTTGCCAGGGAAGCACTTATTCCACTGAGCCATCTCCCTGGCCCCTTGCCCCCATCTTGGAAACACGCCTACACCGCTGGCCTTTGGCGATGGGGCTGAGGTGAGCTCCCCGTCCCCGGGCTAATGCAGGGGTGTCTGCTCACTCTGCCTCCCCGTCTTGAATTCTGTGACTGGATATCAGCTGTAGGGCTGAACATCTTGGCACTGAATCCCCTGACTGATGGGGAAACTGAGGCATGAACAATCAGGATTCCTGTCTGCCTTATCCCAGTCCCCTTTGGGAGACCTCAGAACTTGAAACCCAGCCTGGAGTGGAGTCTAGCCTCAGTTTCCCCAGCTGTGCAGGAGGAGGAACTGAGGGTAGCCCTCCCTGTCTGTGGCTTTTATGTGCTAATGAGCCCCTCACAGGGCCCCCCTCATGCCCCCCTCGGCCCGGCTGCGTTTTCATGACCAGGACCCGGGGGACGGAGGCGGGGAGATCTGAGCGGCTCCTGTGCTGTAGCCGCAGGCAGTGGTGGAACAGGAGCCGCAGACCCAACCCTCCGCTGACCTCCATCCTCCCCAGAGGAAGGTGCACAGGCTGCAGGGCGACAGGGGCAACCTCCAGGGCAGAGGATGGGCTAGAGGCCAAGGTGTCAGCAACCAGGGAGCCCGGTGGGTGGCCAGGAGGCTGGGAAGGAGCTGCCCGTAGTTTCACGGGCTCAGGGCGGTTGATTGGGTCTCAGGACTTGAGAGAGGCTCAGAGGGGGTGAGAGATATTTTAGAGTCACACAGCACTGAAGGTGAGGGCTGGGGTTAGTGCCTGTGATGTAATACTGGGGGTGGAAGAGGGCCCTGAGTCCTGGAAGAGAAACTGAGGCTGGAGCAGGGCCCCGGTGTTAGCCAGGCAGCTATTCAGGGTGGCTTGAGGGAGGCCCGGAGTCAGGGCCTCAGCCTGGGACACAGTGGGTGCCAGTGTCTGCCCAGGATGCCCCAACCCTCTCCATGGTGTTGGGTATGTGGTCAGTTCTGCCCTCTCCAGGACACTGAGGCCCAGGTGGGAAGGAAGAGTGGTTGGTCAGACAGGCAGGTGTTGACACCAGGCAGCGTACTGTGAGCTGGGAGTCCCATGTGGGGCCTGTCCCAGTGCACTGTCCAGCCCACAAGCATCCCCTTGTCCCCTAGCAATCCCGTCTCCCTGTCCCCTCCCTGGGCTGGCCCAGCCTTGTACTGACCCATCCCTCATCCCTTTGCCACTTTCCCCCCTGGCCCCCACCCCTGTGCCAGCTGTCCCATTTCCAAGTTAACCCATCGCCTGCCTGTCTTCGGTCCCCACGCCGGCCTGTGTCCTGTCCCTGTCCTCTGCCGGCTGCTGACCACTTCGCTGGCAGGTTCCATGTGGGTGCGCCGGGTGATGGTGGAGGCTACACAGTGGAAGTGAGCATCAACGACTACCTGGACATCTACTGCCCACACTACGGGGCGCCGCTGCCACCCGCCGAGCGCATGGAGCACTATGTCCTCTACATGGTCAATGGCGAGGGTCACGCATCCTGTGACCACAGGCAGCGCGGCTTCAAGCGCTGGGAGTGCAACCGGCCGGCCGCGCCTGGGGGGCCACTCAAGTTCTCAGAGAAATTCCAGCTCTTCACGCCCTTCTCGCTGGGCTTCGAGTTCCGCCCGGGTCATGAGTACTACTACATCTGTGAGTGGCTGTGGGGACGTGGGGTCCCCCACCCCGCCCCTTCTGCATATCATGAAACAGGCTCAGAGCAGGATGGAGGCCATGCACCCCTGCTGACCCCAGCCTCGTCCTTCGTGGGGACGCTGTAGCTTCACCCTGTGCTGGCTGGAGAAGGCCACGGCCCGGCTGACATTGGGGTGACCTTCCTCATGAAGTGCCCTTAGCAGGGCACTGAGGGGCACACCTGTCACCACAGCTACTAGAGAGGCTCAGGCAGGAGGATCACAAACAAGTTTGAGTGCAGCTTGGACAACTTAGAAACTTACCATGAAAAAAAAAAAAAAGAAATTTACCATGAGAACTTGTCTCAAAATAAAAAAATTAAGGGGCCTGCCCCTTAGCTCAGTTCTTTAAGTGGTTGCTTCAACAAAGCAGTCAGGCTCAGGTTGCTGTGGTTTGATCCCCACAACTCAAGCCAGCCAAACCTGCCCTGAAGGCATTCGGAGCAAAAAAAAAACACCAAAAAAACCCCTTCTGCCTTTAAGGGGCCAGGGAAGTGGCTCAGTAGAATAAGCGCTTGCCTGGCAAGCACAAGGGCCTGAGTTCAACCCCTGGTTCCAAAATAAATAAATAAATAAATAAATAAATAAATAAATAAATAAAAGGGCTGGGGATATAGCTCGGTGCTACAAAATCAGTAAAGAGAATAAAAAGAAAATGTTCCATGGTATAGCTGATGGTGAGTTCTTTCCTTGCACCAAAAAACCACAAAAAAACAGAGACAGAGACCTAGGACAGGTGACACCTGCAGACCTGCAGCAGTCTTCCAGGTGTCGCCTGCCTGAGATGGGGATGTTGGCCTCCAGGCCTTTACGGGGACAGATCCCCGTGGGGTGGCCGTCCCCTTTCTGCGCCATCTTGGAGTGCCCCCTGTGTGCGGAGGAGCCCCACCCCAGCTCCCAGGAAGGCAGATTAAACTTTATAAGGCCTCATTTCCTCATCTGTGCTCTCTGAATTTTTCCCCCTTTTAAATTAGAGAAGCAGGTGGGGGAAGGGAGAGGTGTTTAAATTAAGTCCCGTAATATGAGAAAAATTACATTTTTCTTTCTAAGACAGGTGGTTTCATAAAGATAATTATTGCAATTATTCGTCCTATCTCTGTGATGAATGTTATTTTTATTATGTGCTTTTTATCTTCATCTTCTAGCAGGAGGGACTCTTTAGGGGGTGGAGGTGGCTACCAGGCCTGTGTGGACCTGTGCCTGTCACTCCTGACTGAGGCCAAGTTTGAACCCAGGGTCTTCACACTGAGCTGCATCCACAGACCTTTTATTTAGGGACAGGGTCTTAGATCCTTTTTTTTTTTTTTTTTTTTTTTTTTTTGTGGAACCCGGGATTGAACTCAGGGCCCTTGTGCTTGCCAGGGAAGCGCTTATTCCACTGAGCCATCTCCCCGGCCCCCCTAGGGTCTTAGATCCTAAGTTGCTCAAGCTGGGCTTGAACTTGCAATCCTCCTGCCTCAGCCTCCCAGAGTACTGAGATGTACCCCTGTGCTTGGCTTGTGTTCCTTACTTTTGAGCCCCAATGTGGTGTGGGGCCCAGCAGGACAAAGAAATAGGCTGCTTCAACTTTGGGGTTAGGGCTGGGCAGAGGCGGGTACAGGAGTGGACAGCATTCTGTCTGGGTGTCCTGGGTGGGTTTCCATATGGGGAATTGGGGTGTGTGGAGCAAAACCCCCTTCCCACTCACTCCTTCCTTCTGTTCCAGCCGCCACGCCTCCTAATGCTGTGGACTGGCCCTGCCTGCGGCTGAAGGTGTACGTGCGGCCGACCAGTAAGTGCTGGGGGGGTCAGGCAGGATCCCTTACCCCAAGAAGCCTAACAAGCCGGGGTGCATCAGGAGAGCCCCCCAAGCTTTGGTTTTCCTGACAATCGCCCTGTCTTGTGTCCCCCCCAGATGAGACCCTGTACGAGGCCCCAGAGCCAATCTTCACCAGTAACAACTCCTGCAGCGGCCTGGGCAGCTGCCGCCTGTTCCTGAGCACCGTCTCTGTATTGTGGACCCTCCTGGGCTCCTAGTCCGGGCCCTGTGTGGACGCCAACTCGCGACCCCGCTGTGGCCGCCTCCGAGACCAAATAGAGATACTGCTCTCTCCCTGGAGCTGCTGCCCAGGCTGGGAGGGCTGAGCCCCGGCCTGGGGAGGGGACACTGGGCGGCCCCACGGCCCGACCCAGCCCACTCTGACCAGGAGGCCCCAGCCCCCTCTGGGTAATCTTGCGTGTTGGGATTTTTGTTTTAGTTTTTTTTTTTTTTTTTAAAGTGTCTTTTTCATGATTGGATCGGAAAGACTTGAGTTTTTTAATTTAATTTATTCCCTGCGGTTGCCAGTGACTTTGGAGAGGAGCTAATCAATGTCTCCTGGATCCCAGGGAGGGAAATCTGGGGACACTGGGGCCAGCCACTTTCTGCTCTGTGCCCCATCTTACAGGTCCTGGCTGGAGCCCACCAAGGACTCTCAGGTACCCTGGGACAGGTGTGTGGTGCAACCCCTCCTTATAGTCCAGGAGGCCAAATTCTCCTGCCTCAGCTCCCTTGTTCCTGGTGATTTGCTTCCAGCCATTGTGGGCTTACAGCCCCCCACATCTCAGCCTGTACAAACAGGCCCCCACCCAACCCCTCTGCCCACCTGAGAAGACATTATATTTCTGTAAATAGAGCCAGCAAGTATAATATACTGTGATTTATTTTTAATGTATTCCTGAGGATGGACTGGAAAGTTGTTTTTCTTTTTGTTTTTTTTTAAGCTCTTTGTCAGGGTCTTTTATTTTGGCGGGGGGATGGGAGGGTTACTTTTTAGAATAGAAGCAACACTTGGCAATAAGCTCATTTTGTCTGTCGGAATCCCCCTCCCTTCACTCTCTGACCTAATAATGTTTCTAAGAAAAAAAATGGACAGAACAAAAAGGGAGGGGGGACCACTACCAAAAACATCAACCCCCCCCCAAGACAACGTAATGAAGGAAACAACACATTTATACAGATTTCATATTTCTACCCGCCTTTCCTGACTGTGTTTTATATATATTATAATATAAATATATATTGTGTACGGCCGCCGGGGGATGCCCACGCCTGCTGTGGTAAGGGGCAGCGGGGGCTTTTGTAGGGACAGTGGGGCGGGCCGTGTGGCCACGCCTGGAGCTGGCACCGGGCCTCCCCCAACACAATCAACTTTGGATTCTGTATTTTTTTATAATAAAATGCATAAACTTCAAAGGTGTTTTGTATTTGGGGCCACTAGCTCAAGTCAAGAGAACAAAGGAAATGGGTGTGGGGTCACCCAGGATGATGGGGAGGCCACCAGGGCCCAAAGGAACCTAACTCAGGGCATGAAGGCATATTAGGCCTCCCGTCCCAGCTAGTTGGAAGGCTGAGGCAGAGTGATCTCTGGTTGGAGAGATCCCAGAATGATCTTACGTTGCCAGCCTGGGCAACTTCTCAAAAAGGAAAAACAGGGGCCGGGGAGGTGGCTCAGGGGAATAAGCGCTTCCCTGGCAAGTGCAAGGGCCTGAGTTCAATCCCCAGTTCTGAAAAAAAAAAAAAAAAAAAAAAGAGATCTGGGAATGTGATTTTGTGTGCACAGGTCCTGGCTTCCATCCCCATTACTGCAGAAAGAAACCAGAACCCACAGTCAGGACGAGACCTGTGGACCTCTGTCTGTCCCGGGGGGCTGGGCCTGGGAGTGAGCATTCCATCCGCTGTCAGCCCTGGGACACCTGGGGGTAGGGGGCAAGGGCTTGGTTGGCTGGGGTTCCCAGGCCTGCTCCAGGATTCCTGCTCTCTTGTCTGAGTTTAGGGAGAAGGAAGCTGTGCTTCTGAGCCCCAGTGGAGGCACAAAGAGGCTGGGGAGGGGGTGATTTGTCCTCAGCCAGCAGGTGACCGGGAAGAGGGGCCAGGGTCCTGCCCGAGTCCCTCCCTCAGCCCAGCACAATTAGCCGAGAGGGAACGCTCTCAGCCCATTAATTCAGCCGCGCCCGGCCTGCGACGGCGGCTGCCTCCTAATGAGGATAAGAGCTGCACAAAGAGCCCTGTGTGCACCCCTCCTGCCCCTGCTGGCTGCGGATGGATGGACAGACACACGGGGACAGACCCCACACTGCTAGGGCCAGAAGAGGCCTGGGGGTCCCCACTCTAAGGTGGACAATCCTCAGGCTCCTTGGGGCCCTATGCTCCAGCTGACCACAGAGCTGGAGGGGACCGAGGGTGACAGTAAGACGAGGGCCGGTAGCATCTGACGGATGGCATTGGATGCACAGCAGGTTTACTGAGACATAAGTCCCACGCTGCCTCCATCCCAGCACTGGCCTCTGGTTTCAGTGCTATCACCAACTTTGCAACTGTCTCACTGTCCAACCACAGAATAGTCCTTCACTCCCAAAAGAAGCTCAGCCGCGGATAGAGCTCAGTGGCCTGGCAAATGTGGCATGGGTTCCATTCCTGGTACAAAAAAAAAAAAAAAAAAAGATACAAAACACTATTTGAAGCCACACACGGTGGCACATGCCTGTAATCACAGCACTTGGAAGGCTGAGGCAGGAGGATCGTTGTAAGTTTGAGACCAGCTTGGGCTACAAAGTGAGTTCAAAGCCATCCTGAACTGCATAGCGAGATCCTGTCTCAAAAAGACAAGAAGGTATGTTTTTGGGGCCGGGGAGATGGCTCAGTGGAATAAGCGCTTCTCTGACAAGTGCAAGGGCCTGAGTTCAATCCCCGGTTCTGAAAAAAAAAAAAAAAAAAAAAAGACAAAAAAGAAGAAACACTTGAATGCAACCTAAAGGGAGCCCCTTAACCAGGCCTGGTAGTGCATACCTGTTATGCCAGCATCCTTGGAGACTTAGACAGGAGGATCAAAAGTTTGATTCCAGTCTGGGAGACTTAGCAACTTCGCAAGACACTGTCTGAAAATTAAAAGGAAAAGGGCTGGGAATGTAGACCTGGGCTTGATCTGCAGTACTGAGATTTAAAAAAAAACAAACAAAAACACCAAAACCTCCATGGCCAGGGAGATAGCTCAATGGCATAGCACCTGCCTGACAAGCACAAGGACCCAGGTTTGATCTCCAGTACTGCATGCTATACCAGCCACTTAAACCACGCGTGGTGGTTCATGCTTGTATCCCAGTGCTGGGGAGGCTGAGACAGGAGGATCACTGTGAGTCTGAACTGTGTAGTGAGACCCTATACCCAATTAAAAAAAAAAAAATATATATATATATATATACACACATATATGTAATAGATAAATGCTAGATAGATGCTAGGTAGATAGATAGATAGATAGATAGATAGATAGATAGATATAGATATAGATATAGATATAGATATAGATATAGATATAGATATAGATATAGATATAGATATAGATAGATAGTCACCCAGGCCCTCCTCCACCTCTATCCCACACCTATAAGTCTACTTTCTGTCTCTGGAGCCACCTCGCTCCTTTGATGGTTGAGTGACATCTTGGTGTGGCAAAGACTCACCGTCCCTGTGTGGCCTGGACCTTTCTACCTTTTGGCAATCGGGAACTGTATTATATCTTTATTGTCTTAGACAATTTCACACAAAAAGGTGATTCTGAATAGGACAATAGTCATGTTCCCAACTCAGGACCTTTGTGGGTGCCAGTCTCCTTGCCTGGTATACCCTTCCCCGGGGTCAGGTCACATGTCGCTTCCTGACCTCCCTGGATGAGTGGTCACTCAGGCATGCTCCCTCTGTGTGGTCCTGTTCCCTGTCTGTCTGTCCTAGCAGGGCAGGGTCTGTCCTGGTCTCTGGGATAGCGGCTGCCCCACCAGCGTGTCCCAGGGAAATGGCCCCAGCCACATTGCCACCCAGGTCCACATGACACAGCCACAGGGAACACAGGCCACACACCGGCCTCTTTGGCAGCCTCTAGACACCACCTGGGTGTCCACCACCAGGACCACACCCAGATGCCCCTCAGTGATCCGCGTCTCTGTCCTCGACTGTGTCTGTGACTCCAAGCCCTGAGCGCCTGTGGAACTTGAGTGGCTATGGGCCACTGCCATCGGTATGCGGGGCCTGTGTGGAGCCTTTTCCGGAGGTTCTAAAGGGAAGTAATTTCTCTCCCGCGGCCCATTACTGCTGCCTCAGAGCCCACAGTGGGCAGGGGGTTGGGGAGGCTGCAGGGGGCAGAGTCCTCAGGTCCCCAGGACTCTGGTGATAGTGGCTCTAGGGGTGGGGCTGGACTTGTTATTGGCTTCCAGGTCAGGGTTGTTTGAGCCCCATTCAGCTTTTTTTTTTCTCTTTTGGTATTGGGGAACCTAGGGCCTTCATGCTGAGCTACACCTCCAGTCCTTTTTAGTTTTTGGGATAGAGTCTCACTAAATGGCCCAGGGTGGTCTTGAATTTGGGATCCTCCTGCCTCAGCCTCTCAGAAGGCTTTGACCATATCCGTCTTCATCTGGGAGTGAGGGGACCTACCCCACAGCCCTGGAGTAAGGGGCTGACTACCCCTCCTTCTGTGGCTACAGACATGCCCCCCCCCCCGCTCTTCCCTTTAGGAGTGGGACTGTCACGGGGCTAGAAGGAGAAACCCCAGCTCAACCCCATTTCCTGCAGGGTAAAGCCAGTCTCAGGTGGTCAGCAGGCTGCTCACACCTTTCCTTCCTCAATTCCCAGGGGTGCCCTGCTCTGAATCTCTCCCCTGGTACCCAGCCTGGTGCCTGGACCCCAAGCTTCCTCCGGAGGACTCTGCCCCTAATCCCTAGGGAAAAGCTACAGAGTCAAACCTGCTTTGCCTTTCAGCTTGGTCCTCTCCCTTGTACATGTTTATTGCCTCAGGCATGCCACGTACTTTCCTATTTTATTTTGTTTCTTGTCTCCTCTGCTACTATACTCTCAGCTCCATGAAGTCAAGGGTTTGGATCTGTCTTGGTCTGTCTCAGTTGCTATTTTTTTTTTTTTTTTTTCCTTTTTGAGACAGGGTTACGCTATGCAGTTCAGGGTGGCCTTGAGCTTACTGTATAGACCAGGCTGGTCACAAACTCAAAACAATCCTCCTGCCTCAGCCTCCCCAATGCTGGGATTATCAGTGTGACTACTGGTCTGTAGCACCGACCACATGCCTGGTACACAATAGGCGCTGGATAAATGCTTAATGGACTGAATGGTGTGTGTGTGTGTGTGTGTGTGTGTGTGTGTAGAAGCTGCATGATCAGAAAAGAGGAGGAGGGGGGCTGGAGAGATGGCTCAGTGGTCTAAAGCACCTACTTAGAACAAGCTTAGCAAAAGCATCAGGGACCGTGGTTCAACCCCCCAGCACCACAGGC
>NW_004524626.1:6313926-6333303 GCF_000260255.1 Octodon degus
CCCAGCACCACATGCCAGCCAGCCTCACCCCCTGGTGGGCTGAGCTGGCCACACACACACACACACACACACACACACACACACTAAATAAATAAATGTTTAAAAAAAAAAAAAAAAAAAAAGAGGAGGAGGACTGGGGAGATGGTTCAGTGGAATAAGTGCTTCCCTGGCAAGCGCAAGGGCCTGAGTTCAATCCCTGGTTCCGGAAAAACAAAACAAAAAACAAACCTTTAGTTGTAAAAAAAAAAAGAGGAGATCACGTACAAACTGCAAGTCCGGGTGTGGTGGCGCTCACCTGTAATCCCAGCACTGGAGAGGCTGAAAACAGGAGGATCACTACAAGTCCGAGCTATGTAGTGAGACCCTGTACCAAATACGTAAAATGAAACAAAACAAAAAACCTGCATCTCCTAGGAGCATGGTGACACACACCTAACATCTCAGCACTCTGGGGAACTTACAGCCCCAGATGGGATGAAGCCATGGTGTTGAGTACCCTGGTCCGGGCTGCAGGTGGGCATATGGTCAGAGAAGAAAACAGACACTCTGAGTTCACAGCCCAGGAGCCCCCGGGGAACCATAAGTCACCGCAAGATGACACGGAGTCAGAAATTAAGTGCTAGAGCCAGGCTGGTGTGGCCAACAGGGACTGAAGAGTAGTGGAAGGGCCGACGGCCCTGTTTCCTCAGTTTCCCCCCAGAGCTGCTACCTGACGTGGGTGGAGGATGAAGGTAATTGGTCCCCAGGGATTGCATATCCCCACTAATCCGGAAACGGAGGCCCAGAGGCCAGCGAGCAATAGATATGCCCTAATGGGCAGGAAGGGGGGTACTGAGGTGGGGATTGGGGACTGAGCTGTAGGCCTCCATTGGGGGGGGGGTGCTGCGGACGTGCACTTCAGGCTATGTCCATGAGGCATCTTCTCCCCAGCTCTTACCTTCTTATGGGTCCCTCTCATGATGTGAGGTCCACACTACCTGTTTCCTGTGGCCTGGTCTTGAACACGGGTGGGAGATGCCGAGACTTAGTCTCCTCCCCCAGCAGAGAAACCCTAGACCCAGAAACACGCGGGAATCGGCTCCTGCTTCATGCCTGGGAACGGCAAGTCCTGGTTGTACGTGCTTCTCGCATTTCAAGCCCTTGCTTTGGCTCCCTACTTCCCTAGGCCTCAAGGCCCCACCCACACAAGACCTCACTAATAAACCACGCCCCATCAGCCTCTCTCCCAGGGCCAGTTCCAAGTCCTGCGTGAGACCACGCCCACAAAGAACTTCCCTCCCTGCGACTTCACCCCATAGGAAACCCTGCTTCTAAAAGCCTGCCCTTGAGACCACGCCCCAGACCATGCCCTCCATGAATCCCCGCCCCTCGAGGCCACGCCCCCAGAGTGCCCAAGCCTCAGAGCCCCTCTCCTTCCCTGGATCTCAGCTCCTTCCCCTGCCTATCCTTCGCTGTTCTCCGGCTTTGGCAGTGCTGTTCCCTCCACCTGGTATGCTCTTCCTTGTACGTCAGTGATCAGAGACTATTATCTCACTCTTCAGGCCCCAACTCCACTCTCTGAGCTTCAGTTTCCTCTTACAAAATGAGGGCGTGTGCTCTGGTCTCTGAAGAGGTTGATGGGGAAGCATGGTTTTCTTTTCCTCTTGATGAGCAGGGCTCTCAGTTTGGCCTCTTCTCCCTGTGGGACCCTCGGAGTAGAGGGGAACATTTATCCTCTGGGTCTCAGTCTACCCATCCAGAACACAGAAGAGAAGAAAAACACCCATTTTACAGATGAGAAAGCCCAGGACAGAGGGAGAGGCCAGTTCCAGACCTCATGTAGGCACCGGGCCCCTGTCTATGTGCCCAAGGGGTGGCAGGGGAGGAGGTGGCATGGCCAGTGGGGACTATGGATGGGAAATAGCTGGTCACACCAGGGGCTGGTGGCCCGCCCTGCAGAAATGCGGGAGACCCTGGCTGGCCCAGCCCTGGCCACCTGAGTTATGGCTGGCAATAACACACTTCCCTCCGGCCTCATGTGCATGACGGCAGGGCCACTGGGTCCCCTGGAGAGTGCTGGGGTGAAATTAGCCTCGTTCATCAAGCAAGTAGCCAACAGGCTGCAGCTCAGTCAGCCCTGTCGACAGCCGGGAGGGGAAACTGAGGGACCGAGGCAGCCCCAGTCACTTTCCCATGGAGGGCAGAGCTGCAGACAGTGGGTAAGCCCAGTTCCAGAGCCTCTAGCGCTCTGGATGTTCCCAGGGTCTTGCTTTGTTCCCCTGGCAAATGGAGCTGTATGACCCAGGACAGGAACTGGACCCTGGGTATATCTTCCCACTTCTCCAACCCAGGCACTGGGGATAGAGCCCAGGAACTTCCCACTGACCAACGACCCCAAACTTTCTCTTTCTTTCTTTTTTTAAAATTTTATTTATTTATTTATTTTTGCTCCGAATGCCTTCAGGGCAGGTTTGGCTGGCTTGAGTTGTGGGGATGGAACCACAGCAACCTGAGCCTCACTGCTTTGTTGAAGCAGCCACTTAAAGAACTGAGCTAAGGGGCAGGCCCCCCTTTAAAAAAAAAATTCTCTTTTTTAAAGAAAGAGTCTCACTGAGTCAGTAAATTTCCCAGATGGGGTTCAAATTTGCCATCTTCTTGCCTCAGTCTCCCAGAGTGCTCAGATGCATGCCACCATGCCTGGCTTGAGTCTAAGCATTCTTGAAGACCAAAATGACCAGTCCCGTTAGGGCAGGACCTTTGGTGCTTTCCCTTTACTCCTTACAGTCCCAGTGTCTTGAACAAAGTCAGCTTGGCCTCAAGAAAGGACAATGTTTGTTGAGTGACTGAGTGAGCGTGTTGAGGGTGAACTTGGAGTCAAGCGTTCTTCCTCCCCAGCTGGGAAAGCCTGGAAACGCTGGCCTCATTCTCCATTGTTCACTCCTCAGAGAGGGCCCAGGGGGCGGTGCGGTGGCGGGAAGGGCCTCTCTCAGATGAAGGAGGCAGCGGGGACACTGCGGGAGCTGGCTGTGCTACTTGGCAGATCTTTAAATTAAAATACATATATACACCAGATAAATAAACCCGGCCCACATCCTGGTGACAGGCGGAATTAAGTTGCCCGGTTGGGGACCCAGCAGCGGAGGCTGAGGGGCTGGGAGGAGAGGAGCATCACTGGCTCTAGGGCCAGGACTGTCCCCAACTGGATCCCTCCCGCTGGGACCTGGGGGAGGCAATGGGGGCTCAGGAAGTGAAATTAGGGCCCAGGATCTAATTTCCAAGCCCTGTGCTGGGAACCCTGGGGGCCAGGACACCCCAGGCTGAGTGAGGCCCACAGTTGACATGGAGATGGCACCTGTCCCAGGCAGTTGGGATGAGGGACAGACCGGCTGTGTCCCAGGGAGTGAGCGTGGGATGCTGGTCCTGCCGTGTTCTGCAGGCACAGTGACCTTTAGTGCTGAGAAGACCCCTTCAGAGGGCCCAGGAGGCCCCCGAGGGGCCGCAGAACTGAGGGCTACCCTGTCCCCTTCCCTGTGCCCAGAGTCCACAAGGAGGAGTGGAGGGGGTGGGAGTGGAGTTTTCAATTATGGAGCCGCTAATCACTGGCAGGGGCCTATCTGGGGCCCGGTAAATCTCTTATGAAAAGCCTATAAATGTATGTAAAACCGGCCTCCAACAATCCAGGGATTAGGCCTCCGGGAGGGGAAACCGAGGCGAGGGCTGGCTGGAGGATTAGCCAAGCTGGGTCCCTGGAGAGTGGCAGGCAGTGGCCCCCCGGGGCCCTGGGCCAGAACCAGAAATGCTTTGTACTGCAAAAGCTGGCACCCATTTTATAGCAAGGGAAGCTGAGGCCTGCACAGGCCCGGAGACCCAGGCCCTCCTGGGGACCCCTAACAGGATGGCCTTTGGCCATGTCTACTGGCTGCCACCTCCTTCCCAATGACAAGGGTGGGCTCCACAAACCCAAAGAACAGGGGTCCGTGCCAACCAACCCAGCTCTGGCCAGTGAGGAACGAGCCCTAGGGAAGCGGGAGGCTGCTGGGTACCGATCTTGGGGTCCCAGAATACTGCTTAATCCCTGTGAGCCAGCCTACACTTTCTGCCTGAATTCTGGGGAAGAGATTTATTTTTTCTCAGGTATTGGTGATGGAACCCAGGACCTTCACACTGAGTTACACTCGCAGCACTTTATTTCTCATTTTGAGATAGGATCCTGCCAGGGGGCCCAGGCTGGTCTCAAACTTGTGCTCCTCCTGCCTCAGCCTCTGGAATACCAGGATAATAAGCATATGCCACTGTGCTTAGTCCCCAAAGAGGATTTTTAAGTCCCAGATGTGATGGCACACACCTGTAATCCTAGCACTGGGAGGCTGAGGCGGGAGGATTGCTACAAATTCAAGGCCAGCCTGGGCTACATAGTGAGTTCAGGGGCAGCCTGGATTATACAGTGAGAGCCTTTCTAAAACAAACAAACAAACAAAAAAAGAATTTTACCCCTAAGTGGCCCTGGCACCCATTCTACCATCCATCAACACCACCAAAATCTCCTCCCTTGGAGCTCAGTTTTCCCAGGGTGGCCCCACACAGACCAGGCTGCAGCCACAATGTTTATTGTCCCCCTGGGGCTTCTCTGCTGGTGACTTCCTCTTGTGACCCTATCCCCACCTGCTGCAACCCTCCCAGCACCAAGGTGTCCAGGCTCCCAGGGAGAGGGAGAGAGAAGACTTGAATCTGCACCTCCTGTGCAGGCCAGGACCGCTCCCTACAGCATTGGACATCTGGAAAAACGGAGGCATGAAGTAAACAGAGCTTTCTACCAGCCTCCAGCTGCATCTGATGGCAGCTTTGGGGTGGCCCTCTTTGCCCCGCATCCAGCCACTTGTGCAGACCTGAAGCTCAGACACACAGGTAAATGAGGAGAGAGAGAGAGATTTCTGCCACTCAGCCAGGCCCAGAAATTTGTTCGCCCAAATCCCATAGCTGGAGGGGGGAGGCTGCATAGCCAAGTTCCATGACTCAGTTTCCCCACTGTGATCACCAGAAAAGACTGGGTGCTGTCCCCGGAGCTGGGCAGGGGTGGCAGAGCCTGGGAGTGTCAGAGGGCCCTGAGCATCCCTCCCCGCCCTGCCGTCAGTCAGGCCCGCCGGGGGCCCCCTTTAAAGTCGTCACGGCCCAGCAGCGGCTGCGGGAGGGATTATTCCGGCCTGTCCAGGGTGGACTCAAGTGGAACCGAGGCTGACGAGCGGAACGCGCCCCCGCGGGCCTGGCCTGCCGCCTTTGTCGGCTCCGTCACGGCCGCCGCCTTCCGTCTCCCCAGCCCGATGCTTTGTGCATCTCCGGCCGGCCACTGGGCCGTGGTCCACAGCTCGGCAGCTGCCCTGCCACAAAGCCCCTGCTCTGGCCTTCTCTGGACCTCAGTTTCCCTATCTGCAGCATGGGCATGCCCTATTGGCTCCTGACTGGGTCACTGGAGAGTTGGATGGATGACACATGGACGTGACTCTCCCCGGCTGCTTCTGCATTCCCAGGGGCGCAGGGCCCGTCGCTCTGCCAAGCTTTGTCCAGGAAATTCGAGGTGGCAGGGAGAACAGATCCGCTCTCAGCCTGAATGGAGCCGAGGTAAATGCTATTGACCCCTGACCCTGGCCCCCTAATCCCAGGGTCGAGATTCTCAGCAGAGAGGGGTCCCAGGAGAAGAGCTGGGGCGCGACCCCCGCCCCTGGCACCAAGGGGGGCTTCCGGGTCAGCATCGCAGCAGCTTCCGGGGAACACGGCTGTCCCTTCGGCCACGTGCCTGGTCACCACCTCAGGGAGGCAGACATGGGAAGATCCATAGTCCTGGGGTCCAGTCCTGGCCCTGCCAACTCCAGCCGACACAAGAACTCAGAGAAGTTAGTCTGGTCTTCAAGGGCACACAGCAGATGTCCAGCTTCTAACTGCCATGGGCCTGTGTTCCCTGGGAGACGCTCCCTGGAGTATGAGCAGGCAGGGGGCTGTGATCACCTCCCTTGGCTGGATTCCTCCATAGCTCCTGCTGCCTTCAAGACTTTGTATCTCACCAGATCAAAGCCTCAGAAGCAGCCTACACCTGTCACTACAGCACTCTGGGAAGCTGTGGCAGGAAAATCACAAATTCCAGCCCAGTCGCGGCAATTTAATGATTTAGCAAAAGCCTGCCTTAGCCAGGTGTGGTGGTGCACAGTCACCTGCAATCCCGGGATTTAGGAGGAGACTGCGGTGGGAGGATCACCTCGAATCTGAGGCTATGTAGTGAGTTCAAGGACAGCCTGAACTGCGGAGTATTTTGAGATCCTGCCTCCAAAAAAAAAAAAAAAAAAAAGTCTGCCTCAAAAATAAAAAGAGCCACATGTGGCAGTCAACGCCTCTCTCTGGCTGCAGATGGACCTTGAGGATTAACATCAGGGTGGCCGCCCAGCACTGGCACTGCGCTGTGAGCGCTCAGGGAAGAGTGAATGAATGTGATGGCGAGGCTGCCCTCCCTCTGCCACTGGCAGCGACTCGGCCTGTTTGCCTTCAGAGTCCACGGAGGCCGCAGGGCAGAAGCTTCCATGCAGATTAAACGATTCTCCCCCGCAGGCGCTGGCGGGATGCGGTCGCACGCTCTGGCGCCCCGCGCTCCCCGGCGGCCGCGTGTCTGTTCCACCCTGCCGAGCTGTTCCCCACGATCAATTTCAATTTGGCCCGGGCTCTGCCTCTGTAGCCCAGGCCTCCTTGGGGGCTCCAGCTGGGGAGGGAGCATCAGTGGCTTTCTAAGCCTTCTCCACCCGGTCTGAGAAGGGGCTGGAGTCTGGGGATGAGGCGCTCTGCCATTGCCGGCCTCTTTCTGGGCCTCAGTTTCCCTGGGTATGGAATGAAGGAAGAGGCAGAGCCACCTGCTTGTCTCGAAGCTTAGGCCCTTCCTGACACCCTGCCTGTTGTATGCCTGAATCAAGGTCGACAGAGTGAAGCAGAGGAAAGGGGAGGGAAGGTGTTCCTGGCTCAGAGTGACAGCATGTGGGAAGATCCTGAGGCAGGAGGGAGCCAGGAGCCCTGGGGGGACAAGGGGAGGGGACCTGTTTGGTTGGAGCAGGTAACAGCAGGGGGTAGGTGTGGAGAGGGCAGGCTAACCATGGTGACAGTATTAGTATCAATCAAAGGGCGGAGCATGGTGGAGCATGCCTATAATCCCAGCACTTGGGAGCTGAGGCAAGAGGGTCATTGTGAGTTTGGGATCTGCCTTGAACTCACAGTGTAGCCCAGGCTGGCCTCAAATTCACAGCCATCCTCCTGCCTCAGCCTCCCAAGTGCTGAGATTACAGGGATGTGCCCTCAAGCCTGGCTTCATTTATGTATTTAGAGGAATGTTCTGCTAAATTCCCTCAGCTGACCTCAAACTCTCAACCTCAACCTCCTGTGCAGCATGCACCATCTTTCCTGCCTCTAGCTAACATTCACTGAGTGCTAACTATGTATCTAACATGAACCTATGAATCCCATTTACCTCTTCTTCCTAAAGCCTAACAACCAAGCACTAATATGCCCATCTAAAAAAATTGTTTTCCTGTGAAGCTGGATATGGTGGTGCATATCTGTGATCCCCATGCTTAGGAGGCTGAGGCAGGAGGACCTCCTGGAGTTCAAAGACAGCTGGATTTACTCACCAAGACCCTATGTCAATAAAACAAGAGGGCCGGCCAAATAGCTCAGCGGATTAAAGGGTCTGTAAACAGGTACAGGGTCCCGAGGTTCGATCCCTGGGCCTGCTGTGCCGCCTCTGTCCCCAAGGTGTGTTGAGATGGCAATCAAGATTGGGCCTGGTGGCCCTTGCTTGTAATCACAGCTCTTGGGAGGCTGTAAACAGGCGGATCACTATGAGTCTGATCTAGTAGTGAGACCCCTATCATCCCATAGACCTTCCCCTCCCCCCAAAAAAGGAAAATAAATAAAACAAAAGAAAAAAAAAACATTTTTTGAGACAATATCTAATAAATTACCCGGGCTGGCCTGGAACTAGAGACCCTCCTGCCTCAGCCTCCCAAGTGGCTGAGGTCACAGGTGTGTGTACACATCATGTCTGGTTTCATTATTTTTTTTTTAAACATTTATTTATTTATTTAGTGTGTGTGTGTGTGTGTGGCCAGCTCAGCCCACCAGGAGGCGCGGCTCGCTGGCATGTGGTGCTGGGGGATTGAACCGCGGTCCCTGCGCTTTGCCAAGCTTGTTCCAAGTAGGTGCTTTAGACCACTGAGCCATCTTGCCAGCCCCATGTCTGGTTTCATTATACCCACTTTATTTTTTTTAAAAATATATTTCATAATTTTATTTTTATTTATTTATTTTTGCAGTACCAGGGATTGAACTCAAGACTGCGCTTGCCAGGCAAGTGCTTATTCTGCTGAGCCATCTCTCCGGCCCCTGTGCCCACTGTATAAATGAGGAAACTGAGGACTCAGAGGGGAGGTTGCTGGTCAGGATCACAGACTTGGCAGCAGCACTGCTGTAATTTGGACCCCTTCAGGCCTGAAGTAGAGTTCTAGGCCAGAGAGCAGGGTAGACTCACTTCTTACTAACCCAGTTGGCTTTATTTCCACATGAAAAGATGCATGAAGTTTGGTGCGGACCTTTCTGCCCTCTAGGTGACCTTAGAGGCTGCCTGCCCCTTCCCTGCCTCAGTTTCCCAGACTGTGACAAGATCGCACTGGACATGACCACAGCTTAGATGAGCTGGGGGGGAGACCCGGGCCCCGCGCTCAGGCTCCGTGGCCGCTAGGTGGAGCGAGGGGGCCAGTGGAGACGGGGCGCCGCGATCCGGCACTCGGGACAAGCCCTCTGGAGCCGGAGCCGCGGAGGCCGAGGCAGTGCGAGCGCGGGGCCCGCAGTAACCCCCGCGACCCTTCGGCTCGCGAGCCAGACTCGGGTCCGAAAGCTTCAGCCCTGCGAAGCGAGGACAGCGGAACTGATCCTTGCGCCTGGCTCAGACTATTCTCACAAAGGAGCAAGTAGGTAGCGGGGGAAACTGAGGCAGGTCTCCTGAGGGGTGGGCGGGAACGCTGAGGCCCTCTGAGTAGCAGCTGAAGCAGAAGGAGCAGATCAGGGCCCCAGGGACCCTGCCCACACTGGGGGTCATCCCCCCTGCTGGCAAGCGCTCTTGTGGGGGACAGGGAGGGGGCAGGACACAGGCTGGGGGAGGGGGCAGGAGATCCCAGGCTCAGGATGGGCAGCTTCCGCTCATTCACTCATTCTCTCAGCGTCACTCAGTGGACACTGGATGTGAGCGCCTCAGACATCCAGGCCAGCAGAGGAGGTGGGGCCACTCCAGGAAGACAGGCAGCCACAGGGGAGATGCATCGGAGTGCACTTGCCCCAGCCCCCAGGAGGGTCCATTCTGAGGGTGGGCAGCTCCAGTCCCTAACCCTGGGACTCTGGGACAAGAGGACCTAGTATCAGAGCCCTCTTTCTTTGCTTTATTCTGCCTCTGACCGGGGTCCCTGTGTGGGTTCAAGGTACAAGGAATGGAGACCCCAGCTCTAACCCCTGTCCCTAGTGCCACTTCTGTCCTGAACACCGAATTTCCTTGCCTTTACAGGAAATCTTTAGCCAGCTGGGGTGGTGTACGCCTGTCATCCCAGCACTCGGGAAGAAGCTGAGGCAGGAGGATCGCTTTGAGTTTGAGGCCTGCCTGGGCTACACAGTGAGCTTGAGGCCACCCTGAAAAATATAGCTAGGCCCTGCCCCCCAAACAAAACAAGACAGCAAAAACTAAAGAAGAAAGAGCTCGCCACAGTTTGTGCCCCAGGCAGGGCCTTTGCCCAGCTGGTCCAAAGCCCCGTGGGGTTTCTTGTTGATTACAGACCGATCCACTGTGACACAGCCCTGCTGGGCACGCCAGCCCCTTCCTTCTGAAAGTTACCACCAAGGACAGAAGAGAAAGGACCTAATCCACGCGAAGGAATGAAAGAGCAACAGATCGGTGAACGGCTCTCCACCGCCCTGCTTCAGCCTCCCGAGTGCTGCTGGCTCTTGGTTTTGATCATGGAGACAAAAATCACATGCTATGAAGTTCACCTTTCTAAAGGTTGGCTTTGGGGATATTTATAAATCTGTGCAGCCTTCACTTCCAATTCCAGAACATCCCACGGTCCCAAAGGAAGCCCCGCCCCGGCGAGCAGTCTCGTGCCCCTCCCAGCTCCAGCGCCCACGAGGCCACTTCCTGTCTCTGGAGTCGCCTATCCTGGGGGCTTCCTGTCGGTGGAGCCCATGCTGTGTGTGCCGTGTCTGGCACCTCTCACCGAGCATGGTGTCTCCAATGTCTGGCCTTGCTGTGGCGAGTGTCGCGGCTTTGCTCCTTCTAGGGCCGAGTGATGGCATACTCTGTGGATGGCCTATTATTTGCATCCTCTTCTCCAGGAGCAGGTCAGGACCGTGGTTCTCTTTTCCCTCCCTCCCTCCCTTCCTCCTTCCTTCCATCCTTTGTTCCTGGACTCTTAACAGAAACCTCCTCCATATACATGGGCTGCGGCCCAGTGGCCTCCCTGGGTAGAGATGTCCCCTATTCCAGCCCTCCACAGCAACAGGGTGTCTGCCCCTTTCCTTCATCATGTCTGGTGTCTAACCAACCCTCTCCTGCCCAGTTCTGCCACAGGTCCCTATTGCTGTCAGGATTAATCTGCGAGCTGGGGCACGGAGGGACCCTGCTCCTGACTACTTGGTTAGGCTGGGAGTCACGGGCAGAACCGTGAAGGAGGCCCAAGGGTCTCGGCTCTCCACGCAGAGGTGGGCACCTCCTACGAGGGATGGGGACCCAACAGAAGCGCAGGAAGATTAAAAAGCAAATCAGAAAAAAATAAATAAATAAAAATTTTAAAAAAAGCAAATCAGGCCCAGCTTGGTGGTGCCTGCCTGTTATCTCAGCTACTCTGGGAGGCTGAGGCGGGAGGATCAAAAATTCAGCCCAGCCTGGGCAACTTTGTGAGACGCCTCAAAATAAAAAAATAATGAAGGACTAGGGTGTCACTCAGTGTGAAACTCCTGGGTTCCATCCCCAGCACCATAAAGTCATCATCTCATCAGGACTGCAGGCGGTTCCAGAAGGGAAGAGCCCTTGCAGGTGGCTCAGAGGACCCACTGCTATCTCCTGTCTCCGGGGAGGTGGGGACAGTCATTAGAGAAGACCTCTGAGAGCTGCATCGACATCAGCCCCCTGACTGGGGTCTCCAGGACCCTGGCCCAGCCCAGGTTGGATGTAAAGACCCTGTCTTCCCCTGGGCTGTCTCTCCACCCCCCACCATAATAGGATTGGGACTTTTGAAGTTAATAGGAAACGGGGCGGCTCCCACATACAGAATCTGGGCAGCAGGGCTTAGAGGGGCCTTTGTGAGCCCGGCCAGGCCCTTCCTGCCGCCGGCCTGCGGTGATTAAAGCACCATGAAATCCACGGTGTCAGCACGCCCCAGCTGTGACAGGCGCTTGCTTAAAGAAAAGAAAAGGAAAAATCCCTGCATGCTCACGTATGTGCATATGAACATACATGTGTGTACGGCGCTCAGCTGAGGCATGCGGTCCGTGGTGCAGATGTCAAGACAAGGGGCCTTTCAGCAGTGGAGAGTTTGGGATGTCTGCCCAGAGTGGGGAGTCCTGCCCACGGGTGACTGATCTGGGCTTACATGCCTCCGACAATGGGAGGCTCACTTCCTAACAAGGCTTCCTGACCCCAGGTGGAGCTGCACATTCCAGTGTCACAGAGGAAGAGTGAGTAGGGAAGGAATGCAGTGTTTTGTTTTGATTTTTTGAGATAGTGTCTCAAAACCAGGTAGGTCAGACTGAGACAGGGTATTGCTGTGTATAGTTCAGGCTGGAACCGGGGATTGAACTCAGGCCCTTGCACTTGCCAGGCAAGCGCTCATTCTACTGAGCTATCTCCCCAGCTCAGTTCCAGCTATCCTTGAACTCACATGGAGATCCTCTTCCCTCAGCCTCCCAAATGTAGTGTGCCGCTGTGCCCAGCCGGAATCTAGTGTTTTAAAATAGCTTTTAGATACCCACATACTGCACAGTTCCTCCATTTATATAGGGAATTCTCAAAGTTAGCCCATCAATTTAGAACAATCTGTCACCCCAAAGTAAGGCCTGTCACCGTAGCAGGTACTCATCCCCTCCCAGCCCCAGTAACCCAAGAGGCCACTTCCTGTTTCTGGAGTTCCCCCATCTGGGATGTTTCCTGTCCACATTGTGTCCTCTGTGTCTGGCGTCTCTTACTAAGCACTGATGCTTGGGTTTTGAGGTGCGGCCCCCAAGTCCCCAGGCTGCCCTGACACTTGCAGCAGCGTGACCCAGTGGCCACTGACTCAGTCTCTCCATAGGTGTATGGGGGGGAGGTTGAATGGTGCTGGCTGCCTGGGCGGTGGTACAGAGTGTGGTGTGGCACATAGACATGGACGTGCCTCTAGGGCATGTTGCTGTTTGCATGCTCCTCAGGGTCTGTCGCTGGCCTTAGGGCAGGGCAGGCAGGGAGAATGGTCCCAGTCCATCATTCCCAGATGCCCATCATTCCCAGATGTAGGAAGAGGCTGGCTTTCTTTTCTTTTTCTCTCTTTCTTTCTTTCTTTCTTTCTTTCTTTCTTTCTTTCTTTCTTTCTTTCTTTCTTTCTTTCTTTTCCTGTTCTACTACATATGGAACCCATGGCCTTGTATTGAGCTATATCCTCAGACCTTTTTTTTTTTTTTTTTATGTATTTTAGGGAAGGGTCTACAGGGTGTTCAGGGTCTCACTGCTAGATCGGACTTGTAGTGATCTGCCTGTTTACAGCCTCTCAAGAGCTGGGATAACAGGCATATGCCACCATACCCAGTCTCAATTGCCATCTCAGCACACCCTAGGGGCGGGGCCGGCACAGAAGGCCCAGGGATCAAACCCCTGGCCCCTGCACCTGCTTACAGGTGCTTTAATCCTCTGAGCTCTTTGGCCAGCCCCCTCAGACCTTTTTTATTTTGATAAGTCACTAAGTTGCCCACATTGGGCTTGAACTTGTCAACCTCCTGCCCCAGCCTCTGGGGTAGCTAGGATGACAGGTCAGTGGTACCATATCTGCCAAAAAGCTACCTTTGCTCCTGTGGTCCTGGTTATGAGAGTAACAACTGCGTGACTTCCCACCTGGCCCTGCTGACCCTGGGGAACTGGGAATGTGTGATGCGGGGTGGGGCTTTGGGTCCAAGTAGAAGTCATGCAGGATGCAGGAAGACTGGAGGGATGCAGTGAGGGGAGACAGAGAGGCCGAGAGATGGTGGCAGAGAGGTAGAAATGCCATAGGACCCTGTGTACAAGGTCATAAGGTGTCAACCTTCATCTCGGAGACCCTAGGCCATCCATGTTATCTTTGGTTTGGGGTTTAGGCAGGGAGACGCTGGCGCTTAGGGCCTAGAGGATGCTTGCTGCACTGCCGTGGGACCGGTGGTAGCAGCTGCACCAGCACTTCGGTTTCATGAGACAGCGTCTCACTGTGGAGCCCTGGCTGCTCTCAAACTTGCCGTAATCATGCTTCAGCCCCCCTAGTGCTGGGATGACAGGTGTGTGCCAACTGACTGGTATTGTACCTGTGCGTTTATAGAGCACCAGCTTTGTGCTCTGGTGCTGGGGGGAAGCGCCAGGGAAACAGGCCTGCAGTCTGGGCCTCCGTTTTCCCTCCAGGCAGGGGCATAAATGGGTGGCTCCTGCAGCTGGGGGATTCATCTTTGTAAAGTGCTTGGAATGGTGCCTGGCAGAGTCATTGTGTATTAAGTGTCCGAAAATAGAATAAACCCAAATACAGATAAAGACAGAGCTGGTGCCTGGCCTTGGTGCTTCCAGGAAATGAACTGGAAAGAACCGTCTGTCCCTCTGCCATCTCTGTCTCAGAAGGTTCTAAGGGAGCCGATGGAGGGCTTCTTGAAGAGGTATCATGAGCTTTGGGCGGAGAAGGATCCAGCTGTGCCCCAGAGATGCTGTTGTTGGGGCAGAAGACCCTGGGAATGCAGAGTGGCTGGGGCAGGGGCAGAGAGAAGGCCACTGACCCAGGGTGACAGGGATGAGCCTGACTTTCACTCTGAGGGCCTGTGAGAGTCATAGCAGAGTTTAGAGCAGGGAGGAGCAAGACCCAGTGCACACCTGGAAGAGGAGGCCGGCAGAGCTGCCTGGAGTGGGAAGGCTCCCCGGGTGGAAACGGCCGAAGCACTCAGCTTTAGCGGAAACCTTTACCCGCGGCGCAATCCCACTGTCTCTTTCTGTGTCTCATTTTGGTACTGTGAATGGAACCCCAGGGCCTTCTCACTGAACTACATCCCCATCTCCCTTTTGATTTTTTATTCTGAGACAAGGTCTAAGTAGCTCAGGCTGGGCTCACACTTACAGTCCTCCCATTCCAGCCTCCCGAGGGCTGGGACGACAGGAGCGCCACCAAGCCCCACACCCGCTCTCCTTTTCTCTCTCCTTTTTATTCACATTACAGGCTGAGAAGTTACAGAGCAGGATGTCTAATGCTGCCTCCCGGGCCTGGCAGTCTGGGTCCTGGGGGCGGGCTCCTGCTGCACGGTGACTCCGTCCTGGAAAAGCCGCTCTCGCAGGTACCCAAGGGCAACCTCAGTGGATGTCCCCAGTCTTCCTTCCTGTCTGCACTGGAAGCCTGCAGCTCCCCAGGGCCCATGGCCAGTGCCCGGAACAAGCCTTTTTTGCATTGGCCTGGCCATGCCTGGAGGATGGGGAGATCAGTACCCTTTCTTCTGTGGAACAGATGGAGAAACCGAGGCTGAGACTCCACCCTGAGTCTAGGGTGGGAATCCAGGAGTCTGAGGTTCCCAGCCGTGGGCTCCAGAGCCTGTGCGCCCAACACCCGTTCCCTGGACACTACCTCAAGTTTAGGAATTGAAATTCTGGACCCGTGCGCGCCCCGCAGAGAAATCCATAATGCATTGTTTAGGCAGATGCCTTTAAACCGCTCCGCTGCAGGGGGGGCGGTGGCGGGGAGGGGACCGCTTTGGGAAGGTCACCTTTTTTTTTCCTGCACAAAGGTCAGCTGCAGACCGTTGCCAAGGCAACAGCGGCTTAAAGATGGAAGCTTAAGGAGAACAGAGAGTCCCGTCTCTGGAAGACACCCCGCTCCAGTGTGAGGGGCCCAGCTATGGACTGGAGGTTTGGGGGCCAGGACTGGAGGAGAGCGATGAGGGGACTCGGTCCCCATATTGCTCTGGGGGTTCCTGGAAGGGCAGGCCGGGTCTCAAGGATGGATCTCATCCATCATTGGCTGAGGTGTGTGGGACTGGAGCTGCGACCACATCCAACTCGCACTCCCCGACCAGGAGCCTGAGGGTGACAGTGGAGTTACCAGACAGAGACCACAGATCTTTGGGAGACCTGATGTGGAGGTGAGGACCCCACACCCAGGGTGGATGGGATTTGGGGTCAGCTGTCACTGACCAGGGCTGGACAGGGGCTGCTCTTGCTTTGGGGAACCCAGCCTTTTACTATTCCAGAATTTCAGTAGTTGCCTCAAAGTGGCATCGATTCAGCAAACCTCTGGCCCCAGATGCCTGTACGGACCAGGCAGTTCTTTACTGAATGGGATGCTCTCTGATTGTCATTTTATTTGGCACTGGGCCTGGCTGACTTTGCACAAGGCAGAGTGCCAAGTGTGGTGGCACATGCGTTCCTGTCATCCCAGAACGCTGGGAGGCTGAGGCAGGAAAATCACAGATTCCAACCCACCTGTGGCAGCTGAGTGACTTAGCAAGATTCTGTCTCAAAATTACAAAACAAACACCAATGGAGTTCAGTGCAAAAGCTCTGAGTTCAATTCCCAGTACTAAAAAAACAAAAACCAAAAAAAGAGAGGAAAAAATATAAGGAAGACAACTTTGGATTAAGGGACGACATGAAACTCACTACTCAAAAGTGTACACTTCAGTGGCATTTAATGCAGTCACAGTACTGGGTAAGCATTCCTTCTGTGTAGTTTCAGAATGCCTATCAGCACGAAGGGAAGCCCCATCCTCACGAGCAGTCTCCCGTCCCCTCCCCAGCCCTGCACCTAAACCTACTTCCTCTCTTTGGAGTCACCTTTTCTGGGTGTTTCCTGTCCTTGGAGCCCACACTGTGTCTCCTCTGTGCCTGGCATCTCTCACTGCGCACGGGATGTCCCCAGGTCCATCCACACTGGTGAGTGTAACAGGCTCACACCTTTTCATGGCTGAGTAATATTCTAGTGTGTGAGTGGAGGAAGTAACCAACTCTAAAGGAAAACCTCTGATTCACAGATCTCTGTGGGCTGACTGCCCCCTACCCGCTGTCAAACGGGCATTCGTGGAAGCAGGAGGCCCCTGCAGGTGTCCCTCATCCCTTGTGTCTGGATCTCTGCCTCAGGCTGTCTTAATGACACCAACCCTGCCAAGGCCTCCACAGCTGCCAGCTGTGACTGGCAGGGAATTTTTTTTCCCATAATTTTATTGAGAAACAAATAGCACTGAGACAGTTTCAAACCAAATTGGTAGGACAGTTTGGCAGGGAATTTTTTAATTTATGTTTTATTTATATTTTATCAGTACACAGTTGCAGTACATTTTCCACTCTCGGCCAAAAATCTTCATTGTAAACATAAAGAAAGCTCAGCATGGTGACACATGCCTGTGATCCCAGTATTTGGGAGGCTGAGGCAGAATGAGCGCCGTGAGTTCAAGACCAGCCTCAACTACATAGTGAAGCCCTGTCTCAAAATACGAGAAGAGAGGCCAGCGAGACAGCTCAGCAGACTAAAGTGCTTGCTTAGGCAAGCTTAGGCAAAGTGCAGGGACTGCAGTTTGATCCCTGGTACCACATGCTGTGCCAGCCCCACCCCCAAGGCTGGCTGAGCCAGCCAGAGTCAGGGCACAGTGGCACGTGCTTGTAATCTCAGCGCTGAGGAGGTTGAAAGCAGGAGGATCACCATGAGTCTGAGCTACATAGTGAGACCCTGCAACAGACAAATACATTAAAAAAAAAAAAAAGTAAAGATGAGGAATAGTTGGATGTGATGACACACACCTGTAATCCCAGTGGTCAGCGCGTGGGAAGTTGAGGCAGGAGGGTGGCTACAAGTTCAAGGCTAGCCTGATGCATCGTATGATTTTGTCTCAAACTCCCACAAAAAAAAAAAAAAAAGAATGAATACATAAATAAAAATAGAGATGAGACATACCCGTGCCACTGTGGTGGGGGAACCCTACGTGACAATGCGTCTGGCTGGGGAAGCACAGCTCTGTTGTGTGCATTCTGGATTGGGTCCAGGAACAGAAGGAAGACATCGGTGGGAGCTGCCGAGGGCCAGAAAGCCCGGAGCCTTTCCACTGCAGTGTCAGATGTTAACAATAGGGCAGGCTGTGTGTTTGGGAACTCTATTTGCTGTCTGAGCAACTTCACTATGAATCGAAAATGATCCCAAAATAAAAAAGTCATCCAAACACATATTCTTAGGCTAGACGTGGCGGCGCACACCCTCCCTCCCAGCTCCTCGCAGCCTGAGTGAGCAGGTCAAAGGCTCTGGGTCAGCTGAGCCGCTTTGGGAGACCCTGTCTGAAAAAGAAAGAAAGAAAGAAAGAAAAAAAAGAAAGAAAGAAAGAAAGAAAGAAAGAAAGAAAGAAAGAAAGAAAGAAAGAAAGAGAAATTCTTCAACCATTAATAGACTAGAACCAGGGGCTGTGGAGGTAGCTCAGCGGTCTAAGTGCCTGCCGAGGCAAGTACAAGACCCAGGTTCGATCCCCGGATCGCATGCTGTGCCGGCCCCACTCCAGGAGCACTGAGCTGGCCTGGGTGTGGTGGCACACACCTGTAATACTAGCACTAAGGAGGCTGAGACGTAGTGAGACCCTGTACCAAATGCATAAATTAAAAAAAAAAAAATAGAACCATAAAAATCCAGGCATGGGGGCCAGGGGTATAGCTCAGTGGCACAGCACCTGCCTGGCAAACTTGAGGTTCAGAGTTCATTTCCCAGTACCCAAAATGCAACAAAACAGGCGTGGTGACATACACCTGCCATCCCAGCACTGGGGAGGCTGAGGCAGGAGAATCAGTATGGGTTTGAGGCCAGCCTGAGCTACATGAGTGAGTCAAGGACAGCCTGGACTACGCACTGAGGCCCTGCCTCAAAACAAAACAAAACCTTCAGAGATTAGACCACTGAAAAGTTTATTTTATTTTGCGGAACCAGGGATTGAACTCAGGCTCTTGCACTTGCCCGGGAAGCAATGATTCCACTGAGCCATCTCCCTGGCCCTGAAACATTAAATTACATGCAATCTCTGTGAAATACAATCCCTCCTTCGAATAATTGCATCCCTTACAAACCAACAAGACCAAAAACAAACCTGGTAGGACGAGGCCAGGAGAAAGCTCTGGCCTTCTCAGCTCAGCGCTAGGCTCATGCCTGGTGCATGAGGGCCTGGGATCCATCCCAGCACTTCGAGAAAAGAAAAGAGAAAGAGGGCCGGAGGTATGACTCAGAGGCATAGCACCTGCCTGGCAAGCGTGAGGTCCTGAGTTCAAGGGGAAGAAGAAGAGGAAGAGGAAGAAGGAAGGAAGGAAGGAAGGCAGGTGGGTGGGTGAGCGGACCAGGGAGATGGCTCAGTATAATAAGCACTTGCCTGGCAAGCACAAGGGCCTGAGTTCAATCCCTGTTTCCATTAAAAATAAATAAATAAATTGAAGAATTCCATTAATAATTATGAATACTTATTTCTGAGTAAAATAGCAATTGTTCACAGGGTGTAAATTTTTTTGAGATAGGGTCTCCCTAAGTTGTTAGGTTGCCCAATTGAACTTAGGATCCTTCTGCCTCAGCCTGCCCTACTGCTGGGGTTATTGGTATGTACCAGCACACCTTCACCTAACACTAACACAGATTTCTTCTGGCTACAGCATCTTCCTCCTGTGGGGTGCCAGGGTGGGGTCCTACGGAAGACACTGATCTGCTTCCTGTTCTGGCTCCTACAACCCTGGTAACAGGGGACACTGTACGTGTCTCCTGAGCTCACCCCGCGCTCTGCAGGGCGTCCTGCTGGCTGGGCTTGGATATGTGTCACTTCATTGCTGGGGTGGCCTGGGGAGCCCAGGAGCGCCATAGCTGCCCAGGCCAGCAGTGTTTCTTTTTTTCCCCCCTTTCCTGGCTGAATCATGCAGGTCATCATTGTAACCTGGGAGTGATTATCAGCGACATGGAGCTTTTTTCTTCCCAAGTATTTTGGTCGCTGGTGTTTTGGCTGCCTGTGCTATTGTCTGTTTAATTTTCTACCTGGGGTCTTTGTCTCCTTTCTCCCAATGTGGCTGAATTCTGACTCAGAGAAAGAGAGGGGGGAAGAGAGAGAGAGAGAGAGAGAGAGAGAGAGAGAGAGAGAGAGAGAGAG
>NW_004524626.1:6333403-6341243 GCF_000260255.1 Octodon degus
AGAGAGAGAGAGAGAGAGAGAGAGAGAGAGAGAGAGAGAGAGAGAGAGAGACAGGGAGGGAAGGAGGGAGAGAGAGAGGCAGAGGCAAGAGGGAGAGGTTTTGCTCACTGCAGTTTGGACAGCGCTGTCCCCCGTGGTTAGGATTGTCCAGGACCCTGTGATATAGACCTGGATGTCCGAGGTCGCAGTGGCCCCAGAATAGACACATACCCTGCGCCCCAGGGAACCTGCTGAATTCTCCATCAGGCAGAAAACATGCTTTTAGCTTTCAGGTTTGTTTGTTTGTGTTTGTTTTTTTTAATATTAATTTTATTGAGAAAGAAACAGCAGTGAGACAGTTTCAAAACAGGTTAGTAGAACAGTTATGATATATTATTGCATATTGTTGTCTTCATAGTAGTTATTCATAGTACAAGATGCATATAGTACAAGACATGATATCTTGTCTAAGGTTTGTTTGTAGTGTGTGTGTGTGTGTGTGTGTGTGTGTGTGTGTGTGTGTAAGAGAGACAGGATCTCACTTCACAGCCCAGGCTGGCCTTGAACTTTCTGCAGTGCTCCTGCCTCAGCCTCCCGAGTGTTGGGATAACAGGCATATGTGTCACCCCACCTTGCTACACTTCCCCCCCCCCTTTTTTTTTTCTGTGGTGCTGGAGATTAAACTCAGGACCCTGCGCTTGCCAGGCAAGTGCTTATTCTATTGAGCTATCCCCCCAGCCCCTACACTTTCACTTCTTATCCTAGCTGCAAGCTATGTTCTACTTCCCTTGACCTTATGGAACAACCCCCTCTGCAAACCTGGTCCAATGGCATAGCCCTGTCGGCGCCCTGGGAGGCTGAGGCAGAGGCAACACTAATTTGAGCATAGTGCAACTTCGTGACTTAAAGAGACCCTGTGGGGCTGGCCGGGGAGATGGCTCAGTAGAATAAGTGCTTCCTTGGCAAGTGCAAGGACCTGAGTTCAGTTCCCGGTTCCACAAAAAAATAAAGAGACCCTGTCTCGAAATAAAAGGTAGGACTGAGGGGCTAGCTCAGAGACATAAGCACCTGCCTGGCAAGCATAATGTCCTGAGTTTGATCCAGAAAGAAAGAAAGAAAGAAAGAAAGAAAGAAAGAAAGAAAGAAAGAAAGAAAGAAAGAAAGAAAGAAAGAGGGCGGGCGGGCGGGCGGGCGGGCGGGTGGTGCAGCTCAGTTCAGCGGCCCTGGGTTCCATTCCTAGTATTGAAAAAAACAAAAAATAAAACAAAATAGAACAAAAAGAAAAATCAACCCCCTCAAGGAAACTTGCAAGCAGCCTCCAGGAGGGCTTTTACCATCCCAGGCAAAGTCTCTGGGAGGGGAAGCAGCCACAGAACCGGTCACAGGAGCAGGAGCCAGTGACCTGTCTATGCCAGACGCTGGTGGGGCTCCTCTGGGTCCAGCGAGCTGTCTGCGTCCAGCTGTAACTACCCCAGCTGCCCAGCTGCGGCCGTTCCCAAGGCAGTGCCCGGATGTCCCGGGGAGCCTGCACCAAAAGACCACGGGAGAAGCACAAAGGGCCAGGCTGTGCCTCCCGGGCTCTGTCCCCCGAAATCAGATAGACACGGCTGCGAAAAGCCCGGCCTGTCCCTTCACGTGGCGCTGGGTGCACAAAGCCTCCTGTCGCCCCGCGTTTTCTGCCATCGCCACCTCTGCTGTCCCCAGCCCCAGGACAGCTGTGGAAACTAGGGCCAGAGGGTCTTCCAGGCGTGCGGCCTTTGTTGTCACTCTGTGCGTCCCCTTGGGGAGACAGAAGAGGACACTTTCTTTCCTCCCTCTTAACAAGACCAGGGTGACAGCCAAAGTTATGCTCAGACCCACAGACAGGATCAGTACAAGCCAGCCACATCCTGGGCTACTGGACAGCTTGCTTCTTTTTGTTGTTGTTTTTTCCAGTACTGGGGATGGAACCCAGAGCCTTCGCACTGAGCTCTATCCCCAGCCTTTTTTATTTTTTATTTCGGGACAGAGTAATGTTAAGTCCTGAAATTACCCAGGCTGAGTTGCAATGTTCCATCCTTCTGCCTCAGCCTGCCAGAGTGCTGGGATGACAGGTGTGGGCCACTACACCGTTCAGCCCTTGAAACTCTTGGTTCAGAATTCTCATGAGAAAATGTCATGAGATCAGTGTTGAAAAGAGATGGGAGGGGCCAGGGAGATGGCTCAGTGGAATAAGTGCTTCCCGGGCAAGCACAAGGGCCTGAGTTCAATCCCTGGTTCTGAAAAAAAAAAAAAAAAAAAAAAGATGGGAACAGAGTTTATGTGACTCAGAAGCAGAAATAAGTTAACAATAGATCTGTCTTTCTCCCTGTCTCCTTCCCCACCCCAGCCCCCTTTGCTAAGCCTGGGACCCAGAACCTCACGTGGACTACGGAAGCACTGTACCACTCTGCCACACCTCAGTCTTGTTTACTTGTTTTTTCTTTTTTAAATTATTTTTATTTATGTGTGTGTATGTATGTGTCCAGCTCAGCCCACCAGGGGCCGGGGCTGGCTGGCATGTGGTGCTGGGGGATTGAACTGCGGTCCCTGTGCTTTGCTTAGCTTAGTTTGTTCTAAATAGGTGCTTTAGACCACTGAGCCATCTCACCAGCCCAGCCTTGTTTACTTGTTAAGTCAGGGTTTCACTCTGTAGCTTAGGCTGGGCTCAAGTTTGAGATCTTTTGCTTCAGCCTCCCAAGCAACTGGGATCACAAATGTTCCCCACACCTGGCTAGAATATGCATTTAACCATTGGCCAGTACCCAGTAATTCCTGGTGTTGGCCCATCTCCTCCCATAGACTGATACATGGGGGCAGGAGGGACCGTGGCCATCAGGAGCTTGGACTCCTAGATATGAAGAAACATTTCCTTTGCTCTAAATTCTCTGTTTTGTTTTGGTTTTTGGTCTTGAACTCACTGGGTAGCCCAGGCTGACCTGGAATTCAGAGCAATCCTCCTGCTTCAGCCTCCCAAGTGCTGGTATGACATGTGAGCCACCATGCCCTGCTCTTCTTTGCTCTAAATTACAAAGAAGGCTAGGTGTGGTGGTGGCGCACCCCTGTCATCCCAGCACTTGGGAAGCTGAGGCAAGGGGATTGTGAGTTTGAGGCCAGCCTGAGCTACAAAGTGAGTTGAAGGGCTGCTTGAATTACATAGTGAAACCCTGTATCAAAAAGACAAATAAATAAATAGATTGCAAAGCAAGTCCCGGGTGCCATCAGGGACACAGGTAACCGGCACTCTTCACCCTCCTCATGTTGGTCTTGTTTTCCTGCTAAAAACTCATAACGGTCACAGGGAGCCCAGGTCCATGAATAAAACAGGAGGCGGGGAGAGCGCGTTTCCTCTCCCACGGCGAATGCATAATCAGGCCAGCACCGCGGTGATGGATGAACAGCCGCGCCCAGTGACGATCAATGATTCATCGCTCAGTCTGCTAATTGCCTTGGGGGGGTGGTCCAAAATGCTCTTTGCGCGTTGGCCATGTGCCCCGGAGGCTGTCCCCGGAGGCCGGGGTGCTCCTCAGCCTGCTCACCCGGATGATCACGACCCCCCCCCCCCAAGAGTCATGAGCTGTGCCATTGCAGACAGGATCGATGTCTGGGGCGCTGTGTTCACACCCGCAGAGGCCCCTGTTTGCTGCCACCACCTGGCTGTGGATCCCAGGGGGAGGTGGCCCCCCCGCCTGGACCTCATGCCGCCCCTCAGGTGGAAGGTGGCCTCCAGCCAAGCAGTCTTTCTGATTGGCACCCAGAGACCAACCAGGGCCCAGGCAAGTGGTCCGTCTCTACTTTCTGCTTCCTGCTGGCCTGGTCTTTTGACTTCTTCCTGAAACTCTTCTCCAAGTTGGGCGGGGTGGTGCACACCTGCCATCCAGGCACTCAGGAGGCTGAGGCAGGAAGAGCACAGTGAACTCCAGGCCAGCCTGGGTTACAAAGTAAGACACAGTTTAAAAAAAAAAAAAAGTGAACCGGGTCAGGGAGATAGTGCATACATAGGCACCTGCGAGGCAAACACGACGTTCTGAGTTTGCTCCCCATACCAAAATCAATCAAACAACTAATTAACCTTCCCTCAAAAAAAAACTAATCAAAACCAAAAACAATCTAGTGACTACCACACAGTTCCACTTAGTGAGGGGCTCTTTCTGATCCTTAGCAAATTTCAGCCCTTGGGTAAACCAGCCTGCTGTTTTTGTAGAGCTCTCAAGCAAAAAACACTGCCTTTCTGAGACATGCTCTTGCTATGAGTGATGGAAGAAATTTTTTCAAAAGAAAAATAGGGTCTGGCTCAGTGGTGGGCACTTGCCTAGCATGCGTGAAGCCTGGGTCCCGCTCCCCACCCTGATAAAAGAAACAGAGAGAGAAACAAAACAGAAAATGAGAGAGAGAGAGAGAGAGAGAGAGAGAGAGAGAGAGAGAGAGAGAGAGAGACTACTTTGTGACAGGTGGAAATGATATGAAATTCAAATTTTGGTGTCTTTCAATCCCAATTTTCTCAGATGGGGCCACAAACATGCGCTATTGTGGTCACCGAGGCCACTGTCTGGTCTGGCTGAAAATACTGATATCTGGTTCTCTGCAGAGAACATCTGGAGACGGTGAGTGATGGACAGCAGTCACTTCAACATCTGGCCATAGAGTTGCCAGATAAAACACAACACTCCCAATCCTGGCTAAATTTGAATTTCATATAAGTAGCAAAGTGTGTGTGCATGCTTTTTTACTTCCCCTTATTTTTCTTGGGCTGCTTTTGCTTGCTTTCTTCTTTTTTATTTTATTACACAATTGCAGTAGTAACATTCCTCATGGGGAGTTGGCACACATACACAACACAGCCTGTTTCTTTATCCCCTCCCCCCTCCTCCTCCTGACAGCTGAGAGTCTCATATTTTTTTATAGCTTTATGGAGATTTTTTTTTTTTAAAGTAAGATCTCCTTCTGTAGTTCAGGCTGGCTCTGAACTCCTGGTATCCTCCTGCTTCAGCCTCCCACAGTACTGGGGGTGATGGGTGTGCCACCAGACCCAGCTATACTTTCTCCCTTGTAGAATATTTTTCAGGCAAAGTTGGAAGAAGCCCTGAAGAGAGGGGCTGTCCCTGGAATCAGGCAGGGCATCACCGTGAGTAGCTTCATAAGGATGTCCTGTACTTGAAGGACAAAGACTTGCAGTAAATCATTTCACTGTTTCTCCATCTGTCAAATCCTGCCACCCATCCGGGGTCTTGGAGGTCACCTCTGCTGGGCTCTTAGACTTGCCTGGACTCTCTGCTTCCACGCGGGGCTTGTCCTGTTATGTTTCCCTGACTGAGGAACAGGGTAGCCCTTACCATCAGCCATGGGTCATGGGTTCCCTTCTTCTCCCTGGTGTCCCCTTGGGAAGGGGCAGGGTGAGGACCTGCGCCTGGCCCTTCTCAGGGAGGCCAGCTCCCAGCTGCAGCTGCCACCCCCTGCCACTAGGAATGTCTGTCTGCCAGGGATCCTAGAGGCACTAGGGATTCAGGATTTAGCCCCATGCCGCAGGGGAGGCCCCGGGGGCTCCATCCCCACTGCAGGCTCCAAGGTTTTGCAAATGGCCCCACCACACCGGAACCTGCTTCCCACGGCACAGGCAAGGGAAACCCACCATTTGGTCCCAGGTGAAAATGCAAATAGCTTCAAAATAGATTTGCAGCCAGCCTTGGGGACAGACGTGAGCAGGCACCCCCTGTGCTGAAGTGCGGTGCTGTTGCCATGGTGACAGAAGAGACCTCCACTCACTGCAGGGACCCGAGGCCACCACCCGGCCTGTTCCCTGGAAGGGGTTTTCACAGCCTCCCTTCCCCAGCTCTGCGACAGCAGAATGTATCTCCAAGGCTGAAGCCTGGCAGTGGGACCTTTCTATTCTTTAGAGTCAGTCATGGTGGCACATACCAGTAACCCTAGCACAGGGAGGCTGAAGCAGGAGGGTCATAGTTGGAGGTCGGCCTGGGTACATTAATGAGATCCTGTCTCCAAATAAAATAAAAAGCAAAAAGAGGGGCCGGGGAGATGGCTCAGTGGAATAAGCGCTTCCCTGGTAATTGTAAGGGCCTGAGTTCAATCCCTGGTTCTGCCAAAAAAAAAAAAAAAAAAAAGAAAGAAAGCTCTGGAGTGTAGCTCAGTGGTGAGCTCCTGTCTAGTGTGTGTGAGACCCTGGGTTTCATCCTTAAATGAATAAAATTCATTTACTTAACTATATAGTGTATACTTTTAAAATCATAGTTTTGGGGCTAGGGAGATGGCTCAATAGAATAAGTGCTTCCCTGGCAAGTGCAAGGGCCTGAGTTCAATCCTCGGTTCCGCAAAAAATAAATAAATAAATAAAATCATAATTTTTTACCATATCATAATTCCATTATTTTTTTTAACATTTTATTTTATTTTTTAATTTTATTTGTGTGTGTGTGTGTGTGTGTGTGTGTGTGTGTGTGTGTGTGTCCAGCTCAGCCCACCAGGGGGCGGGCCTGGCTGGCATGTGGTGCTGGGGGATTGAACCGTGGTCCCTTTGCTTTGCTAAGCTTGTTCTAAGTAGGTGCTTTAGACCACTGAGCCATCTCACCAGCCCCCATAATTCCATTATTTTTAATTTTTTCCTCATAATTCAATTATCAAAAAAAAAATAAAACAAAACAGGGCCAGTGAGATAGCTCAGTGGTCTAAAACATCTGCTTAGGCAAGCTTAGATGAGATCAGCTTCAGTTTGGGCTGGGGAGATAGCTCAGCAGTCTAAGCGCCTGCCTGGCAAGTGCAAGGTTCCAAGTTTAATCCCCAGTACCACATGACATACCAGCCCCAGAAGCCTGGGCACACCATGCTGGCCACTGAAACCAGGTGCTATGGCCCATGCTTATAACCTCAGTACTCGGGAGGCTGAGACAGGAGGATCACTGCAAGTCTGAGCTGTGTAGTGAGACCCTGTACCAAATAAATAAATAAATGATGTCTTAAAAAAAAAAAAAAAAAAAAAGATCAGCTTGAGCAATCTAACAAGGTCATGTCTGAAAAAAAGTAAATAAATAAAAGGAAGGCTAAGAATGATGGCGGATGCCTAGAATCCCAGCACTCAGGAGGCTGAGGCTTGATCATTGCAAGTTCAAGATGAGCCTGGGCTACAAAGTCAGCTCAAGGCTAGCCTGATTTGTAGAGTGAGATCCTATCTCAAAAAAAAGAAAGAAAGAAAGACAAGCCCCTCCCAAACAAACAAATAGAACAGCATTAAGAGGACTGGGGTCCGGCTCAGCACTCCCCGGGCTTTGCCTCCAACTTCACAAACAAACACACACCAGCTTGAGGTAGCATCCACATGCTGTATCATTCACCTAAAGGACATAGTTCAGGGATGCTTGGCACATTAAGCTACATGTGTGCTATTTCAGACCCTTCCACAGCACAGCCTGGTGACAACAATTACAGTCACAATGTCCCACAAGCTCGAGATCCCATTGCAGAACGTGCTTCTCAGGCTAGGGAGATAACTCAGCGGCATAAGCACCTGCCTGGCAAGCCCAAGGTTCTGAGTTTGATCCCTGGTACCACTACCAAAAAACCCAAAACAAACAATAAACACCTGCTTCTCCCTATACATCATGGCGGTGTCCCCTAACACAAATCTTCCTACTGATTTATTTATAGAGACCATCTTGCTGTGCAAGGTTGGCCTCCAACCAGCCTGAGCTATCTGCTCCTGTCTTTCTCATGCCCTTCCACATAGACAGAGTTGATTTCTCAGGGGTTCTTTTCACTTTTTCTTTTTCTTTTTTTTTTTAATTATTTATTTATTTATTCCGTGTGTGTGTGTGTGTGTGTGTGTGTGTGTGTG
>NW_004524626.1:6341343-6349679 GCF_000260255.1 Octodon degus
ATGTGGTGCTGGGGGATTGAACTGCGGTCCCTGTGCTTTGCCAAGCTTGTTCTAAGTAGGTGCTTTAGACCACTGAGCCATCTCTCCAGCCCCCATTCTTTTTTTTTGAGTCAGGGTCTTCCATCCAGTCAAGCCTGGCCTTGAACTCACTATGTTGCTCAGGCTAGCTTTGAACTCTCACAATCTTCCTGCCTCAGTCTCCTCTGAGTACTAGAAATAGTGGTGTGCATCACGAAGCCTGGATTTATTAAAAAAAAAAAAAAACCCACCTTTTTATTTGAAATGAGTATAGAGCCCCAGGAAGGTGCAAAGAAATGTATGGGGGAGGTGCTGGTACCCACTGCTTGGCCTCCTCCCCATTAATGTCTTGTATAACTAAGCAACTAGATACCAGAGTACCCAGATGCAAAACTGACTAGCTCTGGAGCAGTGGGGGTATAGAACAAAAAGACTGGAGAGCAGTTGCAGGCCAGAGTGCACAGGCCCTAGCACACCTAGGTGACCCGAGAGTGCAGAGACACTAGCGTACCGAGACACTAGAGCCAGTGGATATATGCCATGCAGGTGCGAGGGCACTTAGACACTGGGATGTACCTGTATGAGAGTAGCCAAAGGGTCCCAGCACCCCCGTGTGCGAGAGTGACCAGGCCCTAGAGCAGCGGCAGCGAACCTATGGCTCGCGGGCCACCGCGGGCTGCTTGTATCCTGGGCAGCCAGAAAAGCTTCCTCACCACTGCCCTGACGGTGCTGGTGCCGCGGCGACCCGGGGCATGCATGTGTGGGAGCAACTGGGTGCTAGAGGATGTAATTTCCCTGGTAACCACATGACACTAGGGCCACTGGACCACCCTGGAGTGATCCCATGATGCAACAGGGCATACGTCATGGACAGAGGATGCCAGAATACTAATTCCTCCAAGAAGGTCATGTGCTGGGGGAGGGAGGAGTTAGGTGTTGGAGTAATTAGATGTCACCGTAATGAGAGACAGGATTCAATGTGGTACTAGTGTAATCAGATACTAGAGAATGTAACACCGAAGGTACTGCAGTACCTGGTTACTAGAGTACTTGTTATGGAGCAGTTAGATTCCAAGGTGATGGGATATTTGAGGCAAGTGGGACTGAAGTGTGGATCAGTGGTAAGAGTATGTGTTTAGAACTGGGTGTGCTGGCGCAGGTCTGTAATCCCAGCACTTGGGAGGCAGAGGCAGGAGAACTGCTGCGAATTCCAGGGCAGCTTGGACTACACAATGAGACCTTGTTTCAAAAACTTACTAAAAACAAACCCCAAAAGCTCTGAACTGAAATGAGGAAACAGGAAGAACTAGTTATGGGGTAACTACATACTCTCGTTATCAAAACCGGGAACTGACCAAACAGCGCCCAGAGCTTGTTCACCTCTGGAGCCCTTGTCCACGTCACCCACCATCTTGTCGCCTGCATGAGACCTAGGAGCCCTGTAATCAAGGCACAGCCTGGGTCTAGCCACCACCGTGAGGGACCCCCCCCACCCCCATGATTCTACCGAAGCCCAGACAGGCTTCGGCTGGGAAGTCCTCAGGGCACCAGGACAGCCACCCAAAGGGGCCGTTGTCAGCCCATGCAGAGTGGGATATGAGACACAAAGGAATGAAGGCCACAAAGGAAAGTGGAACTCTGTTCTTTTCTCTTCCATTTCCTTCACCCCTCCTGTAGTCTGATGTTTGGTGCTATTGAAACCAGTGTCAGTGTCTAGGATTTTCATACAACCGAGAAAAAAAGAAAAAGAAGAGTGTTTACCAAAACACTTACAGCTGTGCGGTATCAAAAGAAGCACTGGCTGCTTGAGCACGGGACTGGGCCCTTTGATGTGCTAAACGCCACAAGGAGGACCGGTCCCTAATGAGGGGCACAGGGGTGTTGGACAAACTCATCACAATGACAGGTTGGGAGGGGGGTGCTGGGAAGACCCCCCCCCCCCCCCCCGCCCCCTCCTGACACAGAGATCTGCCTGCTCCTTCAGCTGTCATCCAAAGTGCCTTTTTCTTTTTCTTATCAGTTTCATAGTCATAGAATGAAATTCCTGATTGGAAGAGAAATTGATGCTTCCGATATATTGTAGTCTGTAGTTCTAGAAGGCTGGGAAAATAATTCAAATCCGTAGGAAAGCAGTCAGAGCCTAGCCTGAGCACACCAGTGTCACTGTCACCCTGCCTACGATGCAGCAAGCAGGGGACTCAGTCGGGACAGAAAGAGCTTGGGGTTTTCGTATCTTAATCCTACCCATATGGGAACTAGCTGTTCTGTCCAGATCACAGACCCCTAAGCACAATTATAAAGCAGAACCTGGGTGCAGAAGCTATAGTCCTACCACTTGGGAGGCTGAGACAGGAAGATCCCAAGTCTGAGTCCAGCCTGGGCAACTTAGCAAGTCTCTGTCTCAAAAAAGAAAACAGGGGCTGGAGTGATGGCTCAGTGGTCTAAAGCACCTACTTGGAACAAGCTTGGCAAAGCACAGGAACTGGGGTTCCATCCCCCAGCACCACATGCCAGCCAGCCCCGCCCCCAGGTGGGCTGAGCTGGCCACACACACACACACACACACACACACAAATAAATAAATAAATGTAAATATTAGGGGCCAGGGAAATGGCTCAGTGGAATAAGGGCTTGCCTTTGCAGTGCAAAAGCCTGAGTTCAATCTTCAGTTCCTCAAAAACAAAACAAAAACCAAAACCAATGGGATATAGCTCAGGCAAAGGCCCTGGATATAACACCTAGCATTCTCTCTCTGTCTCTCTGTCTGTCTGTCTGTCTGTCTCTGTCTGTCTGTCTGTCTGTCTCTCTCTCTCTGATTTAGCAAGACCTGTCTCAAAATAAAAAATAAACAATGGCTAGGAATGGAGCTCAGTGTTCACACATTGGTTTCCATTCCCAGTAACACACACACACACACACACACACACACACACACACAAATAAAACTCAAGAAAACAGATGGATCGGCCAACGGCCGGTAGAGCAACATGCCTAAGTTTTATTGTGACTACTGCGATACGTATCTCACCCATGACTCTCCGTCTGTGAGAAAGACACACTGCAGTGGTAGGAAACATAAAGAGAATGTGAAAGACTACTACCAGAAATGGATGGAAGAGCAAGCTCAGAGCCTGATTGACAAAACAACGGCTGCATTTCAACAAGAAAAGATACCTCCTACTCCATTCTCCGCTCCTCCCCCCGCCGGGGCTATGATCCCACCTCCACCCAGCCTTCCAGGTCCTCCTCGCCCTGGTATGATGCCAGCACCTCACATGGGAGGCCCTCCCATGATGCCAATGATGGGCCCCCCACCTCCGGGGATGATGCCAGTGGGACCTGCTCCTGGAATGAGACCACCCATGGGAGGCCACATGCCAATGATGCCTGGGCCTCCAATGATGCGACCACCGGCTCGGCCCATGATGGTGCCCACTCGGCCAGGAATGACTCGACCAGACAGATAAAGTGGAGGGGCAGCCTCTCTGTATCAGTTTTATATTATTTGTTCTGCTTCACCAGGGGTCATGGTGCTGGTCTCCGGGTGTTTTCTAACAGCATGAATGAAAAGGAAGACTTGCTCCCCCTTCCTATCAAAGAATAGTTTTGAGGGGAGAAGTATGATAAAAGTGCAGAAAGTACAGTTTCATTTGTATTGTGAAATGTGAAAATAAACTCGTCAGCTGTTAAAAAAAAAAAAAAAAAAAGAAAACAACAAAAGAGATCAATGACCACAGGGTACGGAAGGAGGGTTGCGGGGCTGGGTACAGAGGACCTCAGGGCAGTGACCCACTCTGCCGCACGGTGTAACGGTGGACACAGGACATCTGTCAAACACATAGAACCTACATCAACAGCCACCCCATTGTCAACTGTGGACCCCGGGCGATGAACAAGTGACAACAGAAATTCCTTGGTGGAAATAATCGCTCCCTGCGGGCCCGCTGTTGATCCTGTAGTGCGTGTTAGGGCTTCTACGCGTCCCTCACATGACCACGCCTACGCGGTGGGGGGGGTGCGCTGGTGGGAGGTGATTGGATGATGGGGGAGATACAGTCGCAGAGGGCGTGGCTTGCAAGAGTTCCTCGCCCCAGCTGCTCCACCCTTCTGCCTGCTTCCTTGCCACCGTGATGTGAGCAGCTTCCCCGCTCCTCCCCCTTCTTTCTTCTTTTTTAATTGAGGCAGGTCTCACTCTGTGATTCAGACTGACCTTGAGCTCTGTTACCCTCCTGCCTCAGCCACCCAGGTGCTGGGATGATATGTATGTGTCATTCTGCCTGGCCTCCCCCAGCCCCATAACTAGGCATTGAATCCACAGAGCTCTATCTCCAACTCTGGGGGCCTTACCGGATAGCTCAGTTCAAGTGCCTGCTGGGGCAAACCCAGTTAGGTGCAGGGCACTGCAGTTCAATCCACAGCTCCCCATGCCATACCAGACCCGCCCTTAAGGTAGCCTGAGCGCCCCCTCCCAGAAAAAACTCCTTCCCAGCTCTGATTGATTGATTGATTGATTGATTGATTGATTTTTTGAGAGAGGGTCTTGGATGTAGTTCAGGCTGAACTTGAACTTCCTAAGTAGCCCAGGCTGGCCTCTAACTGACAGGGATCCTTCTGCCTCAGCCTCCCCAGTGCTGGGATTACAGGCATGCACCACCACACAGGATTATTTATTTTTATTTTGAGGCAGAGTCTTACTAAAGTGTCATGTTCCCCAGGCTGGGTTTAAACTCTTAGTCCTCCTGCACAGCCTCCCAGGGTTCTACATCACCATGCCCCACTCTTCTGCTGGCCCGACCTCAGAGTGAAACAAGCCAAAATAAAACTCTTCTAGGGGCCAGGGAGATGACTCAGTGGAATAAGCACTTCCCTGGCATGTGTAGAGCATGGAGGTAGGAGGGTGTGTGTGGACAATGTGTCCTTTTCATTATGCTGTTTTCCTAAAATCTAACACAGGAGGCTGGGGAGACAGCTCAGCAGAATAAGTGCTTGCCTGGCAAGTGCAGGGTCCTGAGTTCAATCCCCAGTACCGCAAAATAAATAAAAATAAAAATCTAACAGGCTGTAAAGTGTTAGGTTTTTCGAGAAGCAGAAGTAAAAGCAAAGGATAGCAAAGGCCTTTACTGAAGAGGACACGGAGACACTTCAGTGGAGAGGTGAGAATCCTCTGACTGAGACAGGCTGAGATGTTATGGACTTTTGTATGGGGGGAACTTGAGGGGCAGGTTCATTGACACCCACGGAGCTGATTGGACGCTCTCTTGTGTGCAAGGGAAAGGTAAGAGGAAGCTGTTTCCAGGCCTGGAGTGGGGAAGGAGGAGGAAGTGGTCATTGGGAAGATAAGCTGTTGTTTTGGGGGTACAGCCATATTGAATCAGGCCCATGATAATTTAGCAGCTTGTACTCGCTTGGAACCTGTGAGAAAGAAGCTCAGATGATCCCTTGCCTGCATGCATGCAGACCTGGGATCAGGGCTCCCACCACTGCAACCAATAATTTCAGAAAGGTAAATGGGGTGGCACACACCTGCCTTCCCAGCATTCTCAGAGGCTGAGGCAGGAGGATTACAAGTTCCAGCCCAGCCTGAGCAACCTAGCAACTGCGCAACATAGTGAGACCCTGTCTCAAATTAAAAATAAGGGCTGGCCAGATAGCTCATCCAACTAAAGCATCTGCTCAGGCAGAGAGCAGGGGCCAGGGTTCTATTCCCGGCATGCCATGCTGGCCCTGCCCCTGGGACTCACTGAGATGGTGATTGCGACTGGGTGTGGTGGCGCTTGCCTGTAATCCCAGCGCTTGGGAGGCTGAGAACAGGAGGATCACTACGAGTCCAATCTACATAGTGAGACACTGTAGACCCTATACTAAATACATTTTTAAAAAATAAAATAAAATAAAAATGAGGCCAGGGAGATAATTCAGTGGCATAAGCACCTGCCTGGCAAGCACATGCTCATGGGTTCAATCCCTGGTATAAATAATTAAGTAAATAACAACAGGAAGGAAGAAAAGGGCTGGGAATGTAGCTCAGTGCAAAGTCCCTGGGTTCAGTATCACCAAAAAAAGAAAAGAAACAAAGTAAAATCCTTATGAGAGCTCAGCAGAGCCGAGCAGGACCGAAGCAGAGTTAGAGGTGGGCCTGAGAACTGAGGCTGGGCAGCGAAGGCCTTCGCAGTTCGGGGGGACCCGGAAGATGGGCCGCTCTTGGGGAGCCTGGCTTCGTGGGCTGCGGGAGTTTTCAGACAAAGAAGAAAGTTAGAGCCCAGCAACAATGCGAGATGCTAAGATAGAGGACCTTGAAGAAAACAAATAAAAGACAGTTGTCGATTACCAACGTCTGGGGGAGAACAAGGAAACAGAGAGAAAAAAAAGAAAACAAACCCGGGCACTGGAGCCTTTTTGATATGCAGATAGCACCGCACAGCCGGCCCTGAGATGCCTAATAGTGAAAATGAAAGGCTTTTTTAAAAAAAATCAAAGGCAGACAGGCTGGAAACTCAACGGGGCCTAATCCTTGACTCTTTGTGGAGGAGACTGCGGCGTCCCGCGATGGCCGGGGACAGGGCCGGCTCCGCGCGGACCGAGGGTGCGGCGGGAATCACAGAACCACAGCGGGCTCAAAGGGGGACTCGCCACCGGGTCACCTGTGGAGCAGGCGACTCTATTCCAAACCCTCCGTCCCCCTCTGATCCTCGCAGCGAGCGCCGCGGTGGTGCATGAGGAGACAGCCCGCGCTGGGTGGGGAGTGCTCGGCTGGCTGCAGCGCTGTGCTTGCGATGCAGGGACTTAATCAGAGCGCGCGTTCTGCTCCTGTGTTTCCTAAAGGTGCGTGGCGAGTGTGGGAGGCACACAACCGGGATCAAGGGGAGGCCAGGCTGGGCGTCTTCTCGTCCCCTCGTCCACGTGAGAAATTAACTAATTATTATCATCTTGAGACAGGATGTCTTGGTTACTTTTCTCTCACTGCTGACTGTGGTACCCAGACATCCAAAATTAAGGGAGGAAAGGTTTATGTAGCTCGCAGTTTGTGGAGGTTTCAGTCCAGTCAGCTGGCTCCAAGGCAGGGTGGCCTGGCACAGAGGCACCAGTTCAAGGTGCTTAGAAGACATTTGTCCTTTACAGTGTAAGCAGGCTACCCTGCCCGCGAGGGCGGGTGCAGGGCTCACACACTCTCCATGTCCTCTTGCACAGGATGAGGCAAGCACTTATGCCACTGAGCTATTGCCCCAGGCCTACAATTACATTTTTTTTTTCAATTACATTTTTTAAAGGCTTAAAACAACACATGTTTATTATTCCACATTTAGCAAAAAAAAAAAAAAAAAGAAAAAACAAAAAGTCCTTATTCCATTTTATGGGGGCCTAACCCTAGCTCCGTTCTTTAAGTGGCTGCTTCCCCAATGCTGGCAGCCTCAGTTTGCAGTAGTTCGATCCACACAACACTCCAGCCATGCAAATGTGCCCTGAAGGCATTCAAGAAGCAAAAAAAAAAAAAAAAAAAAGTCCTTATTATTCCACATTTATTGTTTTGGAGGTCAGGAATCAAACTTGGGCCTCGATGGGTTGAGATTTCCGTGTGGGCAGGGCTGAGTGCTCTAGTAGGTGCCAAGGAAGAATGTGGCTCCTGCTTTTCTCTACCTTCCAGTGGTGGCAGCTTCCTTGGCTGTTCAGAGCTTCGAATTTCCAAGGCAGGTAATCCCAGCACTTGGGAGGCCAAGGCAGGAGGATTGCTGAGAGTTTAAAGCCAGCCTGAACTACATAGTAGACCCTGTCTAAGAAAAAGAAAATGTTCAAGGCCAGTGACTAGTCCACATACAAGCTTTACTTTGCCCATGTGACCGGGTGGAGATGGAACCCAGGGCCTCACACGTACATACTAGACAAGTACTTACCACTGAACTGTATCCCCAGCCCTATTTATTTATTTATTACTTATTTATTATACTGGGAATTGAACTCTGTACTTGTACTTGCCAGGCAGGCCTTTATTTTTCATTTGACAAAAGCACTCGCTAAGTTTCCCAGGCTGGGTTCAAACTTTCTTTCTTTTTTTTTTTCCATAATTTTATTGAGAAACAAATAGCAGTGAGGCAGTTTCAAACCACATCGGTAGGACAGTTTCAATAATTAACACATTGCATACATTCTTCCTAGTGGTTATTTGCTGTACAAGATGCGGACTTGATATCCTATTTACAAACACTATTAGAACAAATCCCTCTATTCATTAAAAGAATGTAACTATATATCTATCCTAACCATTTTGAATACACAGATGCAAAATGGACATTCATCTGTATCCCTTTTTTGTTTAGTTCCGT
>NW_004524626.1:6350634-6353492 GCF_000260255.1 Octodon degus
AATGCCTTCAGGGCACTTTTGGCCAGCCGGAGAGTTGTGAGGTTCGAACTCCAGGAACCTGAGGCTGACAGCTTTGTGGAAGCAGCCACTTAAAGACTGAGCTAGGGCCAGGCCCCCTGAACAGGTATTTTTCATCAAGTATTGATATGTTGAACTTTAAGTCCCTACAGAATATGATGAAAAACATTTTAAAAATTGAAATATATTTTAAAAATAGGCATTGAGAATTATATAATTCTTATGTTTATACATAAATCCAGAAATCTAACCATATACAACCTTGTAGCAGGACAGTCCCTCAACATTCTTTTTCCTGTCTCCTGCCTTCATTCACCACCCCATTCTTTTTGAACAATCATCTACCCAAGAGACAGCACGGCAGCAACTGGCATGTCATGACAAGCAGCCCATATTCAGAAGACCAAAATCAAACTTTCAATTTTGTTTTTGGTGGAACTGGGGATTGTACTCAGGCCCTTGTAATTGTCAGGGAAGTGCTTATTCCACTGAGCCATCCCCCCCGGCCCCAAAACTTTCAATATTTTTGCCTCAGCCTCTGGAGCAACTAACAGTCCAGTGCAACCCTTAGTTACAATCCTTTGGTCTTTTTTTTTTTTTTAATGCTCACTTTTGTATCCTCTGAGCTGGTCCGAACTGGAAGTGATCCTCCTGTCTCAACCTCCCTAATAGTGGGATTATAGGTGTGTGCCACCATGCTCAGGGGATCTGGCATGCAGGGCTGGGGATTGGACTCTGGTCCTTGTGTTTGCCAGGCAGGTGCCTATGCTGCTGAGCTATTTCTGGAACCCCTCTTTTTGTCTTCTTTGGTTTGGTATTTGTTTGTAACTACTGGGGATGGAGCCCAGGGCCTTCGCACTGAGTTCCATTCATTCTCAGCCCATTTTATTTTTTATTTTGAGACAGGGTCTTGCAAAGTCACCATGTTTTCCAGGCTGTCTGTGAACTTGCAGTCCTCCTGCCTCAGCCTTCCACAGGCCTGGGATGATAGGCATGTGCCACTGCTATGTTTTTATAATATTTCTGGATGGCATGGTTTTTGTTTTTGTTTTTGTTTTTCTGGTACCAGGGATTGAACTCAGGACCCTGCGCTTGCCAGGCAAGTGCTTATTCTACTGAGCTATCTCCCTGGCTGTTTTTGGTTTTGTTTTGTCTTTTTGAGATACGGTCTTGATATGCAGCTCAGGCTGGCCTTGAGCTCACTTTGTAGCACAGGCTGTCCTCTAACTCACAGTAATCCTCCTGCCTCAGCCTCCAGAGTACTGGAATTATAAGCATGCGCCACCACGCCCGACTAGATGGCATGTTTCTTAAAACTGTGATAAGTAACATCAAATTTGTCATTTTTCTCAGTTTGAAGCACACAGTTTGACAGTGTCAAGTGCATTCATGTCACAATGTGACCAGAACATTTCATCTTGCAAAATCAAAACTATAAACAGACATCCTTATTAAGGTTAAATTTATTTTTGCATCAATCTCCTGGCCCCTGATCCCCTCTATAACCCTGGGTGGGTGCCCAACCCCCAGAGCCCTGCAAGGGCCCCTCACTGGGAGCACCTGGGTTCCCCACTTCTGCCTAACTATCCTCCTATCCTGGTGATATCTGTGTATGACACTGAGGCCTGGTTCCAGGAACAAGCCTGGCCTTTCTTCCTCTGCCTGATAGCCTCAGGGTGGTTCCTATCCATCCTCAGGGCCACATGCTCTGTTCTTCTTGTGCCACGTGAATTGCTTGGCTCCCATGTGGGTTTGAAGGGTTCAGGGCCCAGAGTCAGAAAGGCTGCAGAGTTCCAGGTTCATCTCATTCTCCCTGTACCCCGGGGAGGATGACCTTGAAGCAGGGGCCAGAGGACAAGTGGGACCTTGGGCTGCCACAAACACTGCTGGCTGGGGAGGGGGACTGATAGCTGCGGTCCCCGGGGACCAGTGTGGTGTCCTCCAGACAGCTGATAGGAGGGGACTGTATTGGGACTTCGTGTGCTTAGGGCTGGTGTCACAAAATAGCAGGCAGCAGCAGTTCAGACCTCAGACAGCCTCCTCCACTCTCAGGGCCTGGGGGTGGGGTGGGCAGGGCTGCTTCCTTCTGGCATCCTCCAAGCTCCTCCTCCCTGTGTCTGGGGCCCGCCCTTCTCTTTCTTTGTCCGCATTTTTTTTTTTTTTTTTTTTTTTTGGGGGGGAACCAGGGATCGAACTCAGGCTCTTGTGCTTGCCAGGGAAGCGCTTATTCCACTGAGCCATCTCCTCGGCCCCTTCTCTTTCTTTTATTTACTGTTTGTAGTCCCGAAAGTAATATGTGTGGGAGGCCTGGGAGATGGCTCAGTGGAATAAGCGCTTCCCTGGCAAGCGCAAGCGCCTGAGTTCAATCCCCGGTTCCACCAAAAAAAAAAAAAGAAAGAAAGAAAGTAATACGCATGAGGTCACACTTGGCCGTCTGCGCCTGTCATTCTAGCACCCAGGAGGCTGAGGCAGGTGGACTGCCACATGTTCAAAGCCAACCGGATCTACACAGTGAGTTCCAACTATATTAGCAAGATTCTGACTCTAGCTAGCTCGCCTAGCAAGCTGGAAGCTGTGGGTTTGGTTTTTAGCACCAAACCCCCAAAATAATAATAACAGTAGTGATACTTATGAATGGAAAAGCTGGGTGTGGTGGCACACATATGAAAGTGAGTTCAGGGCTGGAGAGATGGCTCAGTGGTCTAAAGCACCTACTTAGAACAAGCTTAGCAAAGCACAGTGGACCGCGGTTCAATCCCCCAGCACCACATGCCAGCTAGCCCCGCCCCCTGGTGGGCTGAGCTGGCCACACACACAATAAATAAATAAATAAATAATTT
>NW_004524626.1:6353665-6354249 GCF_000260255.1 Octodon degus
AGCCTGAACTGCACAGTGATCCCCTGTCTCAAAAAGACAAGTACATATTCATTAATGGACACAGTGGAACACACTTGTTTGTTTCGCTTTGTTTTTTGGTGGTAACAGGGATCGAACTCAAGACCTTGTGCTTGCCAGGTAAGCACTTATTCCTTTTTTTTTTGGCGGTACTGGGGATTGAACTCAGGACCTTGTGCTTACCAGGCAAGCGCTTATTCCACTGAGCTATCTCCCCAGCCCCTTGGAACACAGTTGTAATCGCAGTACCTCTGGGAGGCTAAGGTAGGAGCACCACAAGTTGAAGCCTAGCCTAGATGACTCATGATTTAGCAAGACTCAGTTCAACATAAAAAACAAGAGCTGGGGATGTGCTCTTGGAGTCAAATCCCAGTACTGCAAAATAAGGGACATTCACAAATTCCAGGGATTGGGCTGGTGAGATGGCTCAGTGGTCTAACGTACCTACTTAGAACAAGCTAAGCTAAGCTAAGCAAAGCACAGGGACCGCGGTTCAATCCCCCAGCACCACATGCCAGCCAGCCCCGCCCCCTGGTGGGCTGAGTGGGCCACACACACTCACAAAA
>NW_004524626.1:6355494-6364276 GCF_000260255.1 Octodon degus
TGTGGTGCTGGGGGATTGAACCGCGGTCCCTGTGCTCTGCTAAGCTTGTTCTAAGTAGGTGCTTTAGACCACTGAGCCATCTCACCAGCCCTCCAATAGTGCACTTTAAACAGGTAGGTGGCACCTTATGTACTTATTTTGGGTTTCTTCTTCTTCTTCTTCTTTTTTTTTTTTGTGGAACCAGGGATCAAACTCAGGCCTTGTGCTTGCCAGAGAAGCTCTTATTCCACTGAGCCATCCCCCCGGCCCCTCTTCTTTTCTCTTCCTTTTCTTCTTCTTCTCCTTCTTCCTTATTATTTTATTTATTTATTTTTTTGGCGGAACCGGGGATTGAACTCAGATCCTTGCGTTTGCCATTCAAGCGCTTATCCTACTGAGCTATCTCCTCAGCCCCTCTCTTTCTTTTTAAAAGACAGTGTCTTGCTACATACTTCAGGCTGGAATCACTATGTAGCCCAGGCTGACCTTTTCTCCTTTACGTTGTGTATGCCAGGTATTTTGTGCCCTAGTGGGAAGCTGACTAATATAGAAGACAGTGTCAGCTGGGTACGGTGGCACTCAGCTGTCATCCCAGCACCTGGGAGGCTGAGACAGAGCCTCAGTGTGAGTTTGAGGCCAGCCTGGTCTATATAGTGAGACACCGTCTCAACAAATAAGCAAAACCTCCCCAACACATCCCTTCCTGTTGGTGGATTCCCCTCTGGAACTTCTTCCTGCTCCTCAGGACTTCTCTGGGGGTGGTGGCAAAGGGAGGAGGCTCTTTGGCATAAAAGAGGGGACAGCTAGCAGGGGGTCAGAGGTCAAGATGTAGCTTCCAGAGGCCTGCTCTGCCATCAACTCCCCCTTCTATTGTTCTGTCTTGTTTCAATTTTTGTTTTTTGAAACAGGGTCTTTCTGGTACTGGGGACTGAACCACAGGGCCTTTGCACTGAGCTGTGTGTCCAGCTTTTCTTTTTTAGATAGGGCTTTGCTAAGTTGTCCAGGCTGGGCTCCACGTTGACATTCTCCTCTCTCTGCCTCCCAGAATGCTGGGATAACAGGTGTTCGCCATCAGTCATGTGTGTCTGTACCAGGTCTGGACTGCTAACTGTGCTTGGGTACCAGGTGCTTGTCACTTGGAGCCTGAGGACCTGCTACTCCCAGGAACTCCTGGGGGCTGAGGGTGCAATTAGCCCATGGCCTTGGTTATTACCTGCGGTGCTTCTGCCCCTGGAGTCCTTTGGCAGTAATGAGAGTGTGGATGTCAATGCAGGTCCATCTTCTGGTCTCCATGGGGCAGAGGATTATGGGAAAGATTTTTTGGGTCAAATGAATCCCTTAACCCAGGTGTTCCCAGCTGGGGTGAGATTTCAGCTGGTGTCTGGAGACATCTGTGACTGCCACACTGCAGGAGCTCCTGGCACAAAGTGGGTGGAGGCCAGAAACCCTGCTTAGCATTTTGCAGCACAGAACACCCAAACATGGCCTCATGGGCTACAGGAAGCACTTTTGAGGGTGGCTCAGGACAAGAGATAGCTTTATTTTCTTTTTTTGTTTGTTTATTACAGTAACACAGTGTAGTCCCAAGGTAATCTGTCAAACAAGCCAGGCACATGATGGAAAAGAACCCATCCCATCCTACCTTTCCCACCCACACCCACATCTGGTTGTCATTGGCAGTTCAGGCTGGCCTTGAACTCACTGTGTAGCCTGAGCTGGCCTACAGCCATCAGCAATCCTTCTGCCTCAGCCTTCCTGGTGCAGGCATTTCAGGAGTGCAGACTATGCCAGATCTGTTTTTTTTTTTTTTTCTTCAGTATTTAGAATTGACCCCAAGGCCTTTGCATTGACTGACATCCCTAGCCTGCCCGCTGGCCTGCTTGCTTGCCTGCTAGCTCACTTGCGCTCTCTCTCGCTCTCTCGCTCTCTCGCTCTCTCGCTCTCTCGCTCTCTCGCTCTCTCTCTCTTCTTGTGGTACTGGGGATGGAACTTGGGACCTTACACTTGCCAGGCAGGCATTTATGTCACTGATCTATATCCCTAGTCCCTTATTTAAAAATTTTTGTAGGGGCTGGGGAGATGGCTCAGTAGAATAAGCACTTGCCTGGCAGGAGCAAGCACCTAAGTTTAATCCCTGATTCTGCCTAAAAAAATAAAAGAATAAATAAAATAAAAATTAAAAAAATCTTATTTATTTGGTACAGGATTTTGCTATGCAGCTCAGATTTGTAGTTACCCTCCTGTTTCAGCCTCCCCAGCACTGGGATTACAGGTTTGTGCCACCTGGCCTGGTTTTAGGGCCAGCATGGCGCTCCCAGGGTTCTGGATCTGATGTGGCATGCAGTTCTGGGGATCAAACTGGGGTCCTTGCACTTGCCAGGTAGACGCTTAGTCTACCGAGCTATCTCCCCAGCTATCATACTGTCTCTAATTGTCCATGCTGGGCCAGCACTTGCAATCCTCCTGCCTCAACCTCCCAGAGTGCTATAATCCACAGGTGCAGCCCTGGAGTGCCAGGCTCCCGACGTGGCTCAGGCCTGCCTATGTGTGTGTGTGTGTGTGTGTGTGTGTGTGTGTGTGTATTGTTCTGTTTCAGCTGAAGGAAGGTCTCGCTGTCCCCATGTCGTCCCAGGGGTCCAGTGAGTGATGCCGGAGGTCACCCAGTGTCCCATCTGTTCTATTCTGCCTTTGTCTCCCCGGCCGGCTCTCTGTCTCTTGATCTCCGTGGGTCCCCACCTCTCAGAGCTCCTCCCGCTCTGCCCCCCTAGACTGAAGTTATTTTCTCCTGCAGAGGAAGCTGGCGGTGTCTTTGTGGGTCCTTTTCATCTTGTGTCCTCAGGGCCGCCTCACAACCCCTAGGACTAATTAAGGTATTTTCCTAAACAAGCCTCGGTGTGGCTCTAAAATGAATTCTGATGCCAGCTGGTATATTAATTTTCTCTCCCCTATCATTTATAATACAGGACGAATGACACAGGCTGTGGCAAGCCAGTAAGGACATGAAAATGTAAAAAATGTTGCCTATCACAGCCAGGTGTGATGCCTGTAGTCCCAACTACTTGGGAGGCTGAGGAAGGAGGACAGAACGTTTGAGTCCAGCCTGGGCAATCGGGCAACTTAACAGTTTGGGTAGGCCCTGTCTCTAAAAAATAAAATTTTATTTATTTTTTATTTTTTTATTTTGTATTTAGGGTGTACAGGGTGTATAGGGTCTCACTGCATAGATCGGACTTGTAGTGATCCTCCTGTTTACAGCCTCCCAAATGCTGGGATCACAGGGGCACACCACCAGGTCCAGTCTAAATCGCTGTCTCAGCACGCCCCAGGGCAGGCCGGCACTGCAGGCCCAGGGATCGAACTCCTGGCACCTGCATCTGCCTAAGCAGGTGCTTCAATCGGGGTGTGCTGAGATGGTGTTTGAGACTGGGCCTGATGGCGCACGCCTGTAATCCCAACACTTGGGAGGCTGTAAACAGGAGGATCACTACAAGTCCAATATACATGGTGAGACCCTGAACACCCTGTAGACTGTAGACCCCTAAAAAAAAGAAAAAAGATGAAAAGAATTCTTTTTTTTTTTTTGTATTTTAGGAAAGGGTCTATAGGGTATTCAGAGTCTCACTACTAGATCAGATTCCTAGTGATCTTCCTGTTTACAGCCTCCCTAGAGCTGGGATTACAGGTGCCCACCACCACACCCTGTCTTAATCACTGTCCCAGCGTGCCAGGGGCGGAATCAGCACAGCAGGCCCGAGGATTTTTTTTTCAATTTATTTATTTGTGTGTGTGTGTGTGTGTGTGTGTGTGTGTGTGTCCAGCTCAGCCCACCAGGGGCGGGGCTGGCTGGCTTGTGGTGCTGGGGGATTGAACCGTGGTGCCTGTGCTTTGCTAAGCTTGTTCTAAGTAGGTGCTTTAGACCACTGAGCCATCTCTCCAGCCCAGGCCCGAGGACTGAACCCCTCCCTGGCTCCTATGCCTGCTTGCAGGCACTTTAATCCACTGAGCTATTTGGCCGACCTTAAGAATTCATAAAATTGACCTTAAAATCTATCTGAAAAAATTCAAACAGAACATAGAACAAAAGGAACAATAACATTTTTGAATATATCATTAATCATAAAGTGATAGCTTCCATCCATTAGTTTAACAAGTTCCACTCTAGCAAATTATCCTTTTTTAAAATCTCTGGTTGTATTTGGAAATTTATTCCTAGGACTTAAATTTTTAATTTCCATATTAATATTTGTTTTGTTAATAAATTAAAAGAAACACTGAAAAAAAAATCCACTGAGCTATTTGGCCAGCACTTAAAAAATAAAATTTTAAAAGGCTGGGGTGTGGGGCCGGGGCCGGGGAGATGGCTTAGTAGGATAAGCGCTTGACAGGCAAATGCCAGGATCTGAGTTCAATCCCCGGTTCCACAAAAATAAATAAATAAATAAATAAATAAATAAATAAATAAATAAATAAATAAAATAAAAGCCTGGGGTGTATTGTAGTTCAGTGTGGAGGCTTTGGGATCAAGCCTAAATACTTCAAAATCCTAAATGTTACATATCTCCAATATGGTTAATGATGATGATGATGATGATGATGATGATGATGATGATGATGATGCCCGGGCGTGGTGACAGTGATGCCCACCTGCAATCCTAGCACTCAGGAGGCTGAGCCAGGAGGATCACCCTGAGTTTGAGGCCAGCCTAAACTACATAGTGAGACCCTGTCACAAACAAACAACAAAAACCCCACAATAGTAATAGTGATACAGGAAGTGTCTCTGCCCATCTGAGGACATCGTTGGGGCAAGTCCTTGGATGCAGATGCTGCTAGATTCGGAGGGACTGAACATGGCCCAAAATATTGTGAACGTGCAGAAGGGTACCAGTTCCTATCCCCAGCAGCCCCATGATGCCATCACCCCTGTTACACCCTGCTGGAGAGCCAAACAGGGTGATTGCTCTCATTTCTATTAATGTGATGAGGGGTGAAAATGTATTAAGTGTGTTACTCAACCATGAACTAAATCAAAGATTAAAACCTACATGTGGCGTGCCAGGTGAACAGAAGTGAATCTGTGTTTTCTAAACTGAGCTGGGACATCAAAATCGCCTTGGAGTGGGGACAGGGACTCCCATCTATGCAAGGCCTTAATTAGACCATAAAGGGACCATGGCAGGAACCTGGGCATCACCTGACCTTGTTAACACTGAGCTACACTGCCTGCCTGCACAGGGCTGTGTACCTACATGAGTTCAACAGATGTGCAATTATGGCTCTGTGGACGTCACCAGCCCTGACCTGGGAGCATAGTGCACAGGGGGGAGAGCTATTCCTTAGTGTTACCTGGCACTCCACCCAACAGCACCAAAAGCTAGAAGGGCCAATCAGAGCCAAGGACTGGCTTCTAGTGTGTTCTAAACCTCCCAGCCCTAGTAACCACCTAGTCCATCTCACCTGGAAAGAGGAGGGAAGCTCACTGCTGGCTACTCTGGAGGCTGAGGAAGGAGAATCACCATGAGTTTGCGGCTGACCTGGGCTGCATAGTGAGTACTTGTTTCAAAAAACAAAAACATAGGAGGACATCCAGGGCCATCAGTTACAATGCCTCCTTATCTGTAACCCTGTGACTTTTAGTTCCTGGAGACTTGCAGAACATGGAGATTGCCTTCAGAGGACTGACTCCTGTGGGTGTACCTCGACACTCTTCGAAGCTCCACATTTAGTCTCTCGCCACTGTCCCTTGTCACCAGTGTCACTGGTGGCAGCAGACCTTTCCCAGGCACAGGAGAAATGTGGGCATTTGGGGTCTCAGTGCTGCTATGTCCCATCCTGCCACTTAGCACCAGGACTGGTGGAGACCCTTAGGGGACCTGGAAGCTCACTTTGCACCCCCAGTTGTCACTTCTGGCCCTAATACCTCTCTCCCATGGGACATAGTAGGGCCACGTTCAAAGTCCTCTCCACAGCGGGTCCTTGGGTGTGGGACAAACAAAATGAGCTTCCTGCAAATCAGGTAGGTCTTGTCTCGAAATGAAAATTTTAAAAAGGGATCGGGATGTACCTCTAAGCAAACTGCTGGGTTCAGTCCCCAGTCCTGGGGATTAGCCTCATCATATACCCTGCAGTGAACAGCAAAGACAAGGGTGAACAGCTCGTGGGTGTGACAAGAAGACTAAGAGGGACATTGTGGGAAGGTCGACGCCCCAACCCTGGAGTGCTTCTGGAGCCCGACCCTGCTTTTTGCGCATGTGCGGGAAATTGAACATGGTGGAGGAGGCGTGGCTATCATGCGGCGGGGCGGGACACTGTACGTCTGGGGGCGTGGTATAAGGCGGGGCGAAGGCGCGCGTGTCTCATTGGATGACGGTAGGGGTGGAGTTTGGCGCTACCGCGAGGCTGGCCCCGCCCCCAGCCCACGGGGAGCGGAGCGTCGGCGGAGGCGGTGAGCGCGGGGGAGGGCGGCGGCGGCGGCGGCGGCGGCGGCGGCGGCGGCGGTTGGTTGTCGGGCGCTGTTTGGGCCGCCGCGGCCTTGTCGCTTGGGCTCTGGCGTCTCTCAGGGCAGGCCTGGGTTCTGGTGAGGCCGGTACGGATCGCCTCTTGGTTCCGCCGTGCAGGTTGGAGGCGGCGCGGGCCGCAGGGCCTGGGGGAGGGGCGGCTTCTGCCAGAGAATCCTCTTGGCGGGCGCCCGAGGCCTCCTGACCCTAATCTTATCTCTACCCGAACCCCTGTTTTCTGCAGTCCGACCCTCCCTGTATTTGCTGCCCAGATTCCGTCCCTGCGGCCTGATCCCCGTCCTTGTGGCCCGGTCCCTGTCCTTGTGGCCCGATCCCCGTCCTTGCACCTCTCGATCCCGGTCTTTGCAACCCCCAAGTTCCGCTCTTGCGCCCCGAACCTCCATCTCCGTGGCCTGAACCCCATCCTTGCTACACAAATCCCGTCTCTGCAGCCTGAACCCCCATCTGCCACTGTCTCAATTCCTCCACCTTTGCCTGAGCTACCTTTTTCGAATGCCCTCCTGCTTTGCATCCCCTTTTTGCTGCTGTGCACCCCTCTTCTGCAACTTATCCACCTCTTGCTGCTGTGAACCCCACCACACCCACACCCACCCCTTTCCATTTCTGCCCACAGCCTTGGGAATCTCTGTCACGAACATGGTACACAGTCTGCAGCTGTCCCTATCCTTTAAGGGACATGGCGGCTAAAAGCCCCGCTGTCGACCTCCCCAGATTTTGTGGGCAGTGGTCATTGTGAACCCCTACATGAGAGAAGGGTTGTAAGCTTTGATTGTTTAAAATGCTCCCTCTGACTCGGCAGGCGGGAGTGGGAGGGGTGAGGTGGGGCCGCGGGGGGGGGGGGGGGTTGCGGCAGGCCTTGAGCACGGAAATGCTCAAGGAGCTTTTAAAAACTAATCTGAAAAAGGAAAACAAACAAACAAAAAACTAATCTGGATGGAGTCTTGGGGAGGGAATTAGCTTTATTTTAAGGAAAAAAAAAAATTGCAGGCGCTTCCCCAGGTACTGAGGCCATGCTTTTGTCAGTTTCATTTTGGGCTCAGTCTGGGGTTGAGAAGCCAAAGCTCACCTCTGCCCTCGAGGGCTGCCTCGGCACTAAAATCACAGCAAACGTTTCCTAAACCACTGCGCACATTTTGTTGCAGGGCACATCAGCAGCAGACCTTGAAGCACTTTGTTTGTGCCAAATCATTACCACTTGCCACATGAGTCTAAATCATGACGGATGCCAAGTACGTCCTCTGCAGATGGGAAGAGCGATTATGGCCTGCAAAGGTGACAGCCATTATTCTGTAATTTCGGGAATTAGAAATGACTTTCTGGTGACAAGTAAAATCTCTATCAGGCTCTGAAATCTAGGAGTGGCTTGGGCGAAATAATTGAACCTGAACAGTTGGCTTCAGGATCTGTTGGCACCAATTCCCATTCCTCACTTAATGGGGTTTTGGTCTAGTGCTTAGGAGGTTCTACTTCTGGAAGCGTCTCCCCCCTCACACACACACTAAAAAAGATGGAGAAAAAAATAACAAGAGTCAGCTATAAAAAGACTTGTAAGGCTCTGACTCAAAGGAATTTCTGATAGTAAATAACAGAGGTGTTTGGGGGATGCCTTCCAGCAATTCCGGGAGGAAATGCTGGACTAAACAGCAAAAGGCTGGGTCCTGCACGGGTATCATCGCTACCCCTCCCCACCGTGCCTCAGTTTCCCTATCAGAATTAAAGAGGACTTGACCCGGTGTCCCTGAAATCCTGTGGTTGTCTGCCTCAAGAAATAGTTGTTGTGCTTGTATTCACCCGAGTTGCTTGTTTGTTTTGTTAATCATTTTGTCTTAGTAACAAGAATTATTTTATTGTTTTGTTTTTTAAAAGTAGGTTTTGGATGGACCTAAGACTTCAACAAACGATAAGGGACGAAAAGAATTCTTTCTAGACGTCCAAATACTGTCACTAGATGAAAAGTTAAGTGTTTTTGTTCTGTCCAGCATTTCTGGTTCTTACACTCCCCACCCCCCCATGAAGTCTTATTTTAAAAGCTTATTAACTCTCGAGTTAGTATTACTCATTTATGATATCACTCTGATATCCTTGTGAGACCCGAACTGATTTTATTTTATGTAAGTTTGGAAGTTGAAGAAATGGGTACAAGACTTAAGTGAATTGGGGGCCGGGGAGATCAGCTCAGTAGAATAAGTGCTTGTCTGGCAAGTGCAAGATCCTGAGTTCAATCCCCGGTACTGAAAAAAAAAAAAAAAAAAAGTGAATAGAAATTATATCCAGAGTGCACATAG
>NW_004524626.1:6364376-6375567 GCF_000260255.1 Octodon degus
TTATGATATCACTCTGATATCCTTGTGAGACCCGAACTGATTTTATTTTATGTAAGTTTGGAAGTTGAAGAAATGGGTACAAGACTTAAGTGAATGACAGGGCTGGGGACATAGCTCAGTGGCACAAGTGCCGGTCTGGCAAGAGCAAGGTCCTGAGTTTATGTCCTGGAAAAAAAAAAAAAAAAAAAAAGACTTAAGTGAATAGAAATTATATCCAGAGTGCACATAGGGACATTTCTTTCTGACAGAAGAGAATGTCTTGTCTCAGAAACCTCTGTTTCAGGGGCCCCAGTGATTTTTGACAGTGGAGGCTGTTGCCCCAATAAAAAACTCTAGCACATCGGTGGCTTTTGGGCATACAGTTCTGCCTTTTATTACCTGGTGACTGGAAGTTGCAGGCCATCTGGACTGGGGGTGATTAGTGTGCCCAAGTGGTGTGGGGTTGTAGCTTTGGCACGTCGCGTGTCAGATCGGCCACTTTGAAAGAGCCAGTCCCTTAGCCGCTGCCGCTGGCTGGCTCTCCTTGTCTTCTCTGTCTTCTGCCTGCTCCTCCCCATCTCCTGAGCCTGCTTGGCCCCAGCTCGGCTCTCCCTGCGGCTGGGAAGGTAATTGAATACTTGAGTTTAAAAGGAAAGCGCATCCTTTTAAACTAAAACGCGCCTGCTGGGCTGTAAACAGCTTTTAGTGACATTATCGGCTACTCTGAAAACCTAACAAAGGAGTTATTTGTGCAGTTGAAAGTAGGATTTGCCTCATAAAAGTCACAATTTGAATTCATTTTTACTCTTAACTCCAGCCAACCTTTTCTGTTTTAAAAGAGGGGGGAAAAGAAAGAAGAAAAAAAACCCTACCACATCCATCAGGGTCCTAACTGCCTCTAACCTCAGGCAGCCCAATTCCTAGTTGGCTGGGACTTTTGGTGTAAGTAGAAGGTTGAGGAGGAAAATGAATTTAATTCTTTTGTCATTTAAAGAAAAACATGTTTGAAAATGTCTTTGGTGGCCTTGGCGGATGGCGCGTAACAGTCGTTTTCTGTCTCTGCAGAATTAAGGTGAAAAGCACGGAAGTTGAGACCCTGAACAAGTCTCAGATTGAGAGCATTGCCTCTTCCCTGGGTAAGAGACTGTTCGCAGGGGGCCATTAGGTCTAATGGGATCAGAGGGAGTTGGTGAGAATTTAAGGACTCGGCTCTGTAGGTAAAAAATTGCCCAATGCACGTTCCCATAGGGGATGTGAGTGAAAGAAAGGAAAAAAATGAATATGCTTTCATAAGCCTTGCTAAAATGTGCCCTTAGAGCCAATCTTATTCTTTTTGTGTGGGCGATTTCTTTCTTTCTTTCTTCCTTTTTTTTTTTCTCAATATGAGACAGGAGCTTACCATGTAGTCCAGACTGGCCTTGAACTCATGGCAATCCTCCTACCTCAGCCACTTGAGTGCTGAGAGGGATCCATCACCACACCCAGCTTTTTCTTTTTTCTTTTCTTTTTTTATTTGCAGCACTGGGAATGGAACCCAGAGCTTGGCATGTGCCAAGCAGATGCTTTACCGTTGAGTTATATCCCCAGCCCTTTTTATTTGAGTTTTCAGATTTGTCTTGCTAAGTTGCCCAGGTTGCCCTTGAACCTGTGATCCTCTTGCCTGCACTCCCCAGATAGCTAGGATGCTGAGTACACTACTGGGCCTGGCCCTCAGTCCAAAGGCTCAAAGCCATCTCTGTTGTGGCTGGCTGTAATCACAGGTCCTGCAGGAGTGCCTCCGTGAGGCAGATCTTTTCCTTTTTTCTCTGCCCATCCACAGTGGGGTGGCAAGGTGACTCTGTTGCCCTCTGGCTGGCTTGGTCCCTACCTGTACTTGGAGACTGTTTTGACATTCCAGAGGGAAGCCCAGGGGAGCAAGAACAGGTGCCCCTGTGCCCACGGTGGTGGCGAGCTTTGCCTACAGATGTCTTTGCAGGTGTGGGCCACACGGGTCAGTGGGAAGCAGGCCTTGGTTTCTTCCTCCCCGACACTTGATTGAGCATCTGCCCCCTTGCGTTTCATAGCTGAGAGGTGACCCTGTAAGGCACCCATCCCCCTACAGCTCAACAGTGTCGGCACCTAATCTCAGCTCAGCACACCCAAATGCAGAATTGTGTTTGTCCCTCAAAGTGGGAGTATCTGTTCCACCGTCAGGGATTGTTGGTCTTGTGAAAAGATCGACCAGACTTCTTTCCCATGACATTTATAAAGCAAGATCCAGTTCCCTGGGTCCCCAGGAAAAATTGCCATTGTTGGGCTCAGGCTCCGTCCCTGCCTGCCGCAGGTGGTGCTGACCATGTCCCTGATGGCGTCCTTGTCGTGGGTTCCGACCATGTTGGGGGGCTGGTTACTTGTTGGCGCTTTTAATATTAAACAGGGGCAAAATACTGTTTGGATTGAGGCATTATGCCCGCTGAGTTGTGATATTACATCCATCATCTTGTTCAAATAAGTAGCGCCGTGTCTGTGTGTCGGAATGAATAAATAAAACTGTTGCGGCAGGCAGGGAGGATGGGCTGGCGAGTGAGGCCCAGGATGAGCTTTTCTGGCTTTGAAACGCCCTTGCAAAGAAGTGAAGAAAATGTCCCAGCCCACAATGAGTCTTTTTAATCGGTCGAGCCTTACCCTCCCACCCCAAGAATACGCTGCCAGCAGCGTCCTTTATTTAGTTGGCATTGGTTTTTATTGACCCTGATTGAATTTGAAATTGTAAGGCAGAGAGAGGATTTGCAAAACATTTGAATACATTTTGTTCACAGTAGTGTTTTGTAACTTGGAGGAATTTATCTTTTTAGCCAATCAGGGTAAGGTCAGTACATTAAAAAAAAAAAAAAAAAACTTAAAAAAAGATCGCAACCCTGAATAGCTGTCTTGTAGCTTTGTCCCCTTTTCAGGGAAAACGAGAAATGTTAAGCCTGCCCTTCACTCACTTGTAGACGTAGGCTAGCGGTGACAATTGGACAGCGGAGCTTTTGAGCCAGGCTGTGACAGGCCCCGAGTACCCGGACGTAACGGGTGCTGTGTCCTTCCTGTCCCTTCAGCCTTGCAGACCGAGGTCCCCACTGCAGCCCTGCAGGAGCTGACCTACAGACGCTCACTGCGGGTGGCCCTGGATGTTTTGAATGAGGGCAGCGGTTTGAGTTGGGAAAGCACCTCAAGGAGAAATGGATCTGCTTGGTGGCGAAGGGAGAAGGAACCCACTGAAGCAGCCTCCTCGCTACGCAACACGCTCCATTCTTCCTTCCGTGAAGATGTGTCAGCCCATCCTGGCGAGAAAGAGCCTGAGGTCAAAGTGGATCACAAGAAAAGGCCAGGGAAAAGTGAGACCCCAGGAGCCCTGTTGGCTCCAGCCGGCCCTCAGGATGGGAGTGAGTGGGACGCAGGTCACACTCTCACCAGGAAGCGGGGCAGGAGTTTGGCCCAGAGGTCTGGCCAGTGCCAGGAGGCACCTGCTCCTTCTGGGGCACAGAGCGAGGAGCAGTGCGTAGGCCAGGCCTCGCTGCCCCAAGCCCAGGAGGACGATCTGTGTGCCCAAGCCGAAGGACACGACCCCGGTTTGCCATTAGGCAGCCTCACGGTGGTCCCGGCTCTGGACAGGGCTGGAGGGCCCCCTGCGAAGAGGATGCACCTGAGGCTACCTGCCACACAGCTGGAGCCGGAGCTGTCCCCCAAGCCACGACCCTGGGGGTACATGACCCTGCGGAGCACGTCCACCAGCCCTTGTCCCTCAGATACTGCAGTGGAGGACACGCAGTTCCCTCTTCTCCAGGATAGTGGCAGCGATGGGCTGGAAGAAGGTAAAATGTATGGGGCAGCTGCCTGCCTGCCTGCCCGGCCGGGTGGGGAACTAGAGCTGGGCTCTGCCAGGCCAGACTGGCAGGCGGGCACTGGGGTATTTTTAACCAAATCATAATGAAACCATTACCAGAATAGATCGAGAGCAGAGATTTCTCATTCCTTTGTGTTTGTCTCCCCACTGAGCTATAATTACTTCCAACTTCTCCCAAATATTTGTTTTTATTTTTGTTTTGGGCTGGAGTTGGGGGAGCCCAGTGTGGGCTGCTGTGAACTTGGCCTGCGTCTGGCCCCCAGGATTCTGTCCTTATTCTTTTAACCCTTGCACCACTCGAATGTCTTCCCCTAAATGAGGCAGGACAGGTTGAAGGGATGGAAAGGCCCCACTTGAACTCCCACACCATGGCCCTGGGTGTGCTATAGGGTGCCTGCTGGCTTTTTCCATCTTTTTTTATTTTTATTTTTATTTATTTATTTATTTATTTATTTATTTATTTTGTGTGTGGCCAGCTCAGCCCACCAGGGGGCGGGCGGGCTGGCATGTGGTGCTGGGGGATTGAACTGAGGTCCCTGTGCTTTGCTTGGCTTAGCTTGTTCTAAATAGGTGCTTTAGACCACTGAGCCATCTCACCAGCCCCGGCTTTTTCCATCTTAACCTTACAGGGTCTCACTTACTCTTGAAGTGTTAATTCAGAAATCCTAACTGCTGCAGAGGACAGGGAACTTGGCGTTGTGCTGCCCTCTGTCCTGAGGCCGTGTCCCTTACCCTGTCAGGCGAGGCAGGCGCTTGTAGTCAGCTCTGGGGTCTGGGGACCCACTCTCTGTGGGCCCTTAGTGCTTTGGGCTGTGAAGGAACCAGAGCAAGACAAAAGGGATTCCCATCCAGAGCTGCTGCCCTCATGGCCTCCCCTCCTTAGGGCATGAAAGGACATCCCTGTCTCTTATCTCTTGTTTATTTTTCTTGAAAATGCACTTTGGGGCTGGGCCCTTGCCCCACATGCACAAGGTCTAGAGTTCCATGCACAGCACTGAAAATAGAATGCATGAACTGCACTTGAACCACGGCGCCGTCTGGATTGCGGGTGGCAGGGGATCTTTTGCTTTTACACTGCTGTAGCCCAGGTGCCTTGCCGTGTCCTCTTGAGATTCCTCTCCCGAGGATAGTGCAGCGCAGTGACAGTTACCTCACGTTATTGGCAGACCTTCAAGCTTCTCAGGAGCTCGTGGAGTTTAATTCCAACAACTCCATCATGGAGGAAGAGGAGGAAGAGGAGGAGGAGGAGCCTCCGAGAATCCTTTTGTATCACGGTGAGAGAGGACTGGAGCGTGGGCCTTGGGTTGGGACAGTAACACAGATTGGGACTGAATCCACATAAGAAATGCAGGCCAGTGTCCTCAGAGTGCTTCTGCCATGTCCCAGAGAGGTCCGTACCATCTCGTTTGTTTCCTACTGAATGGAGCCCTAGTGGGGTCACTGAGCAGGGCTGAGTTTTCTGTGCTACACAAAGAGAAGAGGGGGTTCCCCGAGAGAGAGCCCAGCACCGGCCAGCAGCTTGTCTGCCTGCAGCGCAGGCCCTCTTGTGCCCTCTTTAGGAAGAGAGCAGCCGAGGAAGAGCAGGGCTCTGCCGCCCTCCGGGTGTGTCTGCACACTGCTGCACCACTGCCGGCCGTCTTGCGATAGTATGGGGACAGCTGTCTTTGTACCCCTCCCACAAGCTGCATTGCTCCAGAGCCACAAGGGCAAAAAGTGCTGGGCTCAGAAGACCAGCCAGTCGGGGCAGGGGGCCATGGTGGAACCGAGTGCCTCTGTAGGTGTTTCTGTCTTTACCTGAGGCAACAGTTACCTCCAATTTGGAGAGAATTACAGATTCCACAGTGGTGTAGAAGCAGTGCAGGGTGGTCTGGCAGGTCAGTCACCGGTGTCCCCCATTGGAGACACCTGCAGAGCTGCAGCCCCATGCGCTACACATCCATGTGGGATGTGGGCGTGCTGTGTAGCCTTTCCTTTGTTCAGACTGCTGGGTGCTTGTCATTAAATGAATAATCCCAATTCTCTTTTTTTCTCCCATGAACTGCTAACTCAGACTTTTTTTTTATTTTTTAATTTTGCATTGGTACATGATCTGATAGTTCTTAGTGGTGCCCGGTTACCCATTTGTTACCAGGGCAGTGGGTCATCCTGTACTTAGCCCTCTCTCGGCAGCCTGTCCCTGCCTGTCCCACAATGGTGGCTGTTTCCACCCACCTGCCGGGGCCTTCTGGGGTATCATATGTCTCATGGATTCTCCTGAGTGGACTATGTTAAACAGGGAAGGGTTCTGTGACTTCCCCTGCCACCAGCCAGGATCAGGGTGACCGGGCACAGCTTTACACCTGCAGCATTTTGCAGTTTCCTCCTGTCAGAGTGTCTTGGGTGTCACCTGTTGGGTGGGCCTGTCCCTGAGCACTGGCCACAGTCCGGGTCTATGCTGGACCCTAGGGCTTGGAAAAGCCCTGTATTTTCACAAGGTTATGTCCCTACCCTGGGTCACAGCTTGTCTTTCCTGCTTCGTTTTCCTTTTCATATGGCTTTTATTTTTTATTTCACAGACCTCTTGGGTTTCCACAGGCAAGTAGGGCAGCTTCCTTCCTCTCCTTCCCAGTCAGAGAGCCGTGGCCTCGTGAGCCTGGGAGTTTCTGAGGCTCTCCGCTGGTTTCCTGTGGCTTTTAAACTTTTAGAGTATTTACTTATTCTGGGGTTTCTTTTTCTCTTATTTTTCCTTTAATGTATTTTGTTTTTTGAAAGAGGGTTTTACTGCCTCAGCCTCCTGAGTGCACCATCCCTCCTGGGATGACATGTTTACCACCATGCCTCACGTGGGACTTTGTGGGTGCAGAAAATTTTGTTTGCAAGTAATTTTGTGATTACTTTATGACTTAAATAACTTTCCTCCCATTTTAAGACCCTCGTTTCTCAGTTATGCATATTCCAAATGAACTTCTTAGGTCTGGCTCTAATTATTTGCCATTAGCTGATTTCTGTTTTATACCACGCCTACACAGCGCCACGCAGACCCAGTGTCGCCTGTTCTGGGGTCTCACAACTGTGCCCCCATTGACATGGGGTGTAGCACTGCCTCAAAGAGGCTTTTGACCTCCTGGAAGAATTGTGTTAAAATTAGGTTTAAACAGTGTCAGAACTATTTTTTTTTTTTCTCTCTCTAGCTGTTGTGCTTGTGGATTTGACTTGTGTTTTTTCTTTTTCTTTTCTTTCATTTTCTTTTTTTTAATTCTAGAACCGCGTTCATTTGAAGTAGGAATGCTAGTCTGGCTTAAATACCAAAAATACCCATTCTGGCCAGCAGTGGTAAGAGCGACTTCTTTCCCCTTTAGGCAGATGGTCCCGGCGTCCAGGGCTCCCCCATCCTCTACCCTGGGTGGGGGGTGTCCAGCTTTTGTTATTGTTGGAAAACTTGGCAGAATGGTGAGAAAAAAGACCAGGGCCACCGTTCCCTAACAAAGGGATTCAATCACTTTGGCACAGTTTAGTGTGGGTTATGCAGACCAAATTGGTGGACTTAGAAAAACCTGCTTTAAAAAAGTGTTATGTGCTGGGCGTGGTGGTGCATGCCTGTTGTGCCAGCACCCTAGGGAGACTGAGGCAGGAGGATCACCAAATTCTAGCTTAGCCCAGGCAACTTAGGGGTCCGGCAAGATCTTGTCTCTAAAAGAGGGGTCGGGCTGCAGGTCAGTAAGAAGCCGCTGGGTTCAGTCCTCAGTACACTAAAGAGTACTTAGGTTTTCTGGCAGGATCAGTTGTGGATATATAGGAAGAGGTGCTCGCAGGCCAGCGGAGGTTTGCTTATAGGGCGAAAGAGCCCAGGCGAGGCCAGACTTGGCTCCGTGCTCTCTCTGTGCCTGTGAAGGGCATGTTGCTAGTTATTTTGGGGGGACAAAGGTACTCTGTTTTTTTTTTTTTTGTTTTTTGGTGGAACCGGGGATTGAACTAAGGCCCTTACGCTTGCCAGGAAAGTGCTTATTCCACTGAGCCATCTCCCCGGCCCTGACAAAGGTACTCTGTACCCTTTTACTTTTCTTTATTTTATTTTTTTTCTTTCTTTCTTTTTTTATTTATTGTTTAGGGCCCTTTTTACTCATATTTTCTCCTTCATGTTTCCCCTCTCATTTCCGTGTCATCTTCTGGCACACACAGGGTTCTGATGATTTTAGGTGTGGTTCAGTATTTTAAAGTTTGAAAAAATTTTTCATTTAACTTTTAAATTTTTTTTTTTTTTTCAGTTCTGGGGATGCACCCAGGACCTTGTGCAGGCCCACAAGCAGTGACCCCCACGGGTCAGCACCCCCAGACCTGGCTGCTTATAATTTTTTTAATCAAGAAGCAATGATGTTTCTGTCCAGAAGGTTTTTGTTCTGTAATCAGCAAGTGATGCTTTGACTGTGTTAATGGCCCTGATCTGAGCCACATCACGTGGTGTTCCCACGCACGGCTGGCTATGATGACAGAAAAGTCAGGGTTCCTCTGCAGACTGTACTAAGTATATATTTAAAAAAAGAAAAGGCAAGGCTCTCTGTACTGCCCATGCATGCAGATGTGCGGGGTCCCACGGGTGTCCCTTGGTCTGGCCGGAGGGAGTCAGTGTGCAGGGTCCCCCCCGGCTGCCCCGGCATACATCCCGTTCCCCACAGCTTTCTAGTGGGCCCTTAATTCTGTCCAGGTCCAGGATCCCTGCTGGGCTGGCAGTCACTCGTGTCACTGGGGATGTTGCTCAGGGTAGAGCTCTTGCACTGCATACTGCTGGAGAGCCAGCCCAATGCTGGTGCTGAGAGGTGGCTGCCGCAGTGTTTGCCAGGGCTTTGATTAAATGAAGACAGAAGGGGCCGGGGAGATGGCTCAGTGGAATAAGTGCTTGCCAGGCAAGCGCAAGGGCCTGAGTTCAATCCCCAGTTCCAAAAAATAAAAAATAAGTGAAGGGGCTGGAGAGATGACTCAGTGGTCTAAAGCACCTACTTGAAGCAAGCTTGGCAAAGCACAGGGACTGCGGTTCGATCCCCCAGCACCACATGCCAGCCCGCCCCACCCCCTGGTGGGCTGAGCTGGCCACACACACAATAAATAAATGTAATAAATAAAAAAATAAATAAATAATTAAAAATAAGTGAAGACAGAGCTGGGGGGGTGTCACATAGCTGTCATCCTAGCTAGTTGGGAGGCTGAGGCAGGAGGCTCGGTGCGAGGTCAAGGCCAGCCTGGGCTACACAGTAAGAGCCTCTCAGTACCCCCATAAAAGAAACCTAAATGAGTGAATCTGTGCTGCAGTGTGACACTGCACAAAGTATGCCCTGGTCCCCAGCATTTTGTGCAACGGCCCTGTGTAGTCATATTGCCACCCCCTTGTGAGGATGTGTGTGTGTGTGTGTGTGTGTGTGTGTGTAGGTGCCTGAAACCCATGGCCCCACATATTTATGACGCTGTGTTTTCTGGGACTCATTGCTAGGTCAAAAGCGTGAAGCGGCGGGAGAAAAAAGCAAGCGTGCTCTTCATCGAGCGGGACATGAACCCCAAAGGGCGTGGGTAAAGAAGGCATTGCTCTTGCTTTTTGTAAAGAGGGTCGGGAGCCCAGTGGGGTAGGGAGGGATTCAGATCAGCCCCTCACCAGGTAGAGGAGACAGCTCATTTGTTCCCTTTTCTCCGAGTTCGTTTGCTGGCACTAAAAGGCAGCCCAAACAGCTGCCTTGGGTCCCCCTTAGTAAAGCTTGGCCCTGAGATAGTGTGCCCCCCCCGAGCCCAAAGCTGCCGTTGAGCCCTGCACGAGCCAACGCCACACCTTCTGCAGGGCTCTGTGGAGGTGGCCTCTGCTGGCCTTCAGTGCTTCCTGCTTCCTCCAGTGGCCACTGCCCCTCCCTGAAGGGTCTGTCACAGTTGGAAGTCACTGCATCTTGTGAGCTCCAGCCTGGCTCCATGAGGCCCCTTAGGCAGCTAGAAAAGTCACCTCTGTAAGGGACTGCTGTCCATTGAGGCCCTTTGGTGCCCTGCAGGTTCTTGTGAGGGGAAAAGCTCAGGAACCCCAATGAAGGTCCCTCAAGCTAACTGTCACCTCTCTGCTCCACCAGCATCACTGTGTCGCTCAGAAGACTGAAGCACTTTGATTGTAAGGAGAAGCAGGCATTGCTGGTAGGTGGACTGCTGCGTGCTTGCTCCCGTGACCGCGTTACCTTGTGGCTAGTTGGACTAGGATCAGTCACAGCCCATCTGGGCAGTTGCTGGCTCCGTCTCCATTTTAGAGGGGCAGGTCATGACAGGGAGCCTAGGCACAGGCCTGGTTCTTCCTTGGCTTGATGGATGGAGCACTTGGACCGAGGGCTTGGAAACTGGGTCCCTGTTCATTGTGCTGAGCTTAGAGTGCCTGAAGTGAGCCTGGCCTTCCCCTAACAAGCTGCTTCTGTGCCTCCTGGGGTACATTCGGCTTGTCATCACACACTACTATCAGTCAAAGAATGACAGCCAAGGCAGCGGCACTCACTCGTACATCCAGGCACTCAGGAGGCTGAGGCAGGAAATTTGCAAAATTAAGGCCCACGTGGGCAATTTAGCAAGACCTTATGTTAAAAAACATAAAGGGGCTGGGGTTGCAGAATCCCTGGGTTTAGTCCCTTGCTTGAGGGGGAGGTATATTCTACTCGGAGAACACTTTTTTTTTTTTTTTTTTTTTTTTTGGCGGAACCAGGGATTGAACTCAGATCCTTGCGTTTGCCAGTCAAGTGCTTATCCTACTGAGCCATCTCCCCGGCCCCCACTTTTTTTTTTTTTTTTAACAGTTTTTAAAAGGGAAAAATAAAACACCAGACAGGTAGCTATGGGGTCACTGTGATGCCACCTCCTTTGGCACAGGGATTTTTACTTCTCAGCAATGAAGCACTTGGGCTGGCAAGATAGCTCGGTGGTCTAAAGCACCTATTTAGGCAAACTTAGGCAAGTGGTCAGGGACTGTGGTTCGATCCCCAGCACCACATGCTGAGCAGCCACAAAAACCAAACAAACAAAAAAAATGATGCAGCACTCAAGTTTTCCTGAGCCTTGTGTTCCGGTGAGGCAGGATGCAGACCCGTGCATCCATGGTGGCCAGCAGGACAGCCAGGGCCATGGTGACCTGGGCCCTCTGCAACTGGCTATGCTGCTGCTTGATGGTCCAAGCTTCCCAGCAAGTCTTTGGGTGCTGGGTATATCTTGGGGCTTTTTTTGGTGACCGTTGTGGGTTTCTCTCTTCATTTTTTTGCTGGGAATGGAACCTAAGGTCTTGTACATGCTGAGCATGTGGTTACCACTGAACTACACACTCAGCTCCCTTTTTTTTTAGTGGTATGGGAGATCTGACTCAGG
>NW_004524626.1:6375717-6435717 GCF_000260255.1 Octodon degus
GGAACCGGGGATTGAACTCAGGCCCTTGCGCTTGCCAGGGAAGCGCTTATTCCACTGAGCCATCTTCCTGGCCCCTGTTTTTTAATTTTATTTGAAACAAGATCTCAGTATGTCACTAAGTTCCAGGCTGGGCTGGAGCTTGGGACCTTCTTCTCCTAGCCTCTTGGTGCTGGGATCACAGGCCTGTGCCACCATACTAGGTTCCTGTTTCTGTACTCTGATGTCCAGTGCCTTGATGTTCAGTAGTATGCTTGTCCCTGAGGTGCCGCGCCTGGTCCCAGGCTGTCTTGCCCATTGAGCGTGCTCCCCATGAGTCGGAGCCCACAGCCTGCTGGGGCTGGCTCTGACCTTGGCTGAGGGTGGGCGTTGGTGCTTCCACACCACCTTAGTTTCAGGTTCACGCCTAGCAGCATGCAGAGTGGTATCTCCGCGGAGCGTGCACTGATCCTGTGACAGTTATGGTGCAGGGGGACGTGTGAGCATGAGCGAGAGCAGTATCTCCCCTGGAGGTCCATGTGCTTTAAATACACAGGGGTTGTCGTTTATCACCAAAATCCGGGGTAGTGAGGAATGGGGCATTGGCCTTGAGGTGGCTCTGGCCCATGGGTGTGTCCAGTGGCTAGTATCTTGCTTTTTCTTTTGTGATTCTGGGGATTGAACCCAGGGGTCTTCCACCACCAAGCTATGTCCCTAGCTCTGTTTTTCTTTTCTTTTTTAAGGAAGGGTCTTGCTAAATTGCTCAGGCTGAGCTCAGAGTGTGATTTTCCTGCTGAGTAGCTGGGATGATTGGCGTGTAGTACCACACCCGGTTACTATGCCCATACGCGCGCATACACACACATGCACACACGACGGAAAACCAGCCCCGCTGTGCTGACACTGCCGCATTTAAGGACTTGGGACCCATGTGTTGCTCATGTGAGGCTCTGGGCTTGAGCCCCAGGGCCCAAAATATTGAGTGCTTAGAATTGAGGCCACTGAGGGGCAGTTTCAGGGAGGCTGTCTGTTAGGCTGGTACTGGGCACCGCCTGGGGGTGCACAATGGCTAGTGGCTGTCCCTGGTACCACTTGCGCCCCTGGAGCTGCAGCTGCTCTCTGGTCTCTTATGGTAGCAATGTTCCTTGCTGCCAACAAGGCTGTGGTTGCAGGCATGCAGGTCATGGTGCCCTGCATGTGTTCATTCATTGACCACTCCTAAGGCTCAGGCTGTGACAGTTACTGGTGGTCTTAGTTAAGTAGCCCACGCCAGGCCTCTCAGAGGATGAGGCCACCAAGGCTCAGGGAATACAAGGGCTCCCCAGAGCCCCCCAGTGGGTCCAGGTCACTATAGCTTGGCCCCTGCCACTGACCCAACACCTGAATCTTGCAGGACAAAGCAAGAGAAGACTTTGATCAGGCCATTGGCTGCTGTGTCTCCCTCATCACTGACTACCGGGTGCGGCTAGGTACGTGGGGACCCTGGAGGGCAGGGCTAAGGGGTGGTGGCACGGGGCCCCACACCTCAGGGCCATAAGCCCCAGGGCTGGCCCTGGCATCTGAACACCTCTCTCCACCCTCTTGCTCTCTCCCGGCTTTGCAGGCTGTGGCTCTTTTGCTGGCTCCTTCCTGGAATATTTTGCTGCTGATATCAGTAAGTCTGTGTTGAGCCTCTGATGGCGGCACCTGTTTCTTTGCCCTTGAAAGGCCATGGGTCTTTTGGGTCTACAGCTATGGGATGACTTTGTGAGGTGGGTGTCATCCACCTTCCAGCAGAACTGAGTGACCCCAAGTGCCCAACTCCAGACACAGTGAGCTGCTCTTGGCTGTCCAGGACCTGTCTCCTACCGGACACCCCCTGAGCCTGTGGACCCTTCCACGCATCCAGAAGCCTGGTTCCACATTGATCCTGTTGTGGGTGGCTGGAGGAGTCAGGTGGTCTAGGAATGTTGCCTGAACAGGAGAATGTCTGACCAGTGCTTTCATAGCCATTCTGTTGTTTTTAGGTTCTTTTGAGGTAGAGTCTTGTTAAGTGATTTTTTTTTTTTTTTAAGTTAACACACATCTTTAATCCATATCCACAAGTGATTTCTTTGATTAGGTTAAATATGACTGAAGGGCATCTCAGAGACAGATGAGGGATCCTGTCAGTGGATTCTGTCAGACGATCTTGGGTGGTGTTGGCGTTGGAGATAGGGTCTTTAATGTGTCATCCTCGCTAGCTTTGGATTCACTCTGTAGCCCAGGCTGGCCTTGAACTCTTAATCCTCCTACCTTAGTCTCCTGAGGAGCCGGGATCACAGGTGTGTGCCAGTGACATAGGAAGTCTTCAGGAAGCTGACAGTGGTCTGGCAGCTTCTGTGGCCCTGACACCCCATCCCTGTCCCATGCTGTGGTTCTGCTGGCTCTTACATGGCTTCTTTCTTATTATGAGGTCAACTAATACTGGGCATGGAGGGAAAGTGGCCAAGACCCCACGCCAAGCTCTTGCCCTGCAGGTTACCCTGTTCGGAAATCCATCCAGCAGAATGCTGAGGGTACCAGGTTCCCCCAGCTGAGCAGAGGGGACCCTGAGGAGCCTGAGGGCAGCAGCCCCCTGGAGTGGAGGCTGCCTTGCAGAAAGGTGCTGCCTGACCGCTCTCGGGCCGCCCGGGACCGCGCCAACCAGAGGCTGGTGGAGTACATTGTGAAGGCTCGAGGTGCTGAGAGTCACCTCCATGCCATCCTGAAGCATGGCAAGCCGTCTCGGTGGCTGAAGATGTTCCTGAGCTCTGGCCAGTACGTGATGTGCTTGGAGACCTACCTGGAGGATGAGGAACAGCTGGACCGCGTGGTGAAGTACCTGCAGGGTGTCTACCAGGACGTGGACGGTGACGAACTTGTGCAGGCCAGTGGCGACCGCATCCGCTTCATCCTAGATGTGCTGCTGCCAGAGGTGAGCAGTGGGGCAGGCGGGTGGGGTTCCCTGAGCCTGCTGTTCACTGTTCGGCCCCCTGAAACCTGCCTGCCTGCCCCTCATCGCTCTGCCACATTGTGGGTTAGAGGTTGGGCCCATGTGTCTCAGCCTCACCATCAACTCGGGTCGAGTGTGTACCAATCTCTGCCCTCTCCCCGTGTACACAGAGGTAGTGGCTGCTTCGAAGTCACTCAGGAAGGAGGGTTCCTGCTGGGCACAGCGGCACATGCATGTGATTGCAACTGCTTGGAGGCTAAGGGGGGGAAGAGTATAAGTCTGAGCCCAGCCCGGGCCACTTAGCGAAACCCTGACTTAAAATAGAAAATGTAGGGGCCGGGGAGATGGCTCAGTGGAGTAAGCACTTCCCTGGCAAGCACAAGAGTCTGAGTTCAATCCCCAGTTCTGCAAAAAAAAAAATAATAATAATAATAATAATAATAATAATAATAATTAAATAAAAAAATAATGTAAAAAGGGCTAGAGATGAGCCTCAGTGGTAGAAGGGTTTGGTCCCCAACATCACCATAAAAAAAGTACCCTATTGATTAGGCACTGTTCTGCCTGTGACCTCAATTGAGGCTGTGACCTTGGGCCAGGCTCAGTGCTGTCACAGTCATTGAACCTTAGAGTTGACAGAAATCTTAACATAGATGCAAAAATAAAATAGCATAGTCGTCTCTGTGCCCATTGCCTCTGCAATATTTTGGGGGAGAAACAAAACCTCCCACTCTTTGTACCTTAAAGAATCCTCTAAAACTGGACATGGGTAGTGTTTGGGGATACTTACGGCTGTCAGGACTCAAGGAGCTCCTGGCCTGGAAAAATGGAAGCTGGGGACGCTGCCTGACACCTTACAATGCCCAGGACGCCCACCCCAGAAAACGACCTGGTCCCAGCGCCCTCAGTGCCAGGCTTGGGCGGGCACGTGCTGTATACCAGGTTTTTTTTGAGTCAGCGTCTTGTTAGGTAGCCACGGCTGGGTCTGAATTTGCAGTCCTCTTGCCTCAGCCTCTCTTGTTATTCTGGAGATTATAAACGCATGCCAGTTTTCTTTCTTTCTTTTTTTTTGTTTGAGATACTGGGGATTGAACTTGGGACCCTGTGCTTGCCCGGCAAGCACTTATTCTACTGAGCTATCTCCCTGGCCCAGTGTATTCTTTCAAGAACTGTATTTAGCATAACTAAAATACTGCTGTATCACCTATGATAATTAATAATCATTCGTCAATATCGCATTTATTGTATGTGAAAATAATTTTTTGCCGTAGTGGGGATCAAACCTACAAAATGCTGACCCCTGGGCCGGGGAGATAGCTCAGTAGAATAAGTGCTTCCCTGGCAAACGCAAAGGTCTGAGTTCAATCCCTGGTTCCGCCAAAAAAAAAAAAAAAAAAAAAAGGCTGACACCCACCCCAGCCTCTTTTATTTATTGTATTGTATTTTTTGTTTGTTTGTTATTTTTGTATTTTAGGGAAGGGTCTACAGGGTGTTCAGGGTCTCACAACTAGATCAGATTCGTAGTGATCTGCCTGTTTATAGCCTCCCAAGAGCTGGGATTACAGGCATGCGCCACCACGTCCAGTCTCTATTTCATTTTTGAGGGTACCAGGAATCTTAACTCAGGACCTTACACTTTCCAGACAGACACTGTGCCACTGAGCCAAAGCGCTGGCCCTGCTTTTTTATTTAGAATACAGGGTCCTGCTAAGTCCCCTGGGCTGGGCTGAACTTTGAGATCATCCTGTCCCAACTTCCTAGAATGCTTTGGTTACGGGGGTACACTGCAGTGCCTAGCTGTCCCTCATTGTCTTTGTAGGGGCTTGTTTATATATGAGTATGTAGTTTGCTGTGGTTTGTTTTTAATGGTAAACTCAAATTTTCAAAAATGCCCTTGTGTGTTTGAACTGTGCCTTTTACTTCCTGCCATTAATGACAGGAATGCTCATCTCCAGCGAAGGAGCTCCTGATTTCATTAGAGGCAGCTGCGCCCGGGACCTCAGTGTGCATGACTTAGAGCGTGTGTGCAACAGCCTGGGCTGTTCAGCTTGTACCCGCCGCCCCAGTCCAGCGTTCTGTGTCCTCTTACAGGCCATCATCTGTGCCATCTCTGCCGTGGACTCCGTGGACTACAAGACAGCTGAGGAGAAGTATATAAGAGGACCATCGCTTGGCTACCGGTAGGCTGAGATGACGTTCCCTTTATCTTAGCAGGGATTGGCAGGCATTGGCCGGGGACCCTGAGCTGGCCCGTGGCAGGCAAGCTGGACCCAAGCCAGACCCCGCCACAGCTTCCCTGGGAGCAGACTGCCCCGGCCCCATGTCCCCCAGGCCCGGCAACCTGGTCGCGTGCTTGGCTGCATCCCTGACTGTATCTCCCTAATCTCCTGCGCGTGCGGGGTGGGCATGTTTTGGGTTTTTTTCCCTGCTGCGCCAGCCTCGTGGCTGGAGGAGAAAAGAGTGAAATTAAGAAGCAGCTTTTACACTGGACCGGAGAAGCAAAGGCCGTGATCAAGATGTCTCTGCGTGTTGAGCCGCCCGGATCTCTGGCCCCCAGCCCCTAATCCGCCTCTGGGCACACTGCCAGGCCTTGGTGGGAGCCAGCGGGGCCGCGGGGCAGTAACAGGCACCAGACAGATCAGGAGTCACAGGGCAGGATCTTCAACCAGGGCCCAACCAGCCTGGCTGCATGCCCGGCCCCTCTGCCTGCGAGCACATTGTTCCAATGGGCTGATGTGAGCGTGGTGGTGCCCTTAGGAACCTGGTGTCCTCTCTGGCAGACCCCTTGGGTTTGTAGTATCTCAAGGTCGCTGTAAAATTCTCTTAAGAGATTAAATTTGGCTTCATTTACTGGAGTTTTTTTTTTTTTTTTTATGGTTTTTTATTTTTTTTTTAATTTTAAGGGATTCTCATTTTTTTTAAACATTTATTGTGTGTGTGTGTGTGTGTGTGTGTGTGTGGCCAGCTCAGCCCACCAGGGGGCGGGGCTGGCTGGCATGTGGTGCTGGGGGATTGAACCACAGTCCCTGTGCTTTGTTTAGCTTAGCTTGTTCCAAGTAGGTGCTTTAGACCACTGAGCCATCTCACCAGCCCCCATTTACTGGAGTTTTAACCCAGCTGATTTTTTTTTTTTTTTTAATGTATTTGGTATAGGGTCTCACTATGCAGCTTGGACTCGTAGTGATCCTGCTGTCTCAGCCTCCCCAGCACTGGGATTACAGGTGTGCACCACCATGCCAGGTCTCGGTGGCCTGGGAACAGGGCCAGTGTGGCATGTGGTGCCAGGGATTGAACCTCAGCCCCTGCGCTTGCCCAAGTAGGCACTTAGTCCACTGAGCTACTTGCCAACCCCCCCAGCTGAATGAATAGAACTAGAAGGGCCACTGGTCAAGGTGGCACATGCCTGTGAGTCCAGCTTTCCTGGAGGCTGAGGCAGGAATATTCCAAGCTCAAGTCCAGCCTGGGTGTCTTACAATGTAATGAAGTTCTGTCTCACAGCAAAAAGGAGCTGAGGGTGTGGCTCAGTATGAAGGCCCTGGGTTCAGTCCCCAGAACAGTGCCCAGCCTCCCAGCTGGAAGGACCTTTGGAGCCGCCTGACATTTTAATCAGGGCTTCTTAGCTGCGTGTGCTGATGTGACCCACTTGACATGTGAGTGGATGTGATGACCATGCAAGGGTGCTGCGTGATCCCAGGACCCTCGGCTCTCCTGGCGTCCTCTGGATGGCCATCCATGCTGCCGGGGGAAGGCATGCTGGGGATGTCGGCGCCTCCGTGCGGCGTAATGAGGCTGAGCGCTCGTGCGGATGTAGCTCTGGTGCACCCAGTCAGCACATGGGAGCTCCCTGCCTGCCTGGCCGCAGCATCCATCCACTGTGACGCTCGCATGTTCTTTTCTGTGTTGCGCTTCCCTGGTGTCCCTTCTGACTCATGATTATATCACAGGAGGTTTTCTTGAAAAATGGCTCTCCAATCCAAAGTATCCAGATTCTTCTTGCTTCAAACAAAGAAGTGCACGAGACAGTAACAATACCAAGAATTTTATTTGCAAAGTATGGGGTAAACGAGTATGGGAAAAACCATTGGTGCGAAGTGAATTTGGGCCAAGCAAAGAGAAAGAAAGGGTAAAAGCAAAAATGGGGGTAGCAGGCGGCCAGATAGCTCAGCAGACTAAAGCACCTGCTTAGGCAGACGCTGAGGCAGATGCAGCAGCTGGGTTTCAATCCCTGGCCTGCCGTGCCGGCCCGGCCCCTGGGGGCGCTGAGACAGTGACTGAGACTGGGAGTCAACTGGGCGTCAGCTGGGCATGGGGCATGGTGGTGTGCGCCTGTAATCCCAGCATTTGGGAGGCTGAAAACAGAATCACTATGAGTGCCATCTGTGTAGTGAGACCCTGTGGACCCTGCAGACCCTGTACTAAGTACAGAAGGCATCAGGGTCAGCCTCACAGCCCTGGCGCTTCCTGTAATGGTGGCTCTTTCCTTGCCGACCACGTAGCATGGGAGTGTGCAAGCTCTCCAAACGGGGACCTTGCGTTGCCTGAGGTCTGGTCATCCACAAATCCCACTCCCTTCCTCCCGCCAGCGTCACCACACCGCATTTCCTGTGTCAGCTGGGTTGCGGGGACTTCCTTGAGCCTCTTGTTGGAGGGGCTGACCCGTCTGCGTGTTTTCCAGGGCAGCCTCTGCCACCTCCTCTCTCAGCCACACTCTTGCCGCAAAGTCCAGTTTGCAAACCAGCCTGTCTCATTCTCCCCGTCCCGAGGTCACCTGCCTCCTGGAGGGGCTGCTGCTAAGTGACTGTCGCTTGATGAGGACACTCCTGGATACAGGGGTCACTTAATAAACTGAAGCTTGGGGCTGGGCCAGGCCTGGCCTCTCCTCACAGCTGTGTGGTTGGAAGGCCAGGGTGAGTGGAGCTTGAGTCCAAGCCAGCATGAGAGGAGACTGTGGAGGGGAAAATGATTTATTTATCTTTTTTTTTTTTTTTTTTGGTACTGAACTCAGGACCTTACGTTTGCCAGGCAGGCACTTGTGCCACTGAGCTATATCCCTGGCCCCCGATTAATATTTCATCTACTTTAAGAAATACTGCTTTAATATTTAGCTGGGATGAAAAAATTGCTGGGATCATGCTGTACCTTAGTGGTGGAATGCTTGCCTAGCATGCATGAGGACGAGTCTGTCCCCAACACCACACACACACACACAAAGAAAAAACAATAAATGTAACCTGACACATACCTTCTTAAATTAATTTTTTTTAGGTCTGGTCTTGCTGTGTAGCCCAGGATAGCTTCAGACTCACTGCATAACCCAGGCTGGCTCTAAACTTTCAATCGTCCTGCCTCATTTCCCACTCGCTCGGGTTACAGATGTGTACTACTGTGTGCTGACTCAGGGTCCTCCCCTCCCTCCCTCCCTTTTTGACACGGTCTCACTATGTAGCCCATGCTGGCCTTAACGTTTTTTTGATCCAAGTGCTGGGATTACAGGTATGTTGCACCACACCCAGCTCTCATCCTCTTTTCAAGCTCTGAGATTAATCACTCATGTAATTATCAACTTCTGTTTTTTGCAGGGAAAAACAAATATTTGATAACCAGGTCCTGGAAGAAAGGAGTCGGCGCCACCAGTGATGTGCCCCCAGCTGTAGCACGAGCCAGGGCACAGGGAGCCCAGGATCTGGCAGGTGCCCGTGGCGCCTGCCCTTGCTTTCACAAAAGTCTGAAGAGTCCATGTCATGACCAGCAAAAGCTGGTCTCTGTATTGATGTTTTGCCGGAATATACATTTCCTGAGATTTCAATCCATTGATTGCACATTGTCCATCGTGACCGTATAGTTTGATATGAATTGCACTTGTATTGTGTGTCACACATCACATGTAGTATTAAATGGGAGTTTTTAGACAGTACCTGCCATGGCTTCGTGGCCGTGGGGCATCCATGTGTCGTGGGCTTGTTCTGTCCTGGTCCCCCTTGTGTGGTCCCCTGGCCTACTTCTGGAGTCTACTGTCCCACTCCTGCTGTCTCTGTGACTTGCAGCACAAAGGCCAGTGCTATTGGGAGTTGTGTGCACAGGAGGGCAAGATGCCAAAGTCACCTTGAGCCCCATGTCCCTTGGCTGTGCTGTCACTGCACGGTCAGCTGCTGAGGTCTTTATTACCTGGACAGCTACCTTGGGACCCCAGTATGACCTCCATCCCGCTCCGTGTCACTGTAGGGGCTGTGGACCAGGTGGTAGCTCTTCGGAAAAGCTTGCTGGTCCTAGGCCAGGGCTCTGCAGCTGTGAGGCTGTAGTGTGGGGACAAGGGCCAGTTGTGCTCAGAGCAGCCACATGGCCTGGCCCAGAGATTGTGTAACAGCCACAGCACTGAATTATTCTGGCTGACACCTGAGGCTCTAGGTGAGGTCAGTGTCACCAAGGGAGTTTTCATATTGGGACAGGTGAACCCTTTAGGCTACCAGCCCCTGCTAGGGGTACTTACTATTTGTCCCTCTGTCGAGTTGCATGGGTCTCTTTTCTGGAGGCCTGCATATGTGAGGGCAGGACCTCTTCTCCCATGTCCCCCTCACCCTGTACCAGAGGTGTAGAGTGAGCAGCACTGGAGGTGGCAGCATGGTCACTGTCACTGTTAGTATGACATGCCCAGGCCACCCCTTCTGGGTCGATTTGGGGACATGATGGCTGTGCCCTGTTTCGGGACCTGAGAATGTGCCATCGGCCAGTTTCATTGAAGTTGGTTTCGCTGGGATCTCCAAGGAGACGGAAGAAATTGAGATGCAAAACTGGCCCAGTGGAGCAACTCTTTCCTCTAGCCACCTGCAGAGTCCTCTCCCAGGCAGGGGCCTGGCAAAGAATTGCCCTGGTCACCTCCCTGCATCTTTGCCTAGGAGGAGATGCCTTCCTCTCTTGCTCTCCTTCCTGAGAAAGCTCACCCTGTCCACAAGGACCTGGACCCAGGGCCTCGTGTCTCCCCCGTTGGTAGCCAGTGGCCCATAGAAACACCTGCCATGTCCTGGCTGGCACAGTCCTTGAAAACCTGTGAGCGGTTGCCGCTCACAAAGCCTGTCTGCCTGCCCATCTTTTTCAGCACTAAGGATTGTCTCCAGGGCATTTCACTTTGAGCTGTATCCCCAGGTCTTTATTCTTCAAGACAGTTTTGAGCCAGGGATATAGTTCAGTGGCGCAAGCACCGCCTGGCAAGTGTAAGGTCCTGAGTTCCATTTCCTGTACAAAAAAAAAGACCTGGCTATGCTACCACACTGGGCTCAGATTCCTCCTGCCTCAGCCTCCCAGAATGCTAAATTTACATGTGTACACCCAGCTATACCTGAAGCATTTCTATACCCCCATCGCTAGGCCTTGCTTCACTGACCTGAGGATCGGGTCGTCCAGCCTTTGCAATTGGAATTAAATGGCATTTAGAAGACATTTTCTGAGCAAAACTCGTTTTGTTTTCTTGGGGAGAGGTGTGGTGTGTGCTTTTTGGACAATAGGGGCTGAGCATGGAGACCAGGCTTGCTGTGCCTGGATCCTGTGTGGGTCGGGAGACAGGCAGGTCTGCCTGGATAGGTGTGGGCTGAATGCTACTGAGAATGCCCATCTGTCAGGGAACCCGGGTCCAGGTGGGAACAGCTGGGAGGCTGGAGAGCACTTCCCCCTCTCCCCATCTTCCGTGGAGCAGGCCCACTTAAACAGGGCATTTTCTTCAGTATTTGGGGGGCATTTAGACCCCAGATTACCCTTTGGCTACAAGGCCCCCAGTCAGGAAAGTTCTAGAAACTTGTCCTGTGGACCAGCTGAGGCCTCCCACGGGTGACCTTTGTGATTGGCTGCTTCCAGGGCACCGAGGAAAAGCATCAGTGTCCACACCAGGTGTAGAGTGGTGCCTCCTCCCCCCATACACCTCCTTCCTACGTGGGGGGTGTTGACCCCATGCCTGCTGGGGGTGCCACTTTCTCCACGGGCCCTTTTCCAGAAAGGCTTGTGTCCCCTGCCCAGTGCTGTGCACACTGGAGTCAGGCTGCTCTCTGTGGGGCATTCCGGGTACTGCAAGTGCTGAGCCATGTCCCTGGCCTCTGCCTGTTCTAAGCCAGGAGCTCCCCGACAGTGATGGCTGCCACCTGGGCACCCTGTGGTGCAGCTGTCTACAAGCCACTGTCTCTTCCTCTGGAGTGGAGATGGCTGGTATTTCCCAGTGCCTGTCCTAGCCCTGGTGCAAGTCCCTGTCTTCCCTGTCACCCCTTCAGGAAACCTGGGAGCCTGCCCCCTCGTGTCCCTGGAGACCCCCTTCCCAAAGGCAGGGTTACTTGCTCCAGAAGTGGAAGAGGAGCAATTGGATTTTCCAGAATCAAGTGTCTTCGATTTCAAGCAGCACCAGGAGCAGGAGAGAACACAGCCTTCATGTCAGGGACACCTTTGATGTCCAATGGTGCCACCCTCAGGAGCCACCTCTGCTTGGGAGCCTCTGGCTCCTGTGTCCTCCCCTACCCTCCTCTTCCCCCCTCCCCCTCCTCCCCTTTCCTGCCCCTTCCTGCTTGCATTCCCACTTTCCTATTTCCCCTTGAAACCTGCACCTCCCTCTAGCCACTGTCATCAGGGACTCACACCTTGCCCTGTCCCCCATCTCCGTGGGCCGTGCTTCCAGTATGCTTGCCCCCCCTGAGCCAAGTGACCTCCAAACTGTGCTGTTGGAAACTTGGTGCTTCATGGTTCCTATAGCTCGGGTCCCAGGAATGGAGCTTGGGTCATCTCGGGAGGCTGGGCAGATGTGAGCTGGGGTGTTGGAGGCCTCTGTTTGTTCACATCCTGATATCCAGCCTGCATTGGCTCCTCTCAGAATAAGCAGTGTCCCCGGCCTTGGCAGCCATACAGCTTCCCTGGAAGGTGATACTTCTCCACAGGCGGCAGTTCACCTTGCCCAGTGGGCCCTGGGTGGATTGCTCTCCCCTGCTGTGCTCCTGGCAGCCTCTCAGGAGAGCCCAGGAGATAGATGTCATGGGAGGTTGTGGTGGGGGTCCCAGCGCACAGTCTGTCCTATCATTCAATAGTATTCCTGAGCCAGGCATAATCATGCCGGCTGAGAGACTGAGGCAGGAGAATCTCTGTGTTGGGCTCAGCCTGTGCAACTTCAATTTGGGGAAATCATGTCTCAAAAAAATTGTAAAAAGGGCTGGGGATATACCTCAATGCAAAAGTTGAAAGCCAGAACCAAAAAAGAAGAACTCGCAACTATTTTTGCAAACTCTTAATTGAGCCGTTAGTGTTACATTTGACAATCAATACTGGCTCTGGACTTACCAATTTAAAAAATATAAAATCTACTCCCAGCACTACAACAATTTTTTAAAGAAAAGTTTGCTGAGTTCAATCGCCAGTACCGCAAAATAAATAAATTAAATTAAATAAATTGGAAATATTGTATGAAGAAAGAAGGGAAAGGATATTTGAAATCGTAAAGGTTTAAACGGGATAAACTCAAATGTCTAACTTAACAGGAAACAATGTTCAAAGAAATGTAGGAAGCCAAAACTCCTGCCGAAACCCGGGATCGAACCAGGGACCTTTAGATCTTCAGTCTAACGCTCTCCCAACTGAGCTATTTCGGCTGGTTGGCAGAAGTCACTCGTACCTAGACTCCGCCCAGAAGCCAGGTTCCTCGCGCAGGCGCAGTTTGTCCCGCGCGCTCGCGCGTTACATACCTCATAGGGCTATGTCGTAAGACGCTGGGCAGCACCGTCTCTGTGGCGCAATCGGTTAGCGCGTTCGGCTGTTAACCGAAAGGTTGGTGGTTCGAGCCCACCCAGGGACGGAGTGTGTATTTTGTTCCTAGAAATTAGAAGACGTAGTGTACAGTTGTTTGTTTTCTTTGTCACCCTTAGCGTTCTTTTTGGTGAGGCAAGAAATCTGGGGACTCGCGGCGTGGACAGGAACACGGAGGCGGAAAGAGCTGCGGAACGGCCCGACTCTGGGTTCCGGTTTCCGCACACATCCTGAACTGCTTTGGGTGACGGTCCGAGGACCCGGAGCACTAAGAGGGCGGACCACAGAGGTTGTCTGAAGGCCGAGGGCAAGATGGCTGCACTGGCGGGTGAGCGCGGTTCCCGGGTGTCGGGTTCGCGGCATCGGCGCGGACTGGAGGCTGGCGCCGCGGGGACGTCGGGTTCCAGGGCCCAAGCTCGGGAATGTCGGGCATCATGGAGACCTAGGAGGACTCCCAGGCCTGGGTTTCTGCTGGCGTCGGGGGTCTTTGTCGGGGCCCGAGAGTCTTTCAGGCCTTTGCATGCCGGCCCAGCCAGTGAGGAGTCCGGTTTACGGTCGGGGGAACCAAGGCAGGCACCCCGTCCCCGGCCTCTGGAGGGCGCCAGCGGGCTTAGCGCTAGAGGCTGCTCTGGAAGGACCCGAGAGGACCGGGCGAGACCGAGGCACCGCGAGGGCCCGGGCCGCGTGCCCCACCCCCACGGGCGAGCTGGCAGAGCAGCTCTCGTTCTGCGGACCTTTGGGGCCTCAGGATAGCCTCCTCAAAAAGTGACTGAACAAAAGGTGACATAGAATAAAATCGCAGGATCAAGAGAAAACCTGGAATACTGAGGGCCCCTTATCAAATTCTGTCCCCAAACCCGATGGGAAGCCAGCTGTGGTGGAGCAGGTCTGTCATTCCAGCCCTCCAGAGGCTGAGGCAGGAGGATCCTGTGAGTTCAAGGCCAGTCTGGGCTCTGTAAAGAGACCCTGTAAAAAAAAAAAAGGGGGGGCAGCGTGGAAGACAACCTCACTGGTGACTTAGACACCTGTGTGCTTTGATTCTTAACGCACAAGATGCCCGACGTGGGGCAGACCTGGTTAGAGCAAAGTCATATGGAACAGAAGGGACTAATTCTTGGAGTTTCCTGCTGCCTCTGTAACATGGTTAGGACTCTGGTTTGCTGAGCAAAATTTACAGGTCTTGCCACTACAGCTGTGGTCTTTGCCTGAGCTCAGAACAATGAAAAACCCATTTTCAGCCAGACCTTGATGATGGTAAGGAGCTTATTTGCTTTTCTGTGCAAGTTTACAGTTCTGAATTCTCACTATGAATCCTTGTTACAAATGCCCATTCAAAAGCTGGGTGCGATGGCATGCCACTCCTTGGGAGGCTGAGGCAGGAGCATTGCTTCTACCCAGGAGTTTGAGATTAGTGTGCACACTGTAGTGAGACCCGCCTCAAAAAAGATTCAGAGTGGGCTGGGGAGATGGCTCAGGAGAATAAGCGCTTCCCTGGCAAGTGCAAGGGCCTGAGTTCAATCCCTGTTCCGCAAAAAAAAAAAAAAAAAAAAAAAAAAGATTCAAAGTACTCAGCAGGATGTTTGTTTTGCTGTATTTCCAAGGCCCTAAGTTTTCAAGTGGGATAACCGAGGCCTGGGAAGAGGCAGCTAATCTGTCTTTGTGCCCAGTCTCAGGCTTGCCAAGAAGTAGGTCACTGTCATGTCCTTGGGAGACGTGTAGCCTGCATGGGATGCAGAAAGTAGCACCTTGCACGAGGTGGAGGCTGATGCAAAGAGGGGCTTTGGGGAGGGATTGTGTGAACTACATCAAGTGCCTTAAAGGGCAGAAACTCATCCCCCACAGTGCTGGGGGCTGGAAGTCCAGTTGCTCAAGGTGTCACAGGCTGGGTTGTTCCTGAGGTCTTGACTTGGCTTGTGGCTACTCTCTTCTTGCTGGGATGCCCGTGGCCTCTGCTCTCTGTCTGTGTCCTGATTCTTGTTTTATCATATGGACTCCAGGTCCTTGCATCCGGGCCTATGTCAGGGACCTCACCTGTCCATTAATCATGGTCTCCAAACATGGTCACATTCTGAGGTGCTGGGGCTAAGGCTTCACCCTGGGCATTGGGGGGCACAGTTCAGCCCCGGCTGGTCACCAACTGGCCTCTGGCTGCCCCACTGTTTATCAGGATTTCTCCTCACTTCCATTACCCTCATCTTTGTCCTTCCTGCTGCTCTCTTCTGGAAAATTCTCTAAAGGCCTCCACCCAGGGTGTCCCTTCTGTCCTTCCTTGTGTCAGCTGCTCTTGGAGGTCTGTGGCCGTGTAGGTTGATATGACCAATGCCTTTGCTGTCCTCCAGGCTGCATGTTTTGGGACATAGGGCAATGGCTGGCAGGAACTGAAAGTTCAGGCCACAGCCCAGTGTCCAGAGCATCGGTTACTGAGCGCCTTCTGTGTGCCAGGGCCAGGCAAGGACAAGACAGGGAGGCCCAGTGTCACGGGAGGCAAGTGGAGCTTGAGTGCACAGAGGGAAAGGTGCCAGGACCCAGAGGGCATGGGAGGCCGGTGGGTGCCTGGCCCGAGGCCTCAGGAGAAGGGGCTAGCTGTGTGCGCAGGGTTTTTGTTTTGTTTTTTTAGGTACTGGGGATTGAACTCAGGCCCTTGCGCTTGCCAAGCAAGCACTTATACTGAGCTATCTCCCCAGCCCCATGCGCAGGGTTTTTAAAGCAGAGGGAACAGAAAGGCCAAGACCCTGAGGACTCCGTGAGCATGGTGAAGTAGCCTTGCTGTGAGATTTGAGTGCTTCTGGGGGCTTCCAGGGGCTTTAGCAAGGGATAGTCACAGTCACTTTCTGCAAGACCCTTTCTCACCAAGCATTTCCTTTTTTTTTTTTTTTTTTTTTGGTACCAGGGAGTGAACTCAGGACCTTGTGCTTGCCAGGCAAGCAAGCGCTTATTCTCCTGAGCTATCTCTCCAACCCCACCAAGCATTTCCTGAGTGGGATTGAGAGAGTGGAGGGGGACAGAAGAGGTGAGGTGGGGGGCAGGGCCTAGCGGGAACACCACTCACCCCACACCTGCTTCGTTCCCTCCACAGCTTCTGGCCCGCTCTGTGTCCGGATCCTTGGCCTGCGGTGAGTGCTGCCACCTGTCAGGTGGGAGGCTCGGCTGTGGGTGTGACAGCCTTTGGGGGGGGGCTCACCGATGAACAGGGCAGGCTGGGGCTGGCATCTTTCCTCAGCAAAGAGGTGCAGAGCCCTTTGTGGGACAGCTATGAGCTGGCAGAGGCGGGCAGGTCAGTGTCCTCAAGAGCACACTCGGTTTGTCCCAGCAAGGTGTCATGCAAGGCTGGTAGAGCACAGCCACCTCCTAGTAACTCGGCAGCACTGTGAGCTACACCCATCTACTGCAGTTCCCAGTGTCCTCTCGGTCCAGCATGGGGCGGGGGCTGATTTCAGGTCTCCTTCTTAGCTATTTCCAGGGTCATCCTTCCTCAGGTGCTCGGAGGCCTATACACTTGAAAAAGCTGTTCAGTCTGAGCATGCGAGGGGTGGGGCCAGTGGGCAGAGTGGCGAGGCGTCCAAGGCAGGGAGAGACAAGTGGAAGGGGGCTTGGGACAGCTGCTTACCTAACCCTCTGCAGCTCCAGTGTGGGCACAGCTCTGCAGGCGCGAGGTGTCCACCAGAGCCTGGCTGCTGCGGACCCGAGCAGGTGAGCCCCCCAACCCTGCCCTCTGGTGCCTTCTGGGCACTGCATATCCTGGTCCCCTGGAAGCCCTACAGCCACATCTATTCTGGGGTCCTGGATGCTGACAGCACCTCCCAGAGCCCTGGGCGCAGCCCTGCCTCATTTTCACACTCAGGGATTCCTGACTGTGGCTTGGGCCTCCCTGTAAACGCTGCCAGAGACTGCTCCTTTGTCCTCACCTCCTGGCATCTACCCCAGGTTGGGATGCCTCTGGACAAGGGTGAGAGTGGCCTCCTTGTGGTTGTGTCATTGATGCTTCCCATGCCTACATGTCCCCTTGCCCAGCACCCAGCCTGCTGTATCCAAGGTTGGAGCCGTGATCCAAAAGCCCCCCACACTCCCCAAGAGCCGCGGCGAGTATGTGGTGGCCAAGCTGGACGACCTCATCAACTGGGCTCGCCGGGTGAGCCCCACTATTCTCTACCCCCATCGACATACACACTACCTGTGGGGCCCGGGGAAAGGCTGGGCTTTCCTGGGGTGTCGTGGGGGCTTCTCCTTCCCCACTGCCTAACCTTGCCCTGGGCCCAGTGAGCCAGCTACTCCTCCTGCAGGACTCATTCTGCCTCTGTGTTCCTTCTTTTCTCTTCTAATGTGGAAGTGATTTTTAACCTTAGCCATGCAGGCTGAATGCAGGTCCTTCTCAGGAACAGCCACGTAGCCCTCCCACGCGGCACCCACACCATGCCTCCCTGTGACCAGCCAGACGCTCCCCGCAGCTCTGCCCAGTGCCCGGCCTCGCTGTGGTACTGTCTCACAATGGCCCATTGATGGCGTGCACAGCTCCGCCTCCCCCTTTGTCTGGGTTGGGCACTGTGCCCAGGGCAGCCTCCAGTGCAAGCCCACAGCTGCCAGGATGGAGCTGCCCTCTGCAGGGTCCTTTGTAATCGCTGAAGCCCAAGGACATGGTCAGGGTCCTCCCAGTGCAGGTGCCAGCCAGGTGGTCCTGGCCCTGCAGACCACGGGCTGACCTATTCCCACTCTGCAGCCCTGCGCTGCCACCCACATTGACACATCTACTGATGACCATTGAGGCAACCTCTAGATATCAGACCCAGGCCAGAGGGACCAGAAGCTGGGGGTCACAAGACACCAAGTGCTAGAGAACAGCGTGGGAACCAGGAGGGCTTCCTGCGGGAGTTGCACATGCATCCAGGCTGTTGGGTCACATTCTGGGGTGCATGGGTGGGGATGGCTCTGGTTCTGTGCCCTCTCCCAGGACGGAGCCTAGCTATTGGCCTTGCTGATCTTAATGGTAGGGCAGAAACCTGCATGGACAGTGACTGACTGGCCTGGCCCTCCCGCAGAGCTCGCTGTGGCCCATGACCTTTGGCCTGGCCTGCTGTGCTGTGGAAATGATGCACATGGCCGCACCACGCTATGACATGGACCGCTTTGGCGTGGTCTTCCGCGCCAGCCCACGTCAGGCCGACGTGATGATTGTGGCCGGCACACTCACCAACAAGATGGCCCCGGCACTCCGCAAGGTAGGCCCAGTCCCACCCTACCCTCTGGTCCGCACTGAGCAGCACGCGGAGCCTAATGCTGCGTCTCATCCAGGTCTACGACCAGATGCCAGAGCCACGCTACGTCGTGTCCATGGGGAGGTAAGTACTGCTGCCTACCCCACCTTTGCTCTCGCATCTGTCCAGGCATCACGTGCAAGGCCCTCAGCACATCCTGAGCGCACCTGCACCTAGCTGCCCCTTCACGTCCTGCCCTGTCTACTCCCAGTCCAGGCAGCAGACAGCAAGCAGCCGCCTTTCCACCCACTCGGTGCTGTACGGGTGGAGGTGGGGGTGGTCGGGGGTTCTGTGCTGCTCTGAAGACAGGGCTACCTCCTGTGCTCCCCACTCCCAGCTCAGATCTTTTTGAGGGCTGCGTCCCAAGTGTTTCCCAGCACATACTTCCTTGTGAGCTGCATCTCACAGGAGGTTCCCAGAGGTGCTTCTGCCTCTCTGGGTCATCTGTCTTGAGATGTGACTGGCCTCGCCAGGTACCTGATGACCTTGCAGGTGGGGCAGGGAGGGCCATGGTGCCAGGGCGGCCCCTCAGAACACTTTTTCCCTCAGCTGTGCCAATGGAGGAGGCTACTACCACTACTCCTACTCTGTCGTGAGAGGCTGTGACCGCATCGTGCCCGTGGACATCTACGTGCCAGGTGAGGGCAGCCCAGGCCTGCTCACTTTGCTCCACCCCCACCTGCACATCTCCCCATGCTGTGGATGGGAAGACTGGGGTCCCCAAGGACCTGCCTGCAAACCCAGGCCTAGCCCTATTGGTCATGGATAGAAGCTCCAGGTGGTGGCCTGGTCACTGTGTCAGAAGTCAGAGTAGCAGAATGAATGGCCAACATTTGTCAGTTACGATTTCTTAGGGTTCTGAGAGAGAAAATCCAAAGAAATGTAATTACTAAAACTAACAGGAAAAGGTCCCTGGAGACAGGACATTAGCCCCGGTCCTCATTCTCATAGAAGGGCCTGAGATTCCAGACTGGGGATCTTCAGCGTGGCCAGATTTACGAAATAAAAGTGCCAGGCATGGTGATGCATCCCATGGTGATCATCCCAGTACTTGAAGCTGAGGCAGGAGCCATGAGTTTAAGGCCCACCTGGCGACATAGTGAGGCCCTTCCTCAAAAAAGATTTAAGGGGCCTGGGAGATGGCTCAATAGAATATGTGCTTCCCTGGCAAGCATAAGGGTCTGAGTTCAATCCCCCATTCCGCCAAAACAAAACAAAACAACAACAACAAAAAAGATTTTTAAAAAATTAACTTTGAGGGCTGGTGAGATGGCCCAGTGGTCTAAAGCACCTATTTAGAACAAGCTTAGCAAACACAGGGACCATGGTTCAATCCCCCAGCACCACCCCCTGGTGGGCTGAGCTGGCCACCCCCCCCACATAAATAAATAAATAAATAAATAAATAAAATTTTAGGGCTGGGGAGATAGCTCAGTAGAATAAGCGCTTGCTTGGCATGTGCAAGGTCCTGAGTTCAATCCCTGGCACTGCAAAAAAAAAAAAAAAAAGAACACCAGAACTGAAGTCTATTCTGTTCTGGGTTTCTTAAGGGGCCGGGGAGATGGCTCAGTAGAATAAGCGCTTCCCTGGCAAGCACAAGGGCCTGAGTTCAATCCCCAGTTCCGCAAAAAAAAAAAATTAACTTTGAATGTCAGAGTAACAGTGAACAGTCATTGTTAAAAAGCCAAAAGAAAAAAAAAAAAAAACCTCCCTACAAGTACTGGATGTTTGTTTGAGGTTCACGATTAACTAGTGTATTTATTCTACCTGGCGATCAGCCCAGAGGGGCACTGACCCTAGTGGCAGACCAGTGGTCTGCACAGACAGGAAGTAGGCCTTAGGTCTGGCTCTTAGCACCTCCCAGAAGGCAGGGAGACAAGTTTGTCATCAAATTAGAGTTGACCAAAGAGTCTCAGTCCTGGGCTTCTGCCCAAGGCCGGCACAGGGCCCAGTGCAGAGGAGGCTGTTAGGCTGCTGGGGTACACTGAAGCTCGGTCCCCGCAGGCTGTCCGCCCACAGCCGAGGCCCTGCTGTACGGCATCCTGCAGCTGCAGCGGAAGATCAAGCGCGAAAAGAAGCTCAGGATCTGGTACCGCCGGTAGTGCCCTGCAGCCACATGGCCCTGACCCACTGGTGCCACCCGAGTGTCCTCAAGACTGTGAATAAACCACCCTGATTCCACTGGTGCCCTGTGCCGTTCGTGGGGGACTCAGCATCTTGTGCTTCATGGGTGGGGTCTTTCCTGCCTTTTGCATGGGTGAAAACACCAAGGCTTGAGCTGTCACCCAGTTGCAACTCTTCCTAAGACAGTCTGGCTTTGGGAAACTGGAAGCTGGCACCCTGACTCAGTCTCCCTTCTCCCTCCCAGGCCCCACAGGAGCAACACCTGCCCATGTTCCCCCACCCACACTGAGCCACCTTAGGGCAGGGGCAGTGGCCGTCTGACCCTGGGCTCCCTTCTGAATGTGGGAGATGGACCAGCATGTGGTCAAGGACAGGGACTAAGGAAAAAGGCAGCTGGCCCTTATGAGCTGTGTCTCAGCTGGGAGACACAGTCCCAGTCCCAGTGAGCCCCTTTAGGGGCCCCCAACACCTGGCCCCTACTCCTCCCAGCCGAACACCTGCTGACGATGCCTGTCCTCCAGTCTAAACCCTTATCTGACAACACTGATGTCCAATGGCCAGGCCCTGGGGGCTGATTGTGCAGGTCCCCAGTGTGTGCCACCATGTATCAGGTGGCTATAGGAATGGGGAGCCTGGGACATAGGGGAGAGTGATACCCAACCCCACCCAAGGGCCAAACCACAGAGTAGGAAGGGTGTTCCAGATGGAGGGAACAGCCCACGGGAAGGTCCCTAGCAAGTGGGTCCCCAAAGAGGGCAGCTGTCCTGGAGACCTAGATGAGTGGAGAACTGGCTGGGGACAAGGATGATAGCCCTAGGGGACAGATGGGGGCAGGCTGCAGTAAGAGAACACTTGAAGACATGACCACTGCAAGCTCACTCCACAAGACCCCCAGCCTTGGGGCTGCCTCCTCAAAGCCCTGCTGTAACTACGAGGGTGCCTGCCATGGCTGCACAGGTGGGACAGTGGGGCCCATGGGACAATGAGACAGCTACACGCTTGGCCCATCCGCCAGCCCAGCACCCATGTTTATTTCACCCTTGTACCCTGGAGGAAGACCACAGCTCCTGCGGCAGGGCCGGAGGCCGTCCACACCCCCAGCTGGCTCCACGCCCTGGGGGGGTGGCTCACGGCTTGGTGACCAGGGGTGTGATCACCTGTGGGAAGGCATAGTAGCGGCAGCCGGCAGGGGGCACTAGCCCCATCACCTCCGTGCGGATGTTCTCCCGCTGGAAGCCCGCTTCCTGCAGCGCTGGCACCTGTGTCTCCTGGAGGGACAGGGTTGGGTCACCCCAAGCTCTGCACTGGGAGCACAGGGACACAGCTTAGCTGTGGACAGGACTGTCCAGAGGGGCCTGGGCAGTGGCACCCTCCCACCCTTGGGTGACCGCAAATGCCAGCCCTGACTCGCATCCCAGGAACGGGGAGACACTCGCTCCCACCCAGGGGTGCTTGTGTGGGCCCGTGTCCTTGCCAGGGAGTGCGAAGCAAAAGAGGACTGCAGAGGACCAAAAAACCCACCATCTTGGCACCCTGGCATTCAGCAGGCTTTCAGGAGAGCAGCTTACAGGGCGCAGGGGGGACGGAAGCCCTGAGGGGTCAGTTGGACTAGCAGTGCAGGGCAGAGGGAACATGAGGGGCTCAGGCTGAATCCCATGGGCACTAGGGAGCCATGGGAGGTATTTGAGCTGGATTCTTGGCTGGTTTCCAAGTAGAAAATGACAACATAACCCAAGCCACCAGTACCCTGTGGGAAGAGGAGCCTCTCCCTAGGATACAGGGCAATTCCAGCTGCCCCCAACATCCCTGCCCAGCTTTAGGGTAGGAAGGTTGCACCTCAAACATGGTGGTGATGTCCGAGTACTTGGTCTTCATGAGCTCGCCCCAGGAGGTGAGGTTGCAGTAGGTGAGTACACCCCCTGGCTTCAGCAGGCGGAAGGCGTGGTTCTGGGGGGACAATAGTCAAGAGCAGCTGAGATGTGTAAGGGGGCTCCCTGTAGGCCTCTGAACCCCAACAAATCAGGAAAGATGGGTGCCCAGGGGCCTACCCTGATGAAGTTGAACTGGTGTGTGTGCCAGGTCTCCTCCGACAGCGGGTATGTGTCATACAGGATCCCTGCGCAGGGGACGCCAGCCCATCCACTCAGTCATCCAGTGGACTCAGCCCACTCATCCCAGTGCTGAAGGCCAGACCATGTACCCTTGTGTGTGCGCTGTGCCCTTCCCACCCACGTGCTGCCCCAAGTCTGTAGCCCAGAGGCTGCCAGGTCGGAGCTAGAGGCCCCACACTGCCCTGTTGTGTGTCCTCCCCAGCCTAGCCCAGAGTGCCCTCACCATCAAAGTGACAGTCTGGCAGTGTGGGTGCCACATCTTCCCACAGGCCTTTCAATGGGACAACCTTGGAGAGGGGAAGAGAAATAGGTTGAAGGTCATTGAGGCTCCCACAATCTATCCACCTGCTGAAACAGATTCCCAAGGAAGACCACACACCCCCACCCCAGTCTCGGGGCCCCCAGGAGCAGGGTATCCAACAGCACCTTGTGAGGCTGCTGCTGTGCCCAGGCCTGGAGCCGCTGGAAAACACCGTCATTACACTCAATGATCCAGTGCTCAGTGATGGGTGCCTCCTGTACCTTTGCGGCTGCGATGGCCATACCGAAGCCCACCTCCAAGACCCGGCCCCCTGGGCAGAGAGACAGAGGGCCCAGGCCTTACACACAGAGCCCAAGCTGGGGAGCTGCCTGGAGAAGGGGACACTGGGTGGGCCCCTGCCTGTGGGTCACATTTGCCACAAAGACGGATGGACACAGCCATCTTGAGAGGGTCCTGCATGGGCCCTGTCCAGTGACAGAGAGAGAGAGAGAGAGAGAGAGAGAGAGAGAGAGAGAGAGAGAGAGAGAGAGAAGCCAGCCAGGGAGGACTTACATAGCTAGTTTGAGCCCAGCCTCTGGGGGCTGGCAGGGGGCAGAGCCTTGAACTTTGAGCCCAGGCCCACACTGTTTGTACTAGTGGCTCTTATCACTCCAGTTGGTCACTTTTCTGTCCCTTTTCCTCTTTCTAGCTTGCAAGGGCAAGGCCTGCAGAGACCGAGGAGATGTCTGGTTCGAAATCGGTTCTCTGTGCCACGTCTCTGTTCAGATGTGTCCATCTGCCAGGTCGGAATACTGAGTTCCAGCACCTAGGTGCCACATACCCATGTTCTGGACCGGCTTGTCTGGAACTGGGGGACCCCTGGGAACCCCTTGGGCTCCGACTGGCAGTGCAGCCTCATCCCAACAGACAGCTGTCTCCCTAGTTCTGCTTTTCTGAGCTATTCTTAGGCACAGCGGGGGCGGGGCCTCCCAGGCGGCGGTAGGCAGCCTCCTGACCCAAGACCAGCCGTGCAGCTCCTCCGCTTAGGCCACACGTGAGGGCCGCATGCTCCAGTTCCACCCCGGGTTGTGCATCGGGGGACCCAGCCTGGGGAGGGAGGCTCATCTCCGCGAAGGAATAAGTTCTAGATCCCGCTGTGTGCGGGGACGAGGTGAGGGAGCTCGTACCTGCACCCCTCCTCTACCGCCTCGGTTACTCCACTAGCAGCCCCATCACCCAGGCGCAGGAGCCAAAGTACACAGAGGTGCTGAAGCATCTGAGCTGGACCTGGAGTTATAACGCCCGCCCAGCCTCAGTTTACCCCCGTTCCAGCGCGGGCGGGAACTACCTCTGGAGGAGGCAGCAGCCGCCAGCGAGTGCATGTAGGGCGTCTCCCAGCGCTCCATCACCGGCTTGCCCAGGATTTCCAGGTGTGTGTCGGCCGCATTGTAAGCGGCTGGCGCTGCGCGCCACGCAGGGGCGCAGTCCTCACCGGGTGCGAAGAGCGGGCTGGCAGCGGGAAGACTCATGCTGCGACCTAGCGAACCCAAGCTGGAGGAGGCAGGGACTTCTGGGCCGAGGGCCGCACGCCCGGGGCCTTCTGGACGGGGCGGAGTAGGGGGCGGGACCCTGTGGAGGGAGCCTCCAGTGTGAAGCTGGGTCGATGGGGGCGGGGCCAGGGTCTTCTGAGAGGGGCGCGGTCGGGGGAGGGGCCTTCTGTTGGGGGCGGGGCCGAGCGAAGGAGCCTTGAGGCGCGGGACCTTGGCGCTGAGCCCGACCCCTCTCGGTTAGGCGGAACCGGGGGCGTGGCCTCGTGACGTGTCCGAGGGTGTGGGCGGGGCTGGCGGCCGGAGCTCGGTGCACGGTGGCACAGCGGCCTCTGGCGGCTAGAGCGGAGGGCGGCGGTGCGGGGCTGCCGGGTTGCGCGACCTCCTCAGCTCTTCCTGAAAGGCCCTGGCTGGCCTGCCTTGCATCGACCTCCTTCAGTCCCCACCTCGGCACTAAGTGGCCTTGCTTTCCTCCTGAATAACAGCCGCAGCAAGCTCCTGTTTCGCGGCAATGTAAGGAGTCTGACACTGATTCTCCGCACTGTTGAAAAGTGCCTTGAGTGTTTAAAAGCATTTCGTCTTTAGAGTGTGCTGCAGTGCTTTCTGCTATTATCCTCATTTCTGAGAAGGGGAGACTGAGAACGCTAGAAGCAACACCGGAAGCCGAGCTAGTAGAGGTGAGAGTTTGAGAATAGAACATCCGCTGCCAGCCCAGCCTGCACAATTTAGTGATATAGGGAGTCTCTGCTTAAAAAAAAAAGTGGGGGCTAGAGATAAACCTCACTGCAACGGCCCTGGGCTCAGTCCCAAGTACTGAAAAACAAAGCACAGCCCTTACTTTAGAACTAGATTAAGCCCAACATTGCTTGTTGGGGTCCCCTGAGACTCAGGATTTTTTTATTTTGTTTTGAGACAGGGTCTTGCTATGCAGCCCAGCCTGGACTGCCACTCATGGTGATTCCCCCTGCCTCAGCCTCCTGAGTTCTGGAATTACAGAGCTACACCCACGTGTCCAGCTGCCCTGGAACCTTGATTGGGACTCAGGCCCAGTCCCAGGGGTGTCTTTTCCCGGAAAGTCAGGAACCTGGGCCTTGTCCCCAGCTCCCAGTGGCAAGGTCAACTCTTGCCCCTGCCCAGAGCTGCTGCTCAGGGTCAGTGGCACCCTGTCCACCTCCTTGGCTGTGGTTTGTGACTTTCTCTTACCTGTGGGACTCTGGAACCAGATCGTGAGCCCTGAGCACACCATCCCCACTGAGTACTTTGCACAACTTCCTGATGGGGCCTGTTCTCACTCCCATTTAACAGACAGAGAAACAGGCCCAGGGAGACCGAAGTCTGTGCGCTGCAGAGCTGGGCTGTAAGCACAGGCAGCCTCCTAGGCAGTTGGGCGCCTGCCTTCTTCCTGTATCTGGAGGATTCCGTCATTTCCAGATGTCTAATGAGGTCACAGCTGTGCTCACAGCCAATACTGGGCACCAATACTGCAGCCCCTGGGCCTTTTCATGAACCTTGCCTCCTCTAGGCACTTCACTGCCTGGAAGTATTTCTGCATGGTTCTGTGGTCTCTGACAGAGCCATCTGTTAGGCCAGATACACAGAGAGCACTTGATAAATACTGAGGAGCCAGGCATGATGGTGCATTCCTGTCGTCCCAGTCCTCTGGAAGGCTGAGGCAGGAGGATTGCAGGTCCAAATCTAGTCTTGGCCATTTAGTGAGTTGGCAAGACTCTTCCTCAAAATAAAAAAAAAAATAAAAATAAAAACATGAACTGGACATGGTAGTGCATCCCTGTAATCCCAGCACCTAGGAGGCTGAAGCAAAAGGATTGCTGCAAGTTCAAGGCCACCCTGGGTTACATGGCAAGTTCAAGGCCAGTCTAAACTACACAGCAAGATCCTGCCTCAAAAAAAAAAAAAAAAAAAGAAAGAAAAAAAAGAAAAGCACTAGGGACAGAGTTCAGTGTGAAGGCCCTGGGAGGGTGGGGAAGAAGACAATAGGTAATCACTAAGTAACATCAATTTAAGGGATGCCCTGGAAAGTCCAAGAAAGAAAGCCCACCCTATTAGTTAGCTGTTGACATGAAACAAATGACTTCCAAATATAGCAGTGAAAACTACTGCAGGCCTGCCTCAGTGTCTGTGGAACAGCAGTCTGCTCACAGCCAAGTGAAGCAGATTCCTCCAGCCCCACCTCCTCACAGGGCTGCAGTCAGGTTATCAGCCAGAGCTGGGGATGGTGACACACACCTGCCCTCCCACCATTTGGGGACCGAGGTAGGATTCTCACAGGTTCAAGGCCAGCCTGAACTATATAGCAAGACACTATCTAAAAAAAAAAAAAAAAAAAAAAAAAAAAGCAAAAATTCTATTTGGGTTACTTGATGCAGACCCAACAGGTCGTAGCTGTTGGCCACAGGCCACAGCCTGACACAGGCATTTCCTTCACTCTTTTTTTTTTTTAAATGTATTTAGTACAGAGTCTCACTGTACAGACCAGACTCCTAGTGATCCTCCTGTTTTCAGCTTCCCAAGCGCTGGGGTTACAGGTGTGTGCCACCATGCCTCGTCTCATTTGCTGTCTCAGTTTGCCCTGGGGGTGGGGCCAGCAGGGCATGGGGATAGAACCCTGGCCCTCTAGTGCTTGCCTAAGCAGGTGCTTTAGACTGCTGAGCTATCTGGCGAGCTCTCTCTCTCTCTCTCTCTCTCTCTCTCTCTCTCTCTCTCTCTCCCTCTCTGTCTCTTTTTCTTCTAGAAGGGTCTTACTATGTAGTGCAAGCTGGCCATAAACTCACTATGTAGCCCAGGCTGGTCTTGAAACTCACAGCGATCCCTCTGCCTCAGCCTTCCAAGTGCTGGCATCACAGGTGTGTTCCCAGCTCTCTCTCTCTCTCTCTCTCTCTCTCTCTCTCTCTCTCTCTCTCTCTCTCTCTCCTTCCCTCCCTCCCTCCCTCCCCCATTGGGAAGTGAACCCAGGGCCTTCACACTGACCTATATCTCCAACTCATTTATTTATTTATTTATTTATTTATTTATTTATTTATTTATATGAATTTGGTACAGGGTCTCACTACGAAGCTCAGACTCATAGTGATCCTCCTGTTTTCAGCCTCCCCAGTGCTGGGATTACAGGCATGTGCCACCACACTGGGTCTCAGTGGCTGGCTCAGTGCACCCAGGGGCAGGTCCAGTGTGGCATGTGATGCTGGGGATCCAATCCTGGTCCTTTTGCTTGCCTAAGCAGGTGTTTAGTCTGCTGAGCTATCTCACCAGCCCAAATCTCCCCTTAAAAAAAAAAAAACAAGGGGCTGGTGAGATGGCTCAGTGGTCTAAAGCACCTACTTAGAACAAGCTTAGGAAACACAGGGACCACGGTTCAATCCCCCAGCACCACATGCCAGCCAGCCCCGCCCCCTGGTGGGCTGAGCTGCCCCCCCATAAATAAACAAAACAAAACAAAACAAAACAAAAACACAGACAAGGTCTCATTCAGTTACTAAATTCCCCAGGTTAGGCTCAAATTTGGAATCCTCCTGGCTCAGGCTCTTAGAATAGTGGAATTACAAGCATACAGCATTGTGCCGGCCTTTTTTCTTTTCTTTTCCTTTTTTGTAATGCTGGGTCTCCTGCATGCCAAGCATGTGTTCTATCACTGAGTCACGCTTCTGCCCCAGAAGTGAGAATCTAGGCAGGTGTAATGGTCTGTGTCTACATGTCTCCCTAAAGCTTCATGCAGTCATAGGTAGGGTTTTCAGAGGTGGCTGGATCTAGAGTCTGTGACGTAGGATGCTCCAGTAGTGTGATTGGTTAGCACGCAGTACTTATAGAGTACGTGATGCTAGGATTAAGGGTGGGTAATTACTAAATCAATCCACTGATTGGTTTGTACCACCCTAATCGTAGTAGCCTGGCTGCAATATAGAAGGGGCAGAAAAAAAGCTGGTAAGCTCCCTTGTTTGCTTTGTTACCTTCTACTGGACATACACTTTTTTTAAAAAAAAATAAATGAAGCTATTTTATTACTTCAAGTGTTTTGTTTTGTTTTTTTTTAAATTATTTATTTATTTATTTTGTGTGTGGCCAGCTCAGCCCACCAGGGGGCAGGGCGGGCTGGCATGTGGTGCTGGGGATTGAACCGCAGTCCCTGTGCTTTGCTAAGCTTGTTTTGAGTAGGTGCTTTAGACCACTGAGCCATCTCACCAGCCCCTACTTCAAGTGTTAATGATAAAAAATTTCAGCACAGCTGTTCTATTTGAAAAAGTGAAACTACATACTATATCTCCAGCTCAGTAAACAGATAGACCTGATGTCTCTGAGTGACGTAACTGAGCATTGCACAGTACCTATTATGAAGACCCGTAAATTAAAGAACTACTGTTTAGCAGCGAGTGATTAGGAAACAAATATGCATTCATAGTTTTAGCTTCTTTTTCCTTCCTCTACCATCAGGTGCTCTGTCCATTTTATGCTTCTGTGTTGTAGGCTTTGGTCCTCGTTTCTTTTTCTCTGCCTTCGCCTTTTCTTCTACCTCCATGTTTTCTCCTTCAATCAATGTAATTAAAGTGTTCCACCTCCTCTGGCCCATTGCAGTTCTGGACTTCAGAAACCAATCGAATCTGAACTGAGGAGAGTTGTGGATACACTGTCGCAATTCGTCATATACATTTTGTCAAATCCAAGCTTCTGAAGCATACAAGGGACGTACACTGTTTGTCCTCTGTGATGCCTGTCTGCCCTGTGCTACCCTACCTTGGGCCAGCTGGTTATGGACTGAAACCTTTAGAAACTGTGAACTAGATAAGTTTCTTTCCTCCCTTAACTTATGGGTGTTGGTATTTTGTCTCAGCAGCAAGAAAACTAAGATAGAATCTGGTACCATGGAAGTAGGGTCATGTCTATGAGTACTTGACCATGTGTTTTAGGAGCCTTTGGAGCTGGCTTGTAGGAAGGTGGGAGTTTGGAAAGGTTTGGAGATGCTGACTGAAAAAGTAGGGCTGGAACATCTTAGACTGTACTTTTTTTTTTTTTTTTTTTTTGGCAAAACCAGGGATTGAACTCAGGCCATTGCACTTGCCAGGGAAGTGCTTATTCCACTGAGCCATCTCCCTGACCTTAGACTGTACTTAATGTGAGCTCCTTGTCAAAGTTCACAAGACTACAAGGCTAATAGAAATCTTGCTGGTAAAGACCAGGCTCAGCCAGGTGTGGTGGTGCACACTTGTAATCCCAGTACTCAGGAGACTGAGGCAGGAACATTGCTGTGAGTTCAAGGCCAGCCTGAACTGCCCAAGGGGAAGGAAGTTGGGTCATTGCAGCTCCCTGTGGCATGGAGCTCCTGGAGATAAGGGGTTTCCAGCCCTACAGAAGTTCAGGGCAGGGGGGCCGGGGAGGGGCCGGGGAGATGGCTCAGTAGAATAAGCTCTTTCCTGGTAAGCGCAAGGGCCTGAGTTCAATCCCCAGTAAGAAGTTCAGGGCAAGGACCTTAGTCTGGCAATGCAGCCGGGTGTTTTACCTTTCAGCTTCGGCTTTCTCTAGAGGCAGCGCCACACTTCCCCACCCAAGGCGTACAAATGAATAAGAGGCACGGCTAAGGAGTTTGCTTCCAGGAGCCCAGCACACACCCATGTCTGTGCTTTGCAGTCTGCAGATGGAGATTCAGAGACGGCAGATGGCTTCCTTGGGTGTGCACAGCATCATGGTGTCCCTGTGAAGGGGGCAAGGGTATGTTTGATTCTCATATCATTCAAATATTTCTTTAAGAATTTTTAAGGGGCTGGTGAGATGGCTCAGTGGTCTAAAGCACCTCTTAGAACAAGCTTAGCAAAGCATAGCGACCGCGGTTCAATCCCCCAGCACCACATGCCAGCCCGCCCGCCCCCTGGTGGGCTGAGCTGGCCACACACACACACACACACACACACACAAATAAATAAAATTAAAAAAAATTTTTTTAAGTTGGGGGCAGGCCAGATAGCTCAGCGGACTAAAGTGCCTGCTTAGGCACAGCACATTGGCTGGAGTTCAATCCTGGCCTGCTGTGCTGGCCCCACCCCTGGGGTGCACTGAGATGGCGATTGAGACTGGGTGTGGTGGCATGTGCCTGTCATCCCAGTGCTTGGGAGGCTGAAAACAGGAGAATCACTATGAGTCTGAGCTGTGAAGTGAGACCCTGTAGACCCTGTACTAAGTACATAAAAAAAAAAAAAAAAAAATTACACTGGGTGTGGTGGTACTTACTGGTAAGCCCAGCAATTTGGGAGGCTGAGGCAGGAGGATCACCAATTTGAGTCCATTCTGGGCAACTTAACAATTCAACAAGACCTTGTTTCAAAATAAAAATAGGGAGGGCTGGGGATGTAGCTCAGTGTAAAGGCCCTGGGAGCCATTCCCTAGGAGGGAACAAGAAAAGAAAAAAAAAAGAAGTAATGAAAGGTTAAGTGGATATTTTCTGTTAGAAAATTAATTGTTTTGTTTATTTGGGGTTTCTTTTGGCAGAATTGGGGGTTGAACTCAGCCCTTTGCAATTGCCAGGCAAGCGCTTATTCTACTGAGCCATCTCCCCAGGCCCTGAATGTTATCATTATTTGTATTTTGTTGTTCTGACATGGTCTCACTGTATAGTCCAGGTTGGCCTTGAACTCACCGTGTAGCCCAGGCAGGCTTAGAACTCAAGGCAAGCCCCTGGCCTCAGCTGGATAGACAGAGATACGGAGTGTTCCTTTTTTTTTTTATAATGCAGGTTTTCTTGGTTATTTATTTGTGTGTGTGTGTGTGTGTGTGTGTGTGTGTGTGTGTGGGGCCAGCTCAGCCCACCAGGGGGCGGGGCTGGCTGGCATGTGGTGCTGGGGGATTGAACCGCCGTCCTAGTGCTCTGCTAAGCTTGTTCTAAGTAGGTGCTTTAGACCACTGAGCCATCTCACCAGCCCCCCCCCTTTTTTTGAGACAGAGTCTTGCTGTAGAGTCCAGGTGAGCCTCGAATTCATGGAGATCTTTCTGCGTCAGCCTTCCAAGTTCTCGAGTTACAGATGTACACAACTGCACCCAGATTGTTTCCAATTTTCTGTTCCAATAGTGGGGCTGTGAGAATCCTGAGGCCTGATTGTTTGCAAGCTGGGATAATGCTGATATTATTTCTGTTTTTGTTTTTAAGATAGGGTCTCACTTTGTAGTTCGGGCTGGCCTTGGACTAAGTAGCCCACTGGGCTAGTGTTTTGGGGGATAGCTCACTGAGCGTGTGTCTGTCAGGGACCCATGGCTTGGAAGGCCATTGCCACTCCCTGCTGCTCTCAGGGACTCAGCAATGTCCAGCTCAGCTTGGCCCCATGCCTCAACTCTTCCCACATGTCCAGAGCCAGGGCTCACTCAAAAGTGTTACTGAGGGGCCGGGGAGATGGCTCCGTGGAATAAGTGCTTACCTGGCAAGCGCAAGGGCCTGAGTTCAATCCCTGGTTCTGCAAAACAAAACAAAACAAAACAAAACAAAACAAAACAAAACAAAAAACTATTACTGAATTATTGATTTATTTAGCTTTTACTAACAGGGGCTGGACCCAGGGCCTTTCCCCTGAGTCACACCTCCTAGCCTTTTTTCGTTTTATAGTTTGAGAGAAGATCTCACCAAGTCACTAAATTTCAGACTGGTCCCAGATTACTTTTTTTCTTCCCCCAGCCTTCAAAAACTATTTGATCACAAGCATGATCCATGAGGCTCCACTATGATTTGTATTTTAAATGTTTTTTTTTGTTTTGTTTTGTTTTTTGCGGAACCAGGGATTGAACTTAGGCCCTTGCACTTGCCAGGGAAGCGCTTATTCTATTGAGGCATCTCCCTGGCTCCTGTTTCCAATTTTTGAGTGTGGTTAATTTTTTTTTTTTTTGAGAACGGGGTATTGAACTTAGGCCCTTGCACTTACCAGGGAAGCGCTTATTCCACTGAGCCATCTCTCCGGCCCCTGAGTGTGGTTAACTTTTGCTTATCAACTGTGCACTCCCTGAGTGGGGAAGTGAGTCAGGCACTGTGATCCGTGAGAGCCACTTCTGTCATGCGGGGACACGAGGACCCACAGCTCAACACATCAGCAGATGTAGGCACTAAGGTGCACCTTGCAGGCCACATAGCTAAACTTTACCACAACTGCCTGCACTCACACCCGCGACGTTGGAGCGGAGAGTTGGAAGAAAGATCAGCGACGTCTGCGCGTGCCATACGCACCGCCCGCGCCCCGCGCACAGGAACACGCACGCACGTAGGCACATGGGTCGGCCAGCGCGCACTCGCCCCTCTCGCCCTTGGAGCAAGGCTTGCGTCAGCGCGGGAACTCCATTTCCCAAGGTGCCATGCGGCATGACGGGCGTTGCTGAGGGGGAAAACAGGCCTCTCAGCGATAGAGACTGCGCAGGCGCAAACTCTACCTCCCGTCCACACGCACGCGCGGCGCACCCCTGGCACCGCCCTCGGAGGCCCCGTGCGGGAGCGCGCCCGGGCATGCGCAGGGCGGCGGCGCGGCAGCGCGGGGACGCGCGGTGACCGTTGGCGTTGAGGGGAGGAGGCAGTAGCCGCGGTCGCCGCCGCCGCCGTTGCGCAGATCTGGGCCGCGGCTGCGGGTAGGGCGACGGAGTGGGTGACCTTCTGGAGGCGGGAGCGAGCCAGGAGGCCGGGGGACGCCGAGCGCCGCCGCCGCCATCGCCATGAACAACTCAGGCGCTGACGAGATCGGGTAAGAACGGACTGGTGGGCCGGCCTGCGCCGCCGCTCGGGGCCCTCGCCCCCGCCCCGCCGCAGGCCCCGAGACGCCGCCCCCGGGGCGGGCCGGGCGGGGGCCGCCCCGTCAAGGTCACGCCGGCTCGGGGGTGGGGGTGGGGGGACGGTCGCGCCGCGGGTCTGTCTGGACCCGGCGCTGGGGGCCTTAGAGGAGCCGCAGGCGGGTTTTTGGGTCTAGTGGCCTCCATAGAGGAGCTGGGGCTCTAAGGAGACCTCAGACGGAAGCCAGGGGGTTGGGGAAGCCCATAGAGGGCTGGCGGCTCCCTGACCGGATCATGGTGTCTTTATAATCCAAGTCGGAGTGTAGGAACCAAGGGGACCCCAGACAGGAGCCCCGGGATATGGGGGACGCCAAACCGGACTCTGGGAGTCTTAAGAGTCCAAGTCAGCGTGGGGGTCGGCAGAACCCCATGCGGGAGCCAAGGCACCTGGGGGACTTCAGACGGGAGCCTGGACGTCTGAGAATCCAAGTTGGAGTGTAAGGGTTCGAGGGACCCCAAACAGGATCAGAGGAGTCCTGGGTCCCTAAAAAAAAGAGTTGGCATGTCTGGGGAAACCCATGCAGGAGTCGCCGCCACCGTCTCCTCCCGACTTCTCTATGCGTGAGGACCCTGAATTGTGTCCTAGAAGGCCGGGCGCCCCCAGCCGGCGCCGGAACTCGGCGGGTCGACGCACGTGGTGAGGCCAGTTGTGAATTTAGGTTCTGCGTCCCTACAGCTTTGCCCGCCTTGAACTGAGGCTGTGGAGTGCTTCTCTGCCCCCGAAATGTTAGGAATGAGGGCAGTCCCTTACCTGAGACCCAAAGGTCCAAGGTCACCTGGGGGTACCACCCGAAGGGCCTCATCTTGATTCTTGTTTTGGTGCAGGAATACCACGCCGCCCTGCTAAGTGGCTGTGTGTGTGCTGTGTGCCTTGTATGGGGCTTTCTCCTTGCGCAGCCTAGAGGAGAGGAAACCTGTGACCCTAAGACTCCCGTATAATTACAGTCTTGCCTCATGGCACTCTTGCCTGAATTAAAAGGGAAGAGTCCCACAGGGCAGAAGGCCTCATCCTGTGAAGGGCCAGGGGCTGTCTTCATCTCCTTGAAGCTGCACCAGCTGCTGCAGTGAGGATCTTGTGCTTTGATAGTTGAATTCTTCCAGGAAGAGGCTGGAACAGGGGCTCAGGCTGGGTTTCTTCCAGGTCTTGTGTGAGTTTCTCAGTCCCTCTGCTTTTAGTTTTATTGCTCCATTTGGTAGGGAAACAACTTCCTTGGGCCAGGTCTGCTCCACTGCCAGTGTGGAAGTGAAGTGCTTATGGGCCTAAGGCATCTTCCTATATTGATTTAGGACAGCAGTGCTTATTTCTAGCATGCATTGTACTCAGCACTCACTGGCTAAGTAGTGGGTGACAAGTCATAGCATTTCACGGTAGAGGAGGGAACCTGGGAGAATGAGCCCTCTGCAGTGGTCCTGGGATTGATAGCTGTTGTGCTTGCTAGGCTCCAGTGTCCAGGGAAACCATTTTCTGCTGCCAAAAGTATGAGGTGCCCTCCCTCCTTCCCTGGGAGAGTGCAGACCTTAATTAGCTTAAAGGAAGGGAAGAGGGCTTTGAGTTCCTGGTTCAAGATGCTGACTAGCTATATTCTGTGTACCTGACAGCTTATCCTTGGTGTTGGCAGTGAGGAAGCTGTGCAGAGAGGTACCTGGGGCCTGAGGGTTTGCTGCAGCCCTGTGGGAGACTCAGGCACTTGGAAAGCTGTGGTGGACTTTGTGATGGCTATGTTTCCCTCTCCACCTGTCAAATCTACCTAAATGGCTCAAGTTTCAAAGTTATATTTTTTTTTCTCCCTTTTTTATGTGGTGCTAGAGATGGAACCCAGTGGTTTGGGCATGCTGGTGCTGTACTACTGAGCTATACCCCAGCCCTTAAAGTTCTGAATACAGATACCCTAGAACTTTCTATTGTAAGTAGATATCTTGCCAAGAAATATTGACAAACACCCATCTTATGCAGATTTCTTTTCACATTGTGTGGAAGTCCAAGATCCATTCATGGTCTGCAGAGTTGCCCTAAATGTCACTATGGTGCTTGTGACCCTGTTATACTTTGATGACAGGTCTCTGTAGTTTCCTTTGAGGAGACCACAGCTGCTGAATGTGGTGAAGTGGTGGGGAGCATTTTGTCCTTGGATTGAGGATGCTGTTTACTTTTAGGTGTCCGGGAGGCTGTAGCTGGGATTTGATAATTTTGATGGTCTGTGGGACACTCCTCTAGGGACCTTGGACTTCTTCATTCCTGGTACCTACTTTGAGGCCCTCAGGGCAGGGCATGATGGTCAGGAGAACCTGTCCTTCTGCCAGACACAGACAGAAGGCCAGTGTCAACTTTTCCCTTCAAGAAGGAAGCAAAATTTGGGTGGACAGCAGTATAGGAAGGGCTCAGTCCCAGGAAGTGTGTCCCAGGAAAGTTTTGGACACCCATGATCACTGCCAGGAAGGCAATTTGGCTCATCCTTCCTGTGATCTCCACTTCAGGGTTTGCATCTTTGAAGGAAGAGCCTAGAAGTCAGTGAGCAGGCTGGTAGGAGAGAAGTGGGGGCATCCTAAGTTTATTGGTGTTTTCTGCTTCCTGGTTTTGCACTTAGCTTAGGGGGTAAGGTGGCTGGGAGGGGGAGGAAAGATGATGCCAGCACCAGGCTCCGAGTAAAAGAAGTGAGGGCCCAGAGGCTGATGAACAGGAACATTTGAGCCTTGGCCTGAGGACTTCACCCTCAGTGTAGGTCCCTTGTATGCAGACTCTTTTTTTTTTTTTAATTTTTAAAGTCATTTTAATATTTTTTTATTTTTATTTTTTATTTATTCATGTGTGTGTGTGTGTGTGTGTGTGTGTGTGTGTGTGGCCAGCTCAGCTCAGCCCACCAGGGGGCAGGGGCTGGCTGGCATGTGGTGCTGGAGGATTGAACCGTGGTCCCTGTGCTTTGCTAAGCTTGTTTTAAATAGGTGCTTTAGACCACTGAGCCATCTCACCAGCCCCTGTATGCAGACTCTTAAGAGAAGTCTTACAGAAAGCCACCCAGAGGTTCTAGGGCTTCTTTGTGAGCAGCTGCTTTGGTGTCTGATGTGATGTGCCCAGGTGTGGCTAATGGACAGAAAGGCTTACCTTGGGTCACTGCAAGGGCTCAGGCCACTTTTTCCTACTGGTTTCTGGTGCAACTTTACATGGAATGGTGGAGCCCGTGGATGATTTTACTGTATCTGGTACACTCGCCATTCTAAACGGAGCATCTTTGAGGTCAGAGTCATAGAGAAAGGGAAGTCACAGAAAGCAGAAGAAGTGGAAAAGTCGTGTGGGACCCCAGTGCTGGCCAACCTGCAGCTGGGCAGTGGTGATGGAGAGTTGCTAAAGTAGCTCTCAGTATGTTTGTGCTTTTGTGACAATCCTGAGCGTGGTGGTAAGGACAGAGTTTAATTTCTTCCATCTCTTCAGGTGGAAGTCCAAGACTGAGGACTGCATTAGCTGAAGGCCTTGCTACATCAGAAGGTGGCACAAGGTGGCACATGGTTATAGGGGATGTGCATAAGGGAATGTCATCAGCCCACTCTTGACGATTGCACAAAAGTCACAATGGCTCCTCTGCCCATTGATCTAATCCCTTCTTTAACATCCCACCTCTTTGTACTAGACCTGCTAACCAACACAAGAATGCCAGGAGGCACCCTCAGACCCACCTGCTGTGTCTACAGACTGGCCTAGGGTTGTGTAGTAGATGTGAGAACAGTTTTGGAAGCAGATACACTAGAGTTGGGTCCTGCCTGGGCCCAGAGTGGAAAGAATGTGGATGTTAGGGTTTTCAGGATGGAGAGCAGCACAGAACGGAGGGCCTGACTCCAGGGGGAGGCTGATAAGGAGAGGGGCAGTACTGAGGGGCTCCTAGGTCATTATAGTTTTGGATTCCTCTGGGGAAAATCTCCCTGTGGGAACTGGAGGAAGTTCCTCTTCTAGGGTTGTCCTAGGTCCTGATCGGCATCCCTGATCTGCATGCCTGATCTGCATGCACTCCATGCCAGAGCACCCCCAGGTGTGCCAGCCACACATGTCCACAGACAATGAATTCCCAGGCTCAGGCTGTGGCACTGGCATGGGTGTTTGACTTGTCCAAAGTGAGAGCTGCTGTTTGAGAACATCTTTGGTTTTTTTCTTTTCTTTTCTTTTTTTTTTTTTTTTGGCAGAACCAGGGATTGAACTCAGATCCTTGCGTTTGCCAGTCAAGTGTTTATCCTACTAAGCCATCTCCCCGGCCCCATCTTTGCTTTTTTCAAACACTTCCTACATCACAACCCAACCTGCACAAGGCTGTGCCGACCTTTGTGCTGTCCACATCCATCAGTGATGTGTGCACTGCCAAAGTGAGCAGTCTTTGGTCTTTGTCATCTGGTTCCAGTGTGTGCCTGTGTTTGTTCCTTGTGGTTTGATTACGTGTTTCCTGGGTCTGAATCCTGTAAAATTTGCCGTGAAGTTGGATCATGCTCTTTACCTTTCTTTGATTTTGAGGGTTTAAAATAGGCCATTCAGGCTGGGGAGATAGCTAGCTCTGTAGAATAAGTGCTTGCCTGGCAAACACAAGGACCTGAGTTCAATCCCTGGTTCTGCAAAAAAAAAAAAAAAAAAAGACCAATTTGACCCTGTCTTAAAATTGGCCATCCACAGTGCTAGAATCAGCTGCTCCCCACAAAGGAAGTGCTTCAGTGCTGCCCCCCACTTTTTTTTTTTTTTTTTTGTATTTAGTACAGGGTCTACAGGATATCAATACGTAGATCCAACTCATAGTGATCCTTTTGTTTTCAGCCTTCCCAAGTGCTGGGATTACAGGTGCATGCCACTATTACCCAGTCTCAGTCACAGTCTCAGCATACCAGGGATTGAACCCCAGCCACTGTGCTCTGCCTAAGCAGATGCTTTAGTCCCCTGAGCTATCTGGCCAGCTTCCCCCCACTGCAATTTCTGGAGGCACTGTGGTCTTGCTGATAACTCTTCCTCTTGACATGAAGACAGGCTCAGAGGTGCAGGGGACTTTCCTAGGTCATCCAAGGAATACATGAACTGGACTGGGGAGTTCCAGGGCCTTTGCTGTCCCAACACAGAGAATGTTAGGCTTGCTGTACTCCTTCCAAACTGCAGCTTTGGGGATTTCTATGAGGCCTTTTTGCTTATCTAAGCTCAGCCCTGTGACAACACTGTTCCTTTCAAAGGAACAGTGGTTGGGTGCCTTTTTCATCAGTGTCAGTCACCTTGAGAGTTGTGAGCAGTGCTTTCAGGCAGGAGGCCCCTTATTGACAAATATTTAGGGTCTGACATTTGGCCAGGACAGTGAGCTGTACGGGTGGGCAGAGTGACTAGGACCTCTTAAGGAGGACATGAGTGATAGTAGTTGAACTAGGGGGAGGGAGAGGCCAGCAGGCTCTGCTTGTTTTTGTTCTCAAGAAGAAAAAGGCTCCGTAGCAAAAGTCAGGGTTGGTTTGTTTCTTGCTTTTTGCTCTGTGAACTAAGTCCATGAAAGAGCAGTGTTTGTCAGTAGAGTCTGTTGGCTCAGGTGCCCTACATGCTGTGCTTCAGGGAGGCAAAGGTTGTGAAGTTTCTGGATGGATAGAGGCCACCAGTAGTCAAAGATCTCTAATGCTTACTGTCAGGCATCAACACCCTGCAGTTATCCTCAAGTGTGAGAAGTGGAGAGCCCTCCACAAACAGGTTTTTGTGATAGCTGAGCTTTACAGGTCCTAGGGCACAGAGCCATGGGTCTGAGGCCTGTGTGCCATGCTTGTACACTCAAGGACACATTTTTCAGATCAGGTGGGGCAGAGGTAGGATAGGCTCTCTTGGCCTTCTACTTCAGAGATGCCATCATTGTGTAATAATCCTGCCCCGGGCCTGTGGGCTGAGGCTTGGAGTAGAGTTTTGTGGTAATACATCATTTGCACAGTACAGTGTTCAAGTGTTCGATTCACACCTTACCTTCAGATAGTACTAAGGATGCTTAATGAAAGTGAGCCAAGAGCCAGGTTGGCCGTAGGTGAGCAGGTCCTGGTCAGTGAGACCTCTGGGGCTCTGGTCCTCTCTTGTAGCTTCACTTGTCCATAGTGGGACAGTGGCCAAGGGGCTTGAAGGTTGAGACTTAGTGCCTGGGCACAAGAGACGACCCTGCAGCTGAGGAGATGAAACTATCTGCTAGCATCTTCTGGAACCTTCTGTGAGTAGCCTGGGGAGAGTGCCCATCCCACCTGCAAGCAGGAGTGGCCTGAGAAGCCTCTCACATGGGCACACAGCTGGCATTTGCTCCCCTCAGGAATGTGGAACTTGTACCAGTTCCCCTTGCTGTCAGATTTTTTTCACAAGTAAGAAGTGTTTGAGAAGCTGGATATCTGTCATTTCCTTGGTAATGAAAATTTTCACAACTTAAAATTGTAATTTACAGAAAACTGTCAACATGGGAAAATAAAAATTCCCACAAAGACCATCTGCATGGCTACCCACCATCACCACACAGATACGTTGGGCACAAGCCAGAGACCTCAGAGCCCCATTCCACGGATACTGTGGTGTGCATTATTGCTGAAAACAAAGACATGCTTTTAAACATTTATTTATTTATTTAATTTATTTATTTTGGCGGAACCGGGGATTGAACTCAGGCCCTTGCGCTTACCAGGCAAGCACTTACTCTACTGAGCCATCTCCCCAGCCCCACATTTATTTATTTTTAAAATTTATTTATTTTGATGCAGGGTCTCATGTAGTTCAGACTGGTAGTGATCCTCCCATCTCATCCTCCCTAGCACTGGGATTACAGGCTTGGGCCACGCCACCATGCCCGCCAACCTCTTAACCCCGGGGAAGGGGTCGCCTGCTCCACTCGAGGGAGGAACTAGTCCCTGAGCTTGCATAAGCACGCGCTTAGTGGGCTGAGCTGTCTACTGACCCTTCCAGCCTGCTTTAAATAAACAGTACAAGGAGCAAAATCTGGAAGTTGAGCGGAACATCACATTAGCACCCCAACTGCAGGTTTCTTCCACTTTTTTCAGTTGGACCCGTAATGACATTTACACCCTTTTCCCCTTCATTCCCAGTTTTTGCAATTTAAATGAGGTCTGGAATTTAGACTGGTCTGACCAGTTCCTTCCACTCCATTATGGCTGATTGAGTTGCTGGCTGGATTGAGTTGCATGGAGGAGGTACACCTGTTCTGTTCAGCACCTTCCTGTTTTGTTTGGAAGGCTTGTTAAACAGAGGCTGGCATTTCTCAGGGAGGTGGACTTCTTGTTTTGGCTTTAGTGGTTGTCTCCTTACCTCCTAGGGTGTCAGCCCATGCTGGGCAAGTGAGGAGTGAGGCTCTCAGAAGCACTGCTCCTTCCCAGCTGCTGGACCTGACCTGAGCACTCCCTGGCCTGGCTCCCAAGAGTGCGTAGGAGATGCATGGTTTTAACTTAATGAGGCCTAAACCTGAGCCTCCTGCTGCTGCTTGCTCAGCAAGTTTCTTCTGGAACATGTCTCTGCAGATCTGTCCCTAAGAGCTTGAGCTGCTCTGGGTCCCTACCTTTCTGAGCTTTCTGTCAGAACTGGGTGAATGGGGGGGGGGGATAGGTTGCTTATCAGCACTTTGAAAATGGCAGTGGGTGCCTTTCTGGTGGTAGGAAAATTGTTTTCACACTAAATTATCCTTACTTAGAGAAAAAGAGTAGGAACAAGCTCTGACAATTTTGCTGTGGCAGGCACTTTTGCCAAGGGCTAACAAAGAAGTGACAGGCTCCATAGCCACCTGGCAGGGGTCTTTCCAGTGTAGCTGTCAGAGCAGTAGGAGAAGCTGCCCTCTGGCTGGATGCTTCCTCAGTTGCTGAGCACTAGAAGGGTCCTTTGTCTCAAAGCCCAGTGTGTTGTGGTTGGCTGCTGGTGGGAACTTGGGAGGTGGGGATCTGGCATTTCTACCAGGCCAGGTGTTTCTTATGTAACAGGTGGTGTCTCTGAGCCCAGAGTTCTAAGTTCTGGACAGTCCACTTTAGAGGTTGGTAGTGGAATTAGTGCTCAACTGAGGGACTTGTCCCTCTCAGGGTAAGCAGGTAGAACAGGAAAATTGCAGCTGAGCTAGGTAGAGCCACTCTCCCTGCCTCCTAGTCCATTGGGTCTGTCCCAGGGCTTGTCAAGTATTGAATGACATCTGAGGTTCTTTGGGAGATGAGCCCCAGGGTCCATTGTGTGTCTCAGCTTTGCTAAGTAGATGGCATGGGTGACACAAAGTCAGCACAGTGCTCCTGGCCATTTGCATCTGCCCTGATTGGGACAGCTTATAAAGAGTAGGAAAGCTGGGCCTTTGAACATCAGATTCCTCATGATACAGGCCCCTGTGAATCTGGCTGAAAAGACTGTCCAGGCTGACCTGGGGTGGGAGTGTGGACTTGGAGGTTGACTTCATGGACCTTGTTCATGAGCATGAGGTCACTACTTGAGGCTCTTTCCTACCCTTTCTCCAATTGTAGGGAGTGGTGTCTTGTGATCTGCTGTTCCTTTGCTGTACTGTGGATGATCACTCTTTTTCCTTTGTGGTGCTGGGAATGGAAGCCAGGGCCTTTTACACACTGGGCAAGCCCTTAACCACTGAGCCACACTGCTAGCCCTGAGCTCAAACTTACAGTCTTCTTGCCTTGGTTTCCTGAGTAGCTGGGTGGTACTGTGCCTAGTTTATGATCCCAAGGCTAGACTTCTTAATCATAAAACACTTGCTATATAGCCAGAAAAGAAAGCATGAGTCCCACTTGGAGACAGTGCTGGACCATGCTGCAGAGGTAGCTTTCCTCTTATGGCAGAGATGATATGGGCTTGGGGATAGGTCATCCTGTGGCAGTGGAATCATTTTCTGTATTTGTAAGCAGTATAGACACAGCCATGTTCTGTCACTGTAAGCTCTAAGTGGATATAAATGAGCATGTTTGTGTACATTCCTTCCTTTTAAAGGACAGCTTTTGGGTGGTGGGATGCAGTGCTCCTGAAGCCAAGTTGATCCTGAATGTTTTCTGTTTTCTATGAATTTCAGGAAGCTCTTCGTGGGTGGTCTTGATTGGAGCACGACTCAAGGTAGGTGGGGAAGGCTGGAGGTTGTGAGGCTTATCTCTTGTGACCCTCTTGGATCTGTTGAAGCACTTGACATTCTTTTGGTTTCTGGGCTTGGGACTGTGGGAGCTGATGGATCAGAGCAGTGCATGTTTGCTTTGCAACCGTTAGCTTGATCCTCTTTTCTGTCAGCCCAGGGAAAGTTGTAAACTATAGTCACTGAGGCAGGACTGTACTGTGTAAGGGTAAAGGGCTCTGAATCCAGTGGGGCAGAGTGTGTAGTGAGGTCATTGTCCTGGACTACAAATTGCCATGTGAAGCTGTCATATTTTCTGTCCTGTCCTCCACAAAGATAGAACTTAACATAGCTGTTTTCCATGGTTCTGATCACTAACTTCTAATTTAGGAGGACATAATGTAGCACTATGGAATTCCCTTGGTCCATCTCCATGGCCTCTGATTCTCTTCCATATTAGTTGCTAAGCTAGTTGACATATAGGGGTCCTTGCTGACATTTTCAAGGCAGGATGATGAGCTGGGAGAGAGCAAGTGCGTGTGTGTGTGCTGGCATGTGGATGAGTATACGCTCCAACCATGAAACATGTGCTTAATATTCTGGTTTATGTGTCTGTGCTTTTGTTCCCATCTCTGAGCAGAGACTCTGCGCAGCTACTTTTCCCAGTATGGAGAAGTTGTAGACTGTGTTATTATGAAAGATAAAACAACCAACCAGTCTCGAGGTTTTGGGTTTGTCAAATTTAAAGACCCAAACTGTGTGGGGACAGTGCTGGCCAGCAGACCACACACCTTGGACGGCCGGAATGTAAGTGTTGCCTTGTGCTCCCTGCCCTGTCTAGCCTTCAGCGTAAGTTCATCATTGAACTTCAGTGTTGTTGTAGAAACTGTTTTCATGTGGGGCTGGTTGGAAGGTTAGACAGACCACTGGGGTCCGATGGGTTTATTAAACACAGTAGCCAGTAGCAAACCAACTTGTTGTCCAGGTGGCTGCTGTTGCAGACAACTTTCTTAGAGAAAATAGCCTATGGTTACTACAGTCTGCCTTGAAACTTCCTACAGATCGATCCGAAGCCATGCACACCTCGAGGGATGCAGCCAGAGCGGACACGGCCAAAGGAAGGATGGGTAAGGGCTGAGTAGCTTCCCTGTGTGCTATTTTCTGACCTGGGTTAGGTTGGGTTTGGTTTAGTTTTGTTTTTGTGATTATTTAGTGATTCAACCCATGGCCTAAGGGTCAGGGATATAGCTTAGCAAGCATAAGCACTTGCCTGGCAAGTGTAAGGTCCTGTGTTCTATCCCTGGTACTGCAAAAAAATAAATAAAACCCATGGCCTTCATGCTGAGCTATGTTCTCAGTCCTTTTTAAAAACTGCTTAAAGAGCCCAGGAGATAACTCAGCAGTTTAAGTGCCTGCCTGGCAAGCACAAGGTCCCAAGTTCAATCCCTGGTACCACCAAAAAATAAGTAAATAAATAAAAATTTCTTAAGATAGAATCTCCCTATGTTGCCCAGGTTGGATTTGAACTTACTTTCTTTTTTTTTTTTTTTTTTTTTTGGCAGAACCGGGGATTGAACTGAGGCCCTTGTGCTTGCCAGGGAAGTGCTTATTCCACTAAGCTATCTCCCTGGCCAGAATTTGAACTTTCAGTCACCTTGGCCTCCCAGAGTAGGGGATGAGAGGCATCTGCCACCATGCCTGGCTTTCTGACTTTATATAAGAAACTTTTCAAGTATAGAAAAATTGGGAGACTAATATAATGAATACCTGAATATTCCAGTAGATCCATTAGTTAACGTTCTGCCAATATCTGTTATGTATTGTGCCTATCTCCCAATATAGATACCACTCCTAACTAGAGGTATTCTCCTAAAGTCAGAACTCAAACCCACCTTCACTGTAGTAAGGACATCATATGTCTGGTCTTTACATTTCCACAATAGTTTCATAGATGTCTCTTATCTTATGGCCTCCCTTTGCAGACTGCAGTACAGTCAAGGTCATGTCCTGCTTGTCCATTAGCTAAATCTCCAGTTTCCTGCCAGTAGTGAGATGTGACAGGCATGTAATAAACTGCCTAGTTTTTTGGCTTTTGACCCATATATGCACCTGTGAAACTATCATCACAGTAGTGGTGATGACCACATAAGACACAAAGGCGTTGGATAGAAAACAGGAGTGGTTAGAAGCAGGGGTACAAAAGGGCACCTGGGACCTGGATCAGGGAGATGGAGCAAGACTGATGTCCTACCAGACTCAACTTGCTAGACTTTCTTTGCTCATTTGTGTGGCCAGCTCAAAAATGTCTTCCTGAGACCTAACTTTTCTTGGCTAGCTAGCTGTAATTCATTCTCCCGCTCCCGCTCCCGCTCCCTCCCTCCAGGACTAGGGATAGAACTTGGGACCTTGCACTTGCCAGGGAGGTGCTTAAGCCACTGAGTTATCTCACCCAACTCAGTGAACAGGGCAGGCTGCCTATAATCCCAGCACTTGGGAGGCTGAAAACAGGAGAATCACTATAAGTCTGATCTATGTAGTGAGACCCTACAGACCCTGTCCTAAATATAGAAAAATAAAAATAAAATCTTTAGCCTTGCACTACAGAACTGTATGGAGTCTTGCTGTGTTGCCTAAGCTGGCCTCAAACTCCTGGGTTTAAGTGATCCTCCTGCTTCAGCCTTTCAAGTAGCTAGAACTTTAGGCCTATCATCTGTGCCCAACTCATGGAGCTTTGATACTGTGGCAGTTACAGTTCAGAACAACAGGCAGGGTGTGTGGTATGCCGTGTATGCACTTGAAACATAACCTTGCGTGCTGTAGATCCTATCACCTTAGTCTGCAGAGGAATGAGTCAGTACAGCTTAGTGTATTAGTTGCTCTTTGGTCTCAGTGGGTTCCTGGAACGTTTTGGTCTTGTCTTTAGCTGATTCGAAAACTAAGACAAAGTTGTCATCTAACCTGTGGGAAACCTTAAAGCCTCACTGCACACTGCTAACCCCTTTTTCTCCTTGACACAGCAGAAAGGACCCAGAAGCGATAGCAGTAAATCAAACAAGATCTTTGTCGGTGGAATTCCTCACAACTGTGGTGAGACAGAGCTCAGGGAATACTTCAAGAAATTCGGAGTGGTGAGTGCTTTGGCATGCCAGCAGCACTGGCCAGTCACAGTGACTCCTGCCCCTATGGCTTCCTGGAGGCTGAAGGTGTAGCACACATTCCTGGGCACTGGAAGCTCTCTGGTGTTCCCAGTGTCTTGTACCCTAGTCTTTCCCTTTGTGGTCAGACTTTTCCAACAAGTGGAAATTAAGCAGGTGGCCTTGTAGTAGGTAGGCCTGCAGTTCTCTTGTAACCAGCATAGTGTGAAGCAGCAGAGTGGTACCTGGCGAGACATGGGGTTTGGCCTGGCTATGGAGACAGCTGTGCCTGTGAAACTGCTATCCCTTGGTTGTTGGTGAGAGTGTCCTAGACTAGTCCATGATCCTAACCTGTGTGTGCACTTGGGTTAGCTTTTTTTCTCTCTGACACCCGTAGGGAGATGTTTTTTCTGGTCCATCCATCAACAGAGTAACACACATCTTGGAGGGGAGCTCACCTATCTACCAGGCCCCCAGGGTTGTAGGATGCTGTTTCACCCATTTCCTGCTGGATGTGTTCCAGCCATGGCAAAACTCCTACTGAGTGTGGTTTTGTTTTCTGGAAAAAGTTGGAATCTGGTGGAATTTAGACTCATGGGAGTCACAGGGAAGAACTTGGCACCCTATGGTATAGACAGCCAGGATCCTGAGCTCAGCTACTACTGGGGCTTGGTGCCAGCGAGGGTGTGAGCTGGAAGACATACTGTCCTGTGAAGAGAGACTGTCTCATGCGATCCTCGAGGATTGTGCTGCCAGCTCTTGGTGCAGTTGGTGTTTCAGGTGTACCAGGGGGTGCTGCAGTTGGATGCCAGGGAGAAGGTGATGGGCAGGGAGGGCAAGGGGAAAGGGGGAAAGGGCAGAGCACTAGGCTGCAGCTGACCAGGAGCCGCTGCAGTTGTCCTGGAGGCACTCAGTTGCTGTGAGAGAGCTGAACATACTGCTTCTATCCATGTCTCCCTTCTCTTGAGTGTGAGTAGAAAGGGGACCTTTGAGGTTTTCTGGATACTGTCCCCTGCTAGGGTGCGTAGCCAGGATCATGGTCCCTTTTCTACCTTAGCAAACTCATGGTCAGGCAGTGGGCTGGGCCCAATGGTTGTATCTACCCAGTGGGCACTGGCCTTCCACCTCTTTTCACACTTGAGACCTATAGAGGCAGCATTTTCCCTGGAACTTGCCAGGCTCAGTCAGTCCCCAGTAATTGTCCCTCAATTTTAGCTCCTGCTGGAATGAGATAGTTCCTTGACATTTGTCCCCAAACACTGCCCAGGCCTCACTCTGCCCTCTCCTTCCAGGTTACCGAAGTGGTCATGATCTATGACGCGGAGAAGCAGAGGCCTCGAGGTAACGACAGATCTTGTTTGTCCTGACCTCTGCCCTTTCCCCCTCAGATGGCAAACTATCTCACCCCAGACCCAGGCTAGGAGGTGGCCGCAGGGCATTGCTCAGTGAGGTTGAATTGGAGACAAGCCGCCAAAACCTAGGCTTCCCTCGCAGCCCTGCTCAGCCTGTCTGCTTCCCCAGGTCAGATGTCACATTGTTTTTGGCTCGTCCTTGTGAAGTTTTTATAACCAGACATGAATTCCTACATGGTTCTGTTTTCACATGTCTCCTGGAAGAGTGTGGTTCCACAGACTGTGAGCTTGCTATGCCGTGTCGTCTCTGTTCTTGCCAGTGTGGCCAGTCCCTCTCACACTTCCGCTGCACCTGCCTAGCTCAGCTTGGAACCTGGGCTTTCCTTGCTCTATCCATGCCACTCTACCCCCTACCCCCTGTTTTGTTTTGTTTTGTTTTGTTTTGCTTTTCTCTTCAGGTCAGAGGGGCAGGGGAAGGATAGGGGAGGTGCCCCTTGGGCAATCTGCACCATCTGCGCTTCATCCACACTGGTTTGGGCCCGGGGTGGCAGTGCCCACTTTTTTCCTTTTTTTTTTTTTTTTTTTTTTTTTTTTTTTTGTGGCTGCTGCTGTTTGTTGCTGCCTGCAGTTTTGGTTCATCAACTGCTTTTGAGCCAGCCATGTGCAATGGCGCTAAGTCACATGGCCCTTTATGTGCCCCGTACCCCAGGTCAACAGAGGCAGCCCCTTGGCCCACAGCATGCGCCCGCCATGCTGGAGAATAGTTTGCCATTTGAACTTCATCCTCTTACTCCATGGTTAAGGAATGTATTTCTCACTTCGTGTGATTAAGCTGTTAAGTTTTAGTCTTAATTTAACATAGACATACATATTTAGTGATGTACTTAAGTGTCTGATAATAAAATACAGTAATGTTAAGTAAGCTGTTTTTCCTTTTCTCTCTGAATTGTTTGTGATTAACGATATCTTTTTAGATTTCTCTTCTCCAGGTGCTAAATTATATCACACAGGTACAGGCCCGTCCCGCAGTCAGAGGAGGGAGCGGCTTTGCTCCAGTGGGGTGTAAACGAAGTTTCAGTGTGTTTCTGTCCCGCTGCTGCCTCTTGACAGACAGATCGTTCTAGACAGCCCGCCCCGGGCTCCTTCCCCACGACCCACCGCCTCTTGCACTGTTCCCGGACCAAGCCAGCCCTGTGGCTTCAGACACTCCTGCTGTTTGAGAAAATGTCAACTTCTCACATGTTGTCATCACCTATATTGTGTTCCAAATAATGCCTCCGATCTTGCGAAACCTCGGTGCAAGGAAGCTGAGGGCTGCTCTTGGGTGCCCCTGGTCCCCCTGTGGCCAGGCACAGCTATGCACCTGCTCTCCCAGCTGTCCTCGTCTGGCTGGGACTGGATGTAGATAGTGTTGCAGAGCCCACGCTGATGGAAGCGTGGCTGGAGCTGCCTAGAGAGTTTTGGGGCAGGCATGTGGATCCATATCCCTGAACTCAGCCTTCAGGACCGGAGAGGGTGCCTGATAGCAGAGGGCAGATCATGGGTCCTTCCAGACAACAAGCTCTTTCTTGGTTTCTCTGAATCTTTTAAGTTGGATCTGTCTCCTGCCCCCTTTTCTTTCTGCGTCTCGGTTGACTTTAAGATAGTGGATACATCCCTGTCTGTGGGACCCCACCAGTGTCTCCACCACAGAATGTGTTGTGTGCAAAAACTCATGCCTCATGGCAGCTGCAGCCCTGACTGGCTCACGCTCGCTCCAGCCTGCTGCCTCTGCTCACCTTTCACTCCTCTGGCCTCAGGTTTTATGCCTTCTGGCCTTTGTCTCCTCCCATGTGCTTTGCCTTCATGGTTCCACTCTCCCTCCTCCTGTCCTGTGCCACCTCTGCGCATAGTCATGCTCAGGTACAGCGTGTGCACGGAACATATCAGAAAGCTCTGAGCCTTGGTTCCTTCCCCAGGAATCTTGACACCTCATGCTCCTGAGCTGCCCTTTCTTCCCTACTTCCATCCTTTCCTGCCCACAGTTTTCTGTCCCTGGTCCCTGCTGGCTGGAGTCCCAGCACCCTATTTCATCAGCTTGAGAAGTCCTGTTGACAGGCTGCTCCTTCCTGGGGTCCCTCACCTGCTCCGACCCTACTCCCTACCTATAGCCTGTGGCCACCAGCTCGTGCCTCTGTCCCATGCACAGTGGCCTGTGTCGTGCTGTCCCTCTGCCGTGTGATGCTTTGTAGTACACCCTGTGCCCCTGCCACGAACACAGGTGTCACCCTGACTCAGCCCTGCTCTCAGCTCTTCCCAGCTCTTCCCTCATCGTCTTTTCTTCTGAGGTCTTCAGGCATCCCTGTGCTGCCTGCTTCTTTGTGCCCAAGCACCGAGCCATTGGGAGGTGCTGATGCACATAGGGCTGCCGCCCACATAGGACGAGACACGCCCCATTAGCTGGGTGGCCATGGTCACCCCAGACCAACTAAACTTCGTTTATACTGCCACTTTCTTGTGTTTGGGAAATGCTAAAATTTTTTTTTTTCTTTAAAATTTTCTTTTTTAATTACATGGTGCCTCTTGCTCTTGCTGCTGACAGCAGAATTTGACCTGCTGGAACCCGTTGTGGCCTGTATCTTTGTGTTTTACCTGTTTATTTACTTATATACATATAAACATACATATATTACTCTGATAGGACTCCGCGGGCTTACCCAACAGTGTTGGATAAGCTTAGCGAGGCGCTCACTGTGGTAGAACTGTACTTGGTTAATGCTTTAGAACAATATATGGCTGCTGTCAGCACTAGCTGCAAAGCAAATTGCAAGCCAAGGGGGAGAATCTGGGGTTTCAGAGAAGCAGAGCTACACCCACCCACACACCCTGATTGAGGTGGCTCTCCGATGTCCCCTCTTGCTGTGGCCACTGGCTCTTAACCTCAGAGCCAAGAGCCAGCCTAGGCCTTAGATGTACTAGACTGCTCGTTAATTGTCATGGAGACCTCTTAAGATGTGGTCTCCGATCCCACATGTCTCTGACCCAGTTCCCAAGCCCACTTTTGGGCCTGGGCAGAGACCTCAGTGGTCTGGATGGGGGATATGGACGTCACAGTTCAGCCTTGGCCACTCTGTTGAGATGGCAGCTCCCAGGCAGGGAGCCCCAGCTGGGCTGAGCATCTTCATACACGCTTAGCTGAAACCCTGGGTTGATCCCTTGGTCCGTCCCTAATACTGTTCATCATCCTGTTTTGTGTCACAACACCCTGCTACCTTGATTCACTCTTCGTCGTTGGCTAGGTTTTGGATTTATTACTTTCGAGGACGAACAATCAGTGGACCAGGCTGTCAACATGCATTTTCACGACATCATGGGCAAAAAAGTGTGTAGTTGTAGTTTTATTTTACCTTAAGATCAAACCAAGTCTTAGGCAACTTAGGGATTTCACTGGAAAGGAACATTCCTTAGCAGACAGAGGGTCAGACAAGTTTACCCTGTGGTTCCAGCTGTGTAAGGCTGGACCTAGTTCTGTCCTGGGGCTGGGGGCCCCTTCCCCAGTGGGCTGGCACTCCTGGGCTAGGGGCGGGGCATGGGGGGCCAACCTCCAGTGAGATCACAGTGTTGCCTCAGGCTTGGTTTCAGCGACCACTCCTTCAGATGTCTGCCCCATCCCCTTTGTGTAATGGCGACTTGTAATGTGACCAGCAAGGGCCTCTGAGAACTGAGGTTCCACTTAAAACTGAGAGAAATGTAAAAACATCATGAAGGATTGGTTTTTTAAATTGGGTCACTTACTGTGAAACTCCGGGACCAGCCACATGCTCTCGATATAGTACTTAACCACTGTGCAGTCAAGTGACCTCTGGTTGTTTGATCTTCATACTGTGTTGTTCCCACAGAGCTGAGTAGGGACAGCACATTGGGCCCTTGACAGTGGGGCTCCTGAGGAGTCAGCTTGAGGGGATGCCCCAGGCACCCTGCAACTAAGGCTCGGGGGCCACATCTGAGCAAGACTGCTTTTTGGTCTTTGTAAAAGCCCGCTCAGTGTTTCAGGTGGTGCTGAGCTGCCTCGGTGTGGGTCTGATGAGGCCTTCACTGATGCACAGCTCCGCCTCCTTAGGGTTGATGCCTCAGAGAAGGCCATGGCCAAGATGTGGTTCCCCTAGCCCCAGGGTCTGTGCCCTCAGTCTCCTTACCTGAGCCTTGGTTAGCAGCAGAGTGCAGTCCTTCCTGCATATGGGTGGCCTAGCATCATTTGAAGACTTCATGACTTCCTTTTGGCCCTAACTGAGCAGGAACCAATCCTTTTTTGACATTGCTTGAAGCTTTAGGTTTAAAATTAGCATGCAGATTGCAAGAGACTGGCAGCTGTGAACTAAGTTCAAAGGACTCTGCCTGCAGTATTCCAAGGTCCCGTGACATTAGAAATTTAGAGAAAGTGAGGCCTTGCTATGTGATGCAGAAAAGGCTATGTACTACACGTCGGTGCTCCGTCCCCAGGCACCTCCCCTGATTCCCCCAGCCATATCTGACCTGGCTGAGGAGACCTGGTGGGGGAGGGGCTCATTGCCACAGTAGACAAAGACTGGAGAGTCTGGCCTGCCCATTGCCAGCTGACCTTCACTGGTCACCACTTGGATTGTCAGTGGGGGCTTCTGCTTATGAAGGACTCAGTCCCCCGTGGTACCAGGTGACTGCATCTGTGTGAGCTAGGAAAGAGTAGAAGAATTATTTTGAGATTACAAGCACTGCTTTGCTTTGTAAGCAGGAACCAAATTCCCCTGAGAAGAGTGTGTGAAGACTCATTAATTTGAGTCCTTTGAAATGGGTCCCTTGGTCCTGCTGTTGCATTGCCCTGAGCTAACAGGATTCTGTTCCCATCATAGGAGTGTCCTTGGGGTATCAGGCAGGTGGGGGGACTTTGTACCTCTGCCAGGCTTCCTGTTTGTTCTCTAACAGACAGAGCCAAAGCAATTCTGAATGCATACCGCCTCCCTGTCCAGTCTGAGACCCCAAGGATAACTCCAGGTAGAATCTTCGTCTCTATTCTCATTAAAATTTATCCTAAAAATAAGAAAGATTCAGAGTCTTCCAAGCTGAGGCAGCTCTGGAACTGGGGATCCTTTTATTGTCTGGCCAGTTTGAAAGGAGGCAGAAAGGCAAGGTCAGGCCTGTGCTCAGAATAACTAGGTCGGGTAGGGTTGGCCCCATCCCCACCTGTCCCTGTCCCTACGTCCTCAGAGACTGAGGCCCTGGCCATGCAGGGAGAGTCTGGGTTGCTGCCAACACAGTATGAAGATTGCTTACTGATTCAAATGTCCATTTTATTGCATGTTTGTTTACTTTTTTGTTAGATGTAATGTAAGATTCTCTTATCACATCCATTCCCTCTGACATTCCTTTTGAGTTAATTGAGATTCTTTAAGCATTAGCCTGGGGAAGGTAAGTCTTTATCTTCCATTAGACATTTTAAATAAAATCTTAAGTCAAAACCAACTGTGTTTCTCAGGTATGCGGTAAAATACAGGATGTTGGGCTCTGAGACGCCCAACTGGGATGAGGCTGGGGAGGTGCTGATGCCTTCTGTCCCATTTTCAGGAGGGTGCTGCCGCCTTAACTCGGGTGAGACCCAGTATGGCTCAGACCTCCAAGGGTTCTTGGCTCCTGCTGCTGCCCACAGCGGTGGGGCGCGGGTGTCTTGCACTTTATCTGTTGTACCTGAGAAACATTTTTTAAGCAAAAAAAAATTAAAGAGCAAAAAAAAAATTTTTTTTTAAGAAAAAAAAATACTGGCCTAAATAAGGTTTATAGTTAAGTACTTAGTCTTAAGTTGTAAGATGCTAAGTGTAGTTGTAAGTTACTGAGGGTGTGTCTGAAGGGAAGGGGCACTGGGCTGAAGCTGCTCCCTAAACCTCAGCTCGGTTTGTTTAGGTGGAAGTTAAACGGGCTGAACCTCGGGACAGCAAGAGCCAAGCACCAGGGCAGCCAGGTGCCAGCCAGTGGGGCAGCCGTGTTGTGCCCAGTGCCGCCAATGGCTGGGCAGGCCAGCCCCCACCCACGTGGCAACAAGGATACGGCCCACAAGGTAAGGCAGTCGGAGCTTTCTCTTTCCCTCACCAAGGAGACCAGGGTTCCTGGGCCTGGCTTTTTGTGTAGCAGTTTAGGGCATACAGGTGGAGGAGGGTCTGGACACTGTCCCAGCTCCCAAAGGCACCTGTGTTTCTTTGGTTCTCAGTAGTGTTGCTGACTGTGGCTTCAGTGCTCCCTGCAATCTGGGGAGTAGTTTACTGTCACAGGAAAAGCTGCAGGAATGGCTGCTGCAGGTCTGAGCACGTGAGAGGTTAGATTTGGTTCAGTTGGCATGAGGAGTTCTTCCCTCTGCAGTCCCTGGCATGGGTATGGTGGGTAGTACCCCCAGTGCACCCTGAGGACCTGGTGGATTTGGATCTTACATTTTTTGTCACCTTTGCCAGGCAGTCTGCCCAGTGTTGCAGTGAGTGTGTGGTTGATTGCCTAGGTCTCTTAGGTCTGCAGATGCCCCCCTACCTCTGAAATGGATGTGTGTGACCTTTGAGTTTCTCAGGGGATCTCCCTCTGAAATGTGTGTTTGCTTCTGGGAAGGGATCCCTGGGCTCACACGTGGTTACTACTATGCCCTGACAGCCTGACAGAATAATTTCTGTACCCAGGCATTGCAGGAGGCTGTGTGCACTGTCCCTGTGCTCCTAATTTTTAGAGGCTGGGAGGTGTTGGTATCCTCCTTTGGAGTTGGGGTACCCCTGTCCCTCTTTAGCAAGCAGTGCCTGCCTCTTGGGGGAGGTACTGTCAGGTACTTGGGGACAGGAGGCCACTCTGACAAGGTTTAGGAAGGGCTTCATCCACAAGACAGGCTCTGATCAGTGCTGCCACCCAGAGGCCTAGGGTAGCTATGTCTCTGAGCCTCAAGAGGGATCAGGAGTCAGCCCCAGCCTGTGGCTATGGCTCCTTGGCACTGAGTATGGGGAACCTAGCATCAACCCTTCTCTTCTGTTTTCCCATCTAGGAATGTGGGTGCCAGCAGGACAGGCAATTGGTGAGTCCTTACTTGTAGAGAAAGGGGAAGAGCAGACTGCCACAGTCCTGAGGCTGCTGGCAGAGCTCCATCCATCTGGCCCTGCTTGTGGTCGGGAGCCCTGCTGGTGGTGGATAGTGGCCTGGAAGTGGTGTCCTTCCATTTCCTGTGCTAAGGAAGAAGGGAATGTGTAGGCCCCCAGTGGCCCAGACTTGCTATGTCACATTCTTCCACTCACTCTGCTCTGTGTTCCAGGTGGGTATGGACCACCCCCTGCGGGGAGAGGAGCTCCCCCACCACCTCCGCCTTTTGCCTCCTACATCGTGTCTACCCCTCCTGGCGGCTTCCCTCCTCCTCAGGGCTTCCCACAGGGCTATGGTGCCCCACCGCAGTTCAGTAAGTCTCCCCCAGCCCTTGCCTGCTCTTGCCATAGTGACTCTGGGACACAGGTGTGGGCCAGGATTATACTTTACATGGTCTTGTCAGAGATACCTGTGCCACCCTGTGCTTTCCCTGAATGTTCAGTGCAGGGTTGGAGCAAATGACTTCTGTTGCCCCTGGCTCTGCTCCTTAATGTTCAAGGTGCTCACAGTCCCTGCAGGCCTGATCTCCCTTGGCTGAGTCCTCCGAGACAAGATCTGGACATCGTGTCTTGTTTAACCACACGTCGGAGCCTTTTTGTTGTTATTTTGGTACTGAGAGTCAAACTCAGGACTTGGAACTCTGCTTGTCAGGCAGGCACTTATGCCACGGAGCTATGTCCCTTGCCCCATGAGGGCCATTTGCATGGGTGAAACCTCCACTCTTTGTTGTTTTGAGACAAGCCCAGGGTGGCCTCCTGGGTCCTGAGATTACAGGCATGTACCACCACAGCTGGGTAAAACCTCAGCGCTTGCCTGACTTTACTATACACTTTTCTTACTGGAGATTTGAATTAAAATCTGCCACCGTGCGCACACTGTTAGAGCACTTATCTCATGTCCTGCAGGTGTGGGGATCCAGGCCCCATGCACGTGTGTGGGTTTCTTGGTGCCCATTTCAAAGGTAAAGAGAAACAGGAGACACACACTACCTTACACAGTGTGGCTGAGAGACAGGTGGCTCGGCATGGAACTAGTGTGAATGTTGCCATTTTCTTTTGGTGTTAAGGGTGCGTCACATACTTGAGTGACATTTTGGGCCTCAGGTTGATTGTGGCTGAGGCCTAGAACCGGACATTTGAGTTCTATCTGGCTCTAGGGAAAAGGGTTCCCTTGTGTAACAAGATAAGATCCTGGCAGAACCCAAGGCTGTTAGCTCACTCAGCTCAGCCTTTGTCTTACTGAGCACTCGGGTTCCTTACCTTCCTGCACTTGCTTGTGCTGTGTGGGCTGGGAGCTTTCTGTCCTTTCTAAAGGACATTTTGCCATGGAATTCCTCCCTACAGCATTACATCCTGCACCTCTGGACACAGGCCCAGGAGAGCAGGTCTCTTGTGCGGGTTCAAGGTGGAAACGTTGCCAGATCTGGCTGCACGTCACAGCTTGTGCCCTCTGTTTTATCTGCAGGTTTTGGCTACGGGCCTCCACCCCCTCCACCGGATCAGTTTGCCCCTCCAGGGGTCCCTCCTCCGCCTGCCACACCTGGGGCAGCACCTCTGGCCTTCCCGCCCCCTCCATCTCAGGCTGCTCCAGATATGAGCAAGCCCCCAACAGCCCAGCCAGAGTTCCCCTACAGTCAGTATGGTGAGTGCCTGCAGCCCCTGTGTGTCCTGCTTCCAGAGGCCTCTGGGCCTGCTGATTTGGGAGCCCAAGGCCAGGCTTGGGAGGTAGATTCTGCAGTCACTCTCGGGACTCGAGGCCTTACTGTGTGTGTCAGGGCCCCTGGCCTGACCTTTTCCCCTTGGTTGGTTTGGTTTCTCCAGCAGTCCTCTGTAGAAGGCTCAGGGCTATAGAAGGCCCTGGCTGGGTGACAGGCATCAGGGTGGGCTGGGGGCTGGAGACAGCTTGTCACCATGTGGATAGTGCCTGGATAGACCCTGGGGGTGAAGGTGACTGTGGGGCCTGGGTCATGACACTTGTCTCTCCATGTCTGTCATTCCTACCTGGGGCCCAGTGCCAAGGTCTACCTCAGTCAGGACAGATAGGGGTCTGGGGGTACCTATTCTGGGCTCCTGTGGAACCTGGGGACACTTGGCGTAGTAGATAGGGTCCAAGAGATTCACTGCCTGTCAGGCAGGTGGACCTCAGCCCTGAGGGACTTCTTGTTAGCGTGGGTGGATGGATGGTGCCATCACTGCACACACTGGTTCTTGGGTTTGGTGTTTTCTTTCTGAAGCTGATTTTTTTCCTTGAGGTACTGGAGATTAAACCAGAGCCTCTGCACTGCATTAAATAAGTCCTCTGCCCTTTCAGTTTAACTTCACATCATCATCATCATCATCATCATTATTATTATTATTATTATTATTATTATTATTGATGTATTTAATACAGGGTCTCACTACACAGATCGGACTTGTAGTGATCCTCCCGTTTTCAGCCTCCCAAGCACTGGGATTACAGGCACGCGCCACCACACCCAGTTTCATTCCCATCTCAGCGTGCCCTGGGGGCAGGGCTAGCACAGCATGCCAAGGATCAAACCTTGGTCCCTGCACTTGCCTAAGCAGGCTCTTTAATCCACTAAACTATCTGGTCGGCCCTTACATTAGTTCTTGACCATTGCATAGCTCTGGGTGCCATGGCTGCAGGGAGCCGAACACCCATGTAGGGCCTGCTTCTGACTCCTGTGGTTGCCTGGGCCTGACTCTTAGGGTCAGGCTGAGCAGCCAGTGCTGTGGGTGCCACCTCTCTGCTGCCCTCCCATATCCCTGGACGGGGGAACCTCTGGGCCAGGGCAAGATGGATACTGGCAGTGCCCTCAGGATCTCTGCTGGCTCCAGGAGTGCCCAGCAGCATGTCCGCTAGTGCCCCAGTTGGGAGCTCAGGCCCGGGGCAGGCCAGAGCAGGGTCCAAGCTATCCACATGAAGATGGTGCTGCCCCCTTTCCCACCAAGATCTCCTACCTTGAGGTTGGTGGTGTGTGTGTCTGGGTCTTGTTTAGGGACAGAGAGCCTGCCCAGTGGATATCATCGCTCTGACACTGGTTGGTCAGCAATGTGCCCCATACCCCTATTAACCATCAAACTGGCTGCCACTTTGAGATTTGGGCCTTGCAGGCTCTGGGCCCAGCCCTGAGATGTCCCTGTGCTATGCTGGAACGTGGGATGGGCCTGGCCTGGAAAGTGCACACACGAGCGAGAACAAACTCTCAATGCCCTGGGTCTCTGGCAGCTGGATGGTGTGTAGCAAAGCCAGATGCCTCACCTGCCTCACCTGAAAGCACCAGGAGAACGCTGGATCATGTAGCCTGTGAAGGATTGGGAAGCCTCCTACCTTCTGTGTGGGTCCTACCCATGAGGGTTTAAAGATGAAACTCGTGACTTGTCTCTTTGCTGGTGTGCCCCCAGCCAGGCTGCGTCCCTGGTGCCTTCCTGCCCTGTGGGGCCCTCACACTTGTCTTGAGTCCAGGCTGCTGCCCAAGGGCAGAGCTGATGGGCATGTGGACTGCTGAGGCCCAGAACTCACAGCGCTCTCTCCCCAGCAGGTTACGGGCAGGACTTGAGTGGCTTTGGACAGGGCTTCTCTGACCCCAGCCAGCAGCCACCCTCCTATGGGGGCCCTTCTGTTCCCGGCTCAGGGGGCCCCCCCGCCGGTGGCAGTGGCTTTGGACGAGGTCAGAACCATAATGTGCAAGGATTCCACCCCTACCGACGCTAGGACAACGCCATGTGGACGTCCGCACCGCTGAGAGCAGGATTTGAAACTTGTGAACTTTTGACAATCAGACTTGTCGGAAAAATAGCGACTCAACCTGGGGGTGGGGGGAGGGTAGAGGCCTGAAGGCGGCTGTGGGTGTCCGGACTGCAGTTTTTAAATACATTTCTTTCTCTGACCCATCAGCACAATAAAAAAAAAGTCACTGGTTCAACAACAGGGTTTAAAAAATGTCTTCAGCTTTAATTCAAGACTTCAGGTTTCTTTTCCTTCCTTTATTTTGAGATTTATTTTCCTGAGCCTTTTGTTTTACCGTATATTGTAAACTTTTATGTTAAAAATATACATTTACAAATTGTGAGATTTTTAAGAGAAATTTTCTACGATGTATACTGGCTTATTTTTTAATTTAAAACAGGGTTTGGTTGGCACTGGTGGGGTGGGGGCATTTTTAGCCCCCTCACTCCTGGTTGGGGGTTGGGACTTGTTGGTCCAGAAACTCTGGGAGCTAAAGAAGAAATCTACTGAGTGTGTTTTTGTTTTTTGTTTATTCCTTGCTTTTGTCAGCTGGTTACCTGGTGGCATCTGTAGGCAGGTGACTTCCTGCCGGCCACCTGGTCCAAGCGGCAGCGCTGACACTGAGGTGGCATGGACCCCGCATAGTAGGCGAGGCCTTGCTGGAAGACCACCTCCCTCGGGCATGTGGCTTCAGGGCACTTCCCATTGACCAGTTTGACCCTGGTTTGAATAAAGACAAGTGCGTTTGGATTAGAAACCCACATCGTGTCCTTCTTTCTCTTCTGATCTCGCCTGTCCTTGCTTTTCCCAAGATGTGTCAGGGAAGATGTAGAGCCCAGATGTGGCCCAGCCTTACGTATGTGCATGTGAGCAGAGCCTGGGGACCTGGCTTGTGTGGGTAGAGGCCTGGGATCCTACAGGTATGAATATGGGCATCTGGTGTCCATCTCCAGTTGTCTTTGGGGTGCATTTGTGGTTGGTTTAATCTCAGCTCCAATCCCCCACCTTGTATTGGAGCCTAGGGCCACAGTACCACTGTTGGACTACTTCCCCTTCTCAGGTCTCTCATAGTTTGCCCTGGAAGCAACACCAACAGTGTCTGGACATTAGGACAGGGAGGAAGGACATCTTCCGACCATTCTGCTGTAGAGGGAAGATGAGGTATTGGGCATACCTATAATCATAGCACTTGTAAGGCCAGGGCAAGACTGAGTTCAAGGCCAGCCTGGGGTACACAGTTCAATGTCTCAAAACAATTTATATAGCCAGACTTTGTGGCATATATCTATAATCTCATCATATAGGCCGAAGCAAGAGGAGCTCAAGACCAGCCTAGATTATTTTATTTTTTTTAAATGGGGTCTCCCTATTTAGTTCAGGCTAGTTTTGAGTTGAAAATAATTCTTTTGGGCTGGGGAGATAGCTCAACGGCTTAAGCACCTGCCTGGTTCACAGTTCAATCCCTGGTACCATAAAAAAAGAAAAAGTGATCCTCTTCCTTCAGCCTCCCCAGTGCTGGGATTAAAGGTGTGCACCATATCTGCAGAACCTGGACTATAGTAAGACCCTATCTAAAAAAAAAAAAAATCAACTTTAAAACTTGCTGGCTTAGCCATGATGCCTTACCAAGAAAAAAGTCTAGCATGTTGGTACACATCTATAATCTGAGTACTCAGGAGACTAAGGCAAGAGAATCCTTGCAAGTTTGTGGTCATCTTGGTCTCCATCCAAGACCCTGCTTCAAATACTAAAAGAGCTGGGGCCACCAGGCATGGTGGTGTATACCTGTAATCCCAGGACTTTGGGAGGCTGAGGCAGGAGGGTTGTTGAGCGTTTCCGACCAGCCTGGGCTACACTGAGCTCAAGGCCAGCCTAAACTGCACAGAGACGGCATGGTGGCACGCCTGTAATCCCTATCTCAAAAAGACCATAAGAAAAACTGGGGATATAACTGAGCCCAAAAGCCTTGGGCTCAATCTCAAGTCACAGTGCTGAGGACGGTGATGGACCCTTAAAATCCTAGGTACAAGGCAGGCAGATTGCAGAGTTTACTGCCAGCACATGATGGTATTTCACGGAGGCCTGGGCTGGCAGAGAAGCAGCCTACGGTCGCCATCCCTGGTCATATTTGTAGTAAGATAACCAGTTGCCACACACCCCTGGTACAGAGACTGACCATGGAGCTGGCCCCAGTATTGCCTTTGTTCCCTACTCTGTTTCTACCACACCAATTTAGGAGAGTTGGTGTCTCAATTACTTTTCTCTCACTGGGACAAAATACCTGATGCCCAAAATTAAGGAAGGAAAAGTTTAGTACAAGGGGCTGGAGAGATGGCTCAGTGGTCTAAAGCACCTACTTGGAACAAGCTTGACAAAGTATAGGGACCGCGGTTCAATCCCCCAGCACCACATGCCAGCCCTGCCCCCTGGTGGGCTGAGCTGGCCACACACACACAATAAATAAATGTTAAAATTAAAAAAAAAAAAAGTATGTAAATTATTTTTTAAAAAAAAGTTTAGTACAGGGTCTCACTACACAGATCAGACTCCTAGTGATCCTGTTTTCAGCCTCTGAAGCACTGGGATTGCAGGTGAGCGCCACCATGCCCAGTCTCAGTCACTTGTCTCATCGTGCCCTGGGGGGGTGGGGCCCATACGGCATGGGCATCAAATCCCGGTCCCTGCATCTGCCTAAGAGGGTGCTTTAGTCCCCTGAGCTATCTGGCCAGCCTGGAAAGGTTTATGTAGCTCACACTTTGGAGGTTTCAAGTGCATTCTCAGCAGGCTATAAGGTAGAGTGGCACATGGCAGAGGACTGCAGTTCATGGTGGTGGCAAACAGCAAGAGCAAA
>NW_004524626.1:6437169-6450569 GCF_000260255.1 Octodon degus
GCTGGGGATTGAACCGCGGTCCCTGTGCTTTTGTTTAGCTTAGCTTGTTCTAAGCAGGTGCTTTAGACCACTGAGCCATCTCACCAGCCCCCTTGTTTTTAACCAGGAACCAAACTCAGAATCTTGCACTTGACAGGCAAGTGCTTTGTGTCACTTGAACTACATCCTCAGCTCTCCACTTGGCTTCATTTTTTAGGCACTGCTGGGGATTAGCCCTGTACCTTGAGCTCACTAGGCAAGGGCTGCACCCTCATTCCGCACCTTGAAATTGCTTTATGTGTCCTGCTCAGAAATGAATGTTGTGTGGCCTTCCCAGCCATCCGCCTCCAGCACTTTCCCTGTTTCCTAAATGGAAACTCTCATCCCTGCACCCACAAGTCCACTTCCTGTCTCTGGTTTTGCCTGTCCTGGTGGCGTTTTCCATCCATGGAGCCCATGCTGTGTGTCCTCTGTATTGCTTGTTGAACATGGTATCCTCAAGGTCCCTCCACACACCCTCACTGCTTTTGGTGGCCAACCACTCCGTGTGTATCCACTGATGGACATTTGGGTTGCTTCGACTTGTGGATTTTGTGAACATAGGTGTACAAATACCTGTGCAAACCTCTCCTGTCAAGCTGGGCATGGTGGTGGTACATGTTTGTAATGTACAGCCTTCTTGAGGGCTGAGGCAGGAGGATTGTTGTGAATTCAAGGCCATAGGGAGTACCTGCTTCCCACATCCTGGCTGCCCAAAAGCAATCAAATCCCTCCTTTTAATTCTTTCCACCTACTTCTAGAAGCAGAATTGTTGCTTCATACAGTTTCACATCTTAACCTATTGGCCTTCAAATTTACAGTAACAATTCCAGTGACATAGAGAAATACCACTCCTCTAAAGCTCTATTTACCTCTCCTTTATTTGTGATTCTTATTTTATTTATGTTTTGTCTTTTTGAGACAGGGCCTTGCTATGCAGTTCAGGCTGGCCTTCTGCTCACTTTGTAGCCAAAGCTGGTCTTGAATTTGCAACAATCCTCCTGCCTCAGCCTCCCCAGTGCTGAGATCACTGGTGCACTCCACCGTGCCCAGCTTTTTTTTTTTTTCTCGTGATTTTTAAATTTTTTAAATGTTTATAAGGTTCCCACAGTGTTGCTCAGACTCAATCTTGCTGCCTCGGCCTTCAGTAGCAGACCCTAGTGCCACACACCTGGTTAAATCTATTATTTATTTTAATTAATTTAGTACAGGGTCTACAGGGCTCACAACACAGCTCAGACTCAGTGATCCTCCTGTTTTCAGCCTCCCAAGCGCTGGGATTACAGGCATGCACCACTACACCCAGTCTCAATTGCAGCCTCAGCACACTCCAGGGCAGGGCATGCCGGGGATCCAACCCCGACTGCTGCACTCTGCCTAAGTAGGGACCAACCCTTACCGCTGCACTCTGCCTAAGTAGGGGCTGTAGTCCACTGAGCTATCTGGCTGGCCCTAAATCTACTATTTATGGAGATGACTTTATATGTATCCAGCAACATTTTGCTGATAGTTCCTAGGTTTATATAACCAATTGTGGAGCAGGTCTGTAATCTCAGCATTTGGAAGGCCAAGCCGAAGGGATGGATACAGGTTTGTTTGTTTTTTTAAGTTTCAGAGATGTATTAATCTGTTAATAAACTCCAACAAATAAACATGATTTCATGCATTTAAACGAGAAGAATTTCCTGGTTCAATGGAAAATTGTGCAAATGGCTTCTGAAAGACCTTCATTTTAAGCAGCTTTATAGTGGATACAGGTTTGAGGACAGCCTGGGCTACACAATGAGTTTAAGGCCAGTCTGACCTATATGACTCAAGGTCTTGTCTAAAAGAGAGAGGTAGGAGAGGGGAGGGAGGAGGGGAGGGGAGGGGTAAGGAAAGGAGAGGAGGGGAGAGGAGAGAAGAGGGGAGAAGAGAGGAGAAGAGAAGGGAAGAGGAGGGAAGAGGAGGGAAGACAAGGGAAGAAGAGAAAGACTATTAAGAGCCTGGCCAGCTCTCTGTCTTCCCTTTCAGTTCTGGCGCCTACAATGTCCATACCACATGGTTCTTGTTTCCGTCCCCCAGTGGGCCGGAAAACTTTGAACCAAACCTTTCACTAGCACTAAATGCTCCATAAATATGTCTAGATCTGTGCCTTTGCGTAGATTACAGAGCATGCGCCTGAGGCTCCAAAACAGCAGCAACACATACGATGTTTGTGAGGGTTAGCCTATTCTAGACCGGACCCCTTTGAGGCCCCCTGTCTGTATTTTGCCCTCCGGACAGCAGGGGGCGCGCGTCTTCTGAAGGAAGACAGAGGTGCACACACGGTTAAGTGGCCGTAACTGCGCGATAACTGCGCAGGCTGCCGCGCGATAACTGCGGAGACGCGAAGAGGGCGGTCTTTTCCGAAGACCTGGCAAGATGGTGAGTGTAGGCTTTGGAGGTTCCGTGGCAGGCCTATCCGGCGCCATCCGAGGTCTGGCCGTCCTGTGGGGACCGGGGTTAGGACCTACGGTTGTGGCGGTCTGCTTCAAACCTCCGAGGCCGCAGATGGGCACCATGGGGCGGGCCTGGTGGTTCTTGGACGGGGAAGGCCTGTTCGATCCTGCAGTCCCAACCGAGCCCTCGTAGCCGAAGTCGCATGTACTTAAATGGTACGGCCTGGGGTTAGTGTGACCGTGCAGGTTTCCATGGGGCTGCCGGGGATGGGTCGCTAGCCCCCTTCACCACCGTCCCGCGCTCGTGCAGGCGGAAGTGGAGCAAAAGAAGAAGCGAACCTTCCGCAAGTTTACCTACCGCGGCGTGGACCTCGACCAGCTGCTGGATATGTCCTAGTAAGGGGCGCGGCGGGAAGACAAGGGGCGGGAGGAGGAGAGAGTGCCGTCGGCGTTAGGGTAGAGCGTGGCATGTGTGGGCTGTGGGAGTGGGCGCCCCAGGGGAGACGGGACGCGCGGTGCCCTTGGGCGCCAGGCTGGCTGGCTTGCTTGCTACAGTGGAGATTGAACCCAGGCCCGTCCTACTGAGTTAAGCTCCTCTTTATTTTGTGTGTGTGTTGGGGGGGGGCGCTCGCTAAATCGCGGAAGTACTAGGTGAGGCTCAAATTGGATTTCTCCCCTGAAAAGTTGACCTTTTCTGTGAAGAAACCCACTGCCAATATTTTCTGCATTTTGTGCCAGTTTCTGCTGAAGGGCGAGAGCAGACTTGGCTAGTCTGCAGAAGGCAAATGTTTGAGCCTGTGCGCTGGTAAAATTGTTCAGAACGTTGGAGCTTTTATTTAATTTGGATGCTGTTTACTGTTTACAAATGAACTTCATCCATTTGGGAATGTAGACAGCACGAGTAGCCCAGGTGTGTTGTGAAAACAGTGAGGAGGTGGCTTGTACAAGTACGAGTGGGTGGGAGGCCCTAGCGCCAGGACAAAGGGGAGGGGATCCGCTGATAGCAGTGAGACCTGGTGACCCTGGTGAGGAAGTTGGCATAGAGGATCTAGCTGCCTTGGGTGCCCCCCACTCCAGCCCTGGGGATTGAGCGCTGTTTTCCAGACAGGGTCTCAGCTGTGCAGTTCAGGCTGCCTTGAGCTGAATTTGTAGCCCAGGCTGGTCTAGAATTCACAGTGAGCCTTCTGCCTCAGCCTCTCAAGTGCTGGGATTATAAGTGTGCACCACCATGCCCAGCTAGAACCCAGAGCTTCCCCAACCCCTTTTTAATTTTATTTATTTATATTTATTTATTCTTTTATTTTTTAATGTATTTGATTGTTAAAGGGTCTCACTGTTTGGACTCTTAAGTGATTCTCCTGTTTCAGCCTCCCCAGTGCTGTGATTACAGGTGTGCCTGGGATTATTGGTGTGTGCCTCCACACCCACCAGCGCACCCAGGACTGGCAGGCTCAGCCGGCCCTGGAGGTAGGGCTGGAGCAGCATGTGGTGCTGTGGAGTGAACTGCGGTTCCTGTGCTTGGCCTAAGTAGGTGCTTTAGTCAGCTCAGCTATCTTGCCAGCCCTTATTTTTTTCTTTTCCTAGAGACTTTCCACTGAGCGACATCCTCAGCCTTCATATTTTACTAAGTTGCCGGAGCCTGGCTCCCAACTCCTACTGGTGCCACCTCCTTCCAGAATGCTAGCATTATCCTGTCTGCACCACCACATGTTATCTGGAGCTTATAACAGGCTGCTGGCTGGCTGTGGAGACGCCTCCTAAGATTTTGGGGGAGGGGTGCCTGGGATGAACCTGGGCCTTTGGGCATGCCCGAAAGCACTGAGCTGCAGTCAGCCCTGTTAGTATTTCAGGCCAGTGTTCAGCTCATGTAGTTTAGACTATAGTCCTACTGCCTCAGCCTCCTGAATGCTGGGAGTACAGGTAGGTGTCACCAAACCTGACTTCCTGGATCCTTTGGAAGATGTTGGCCTGAGTGCAATTTCCAAGCTGCCACTTTAGAGAGACTTGAGTATTCAGTTCTGGTTAATGCTGTCTAAACAGTCTCATGGTGGTTCTTAAGTGCTAAGAATTCCTAGTGCAGGACAGGGGTGTCCTTGTAGGGAGCAGTGCCAAGTCCAGTGAGATGCAGGCTGTGTCCCTGGGAATCACCCCTTCCTGATTCTCTGCCCCTGGGAGTTGGGGGTCTCAGTTCACCCATGCTATCTACCTGTCCCCAGTGAACAGCTGATGCAGCTCTATAGTGCTCGGCAGAGGAGGCGGCTGAACCGTGGACTTCGGCGGAAGCAGCATTCGCTACTGAAGCGTCTACGCAAGGCCAAAAAGGAGGCACCACCCATGGAGAAGCCCGAAGTGGTGAAGACACACCTTCGAGACATGATCATCCTGCCCGAGATGGTGGGCAGCATGGTGGGTGTCTACAATGGCAAGACTTTCAACCAGGTGGAGATCAAGGTGCGTGTGGGGCTTGGGCTGGGGGAGTGGGGTGGGTGGGCACTATCTTGGACAGTCCCTGATGCCTGCCTGTCTTGACCCCTGCAGCCTGAGATGATTGGCCACTACCTGGGCGAGTTCTCTATCACCTACAAGCCCGTGAAGCATGGCCGGCCTGGCATTGGTGCCACTCACTCTTCGCGCTTCATCCCCCTCAAGTAGCCACCTGGCCAATAAAGCCACCACTGCCCCCAGTCATGTGTATGGCCTGTCCTTCTGCTCGTGAGCTCCCGGAGGGTCCTGGGTCAAGATCCTAGCACAGGACTCAGGTTGGACATATGGGGCTGTGGATAGCAGCATACAACCCTTAGTTTTCAGTGTTCATACCCAACAGCTATACTCAGCATGATTGACCTTGGCTACCGCTCAGGATCCCCAAGAGAGAAAGGGGCTGGGCCTGATGCACTGTCTCCCTCACCCACATCCCAGTTCTAGGGCCTTTGCTCTCTGTCTTCTGGGTGAGGTTGTGCAGATGAGGCAACAGGGTGAGCAGCAGGATCCCTCTGCTACCTCTAGGGAGGCCCCATCCCAGGTGTGTGCCTGCCTAGGGCCTCAGGACAGTCTTTGTGGAGTTTTCTATGGCTAGCATCTGTAGTCCACTGGACCTGGAGTGCGGCCTTACTGGTACCTTCACTTGCCTTGGTCAGAGAAGTCTCCAGCAGTAGGGTCTCACTAAACTCCCAGCTTAGGACAAGGTTGTCTTTTTCTATACGGTAAGATACAGGCAGGTTCTGCTGAGTCCTCTAGACTCAGCCAGAGCTGCCTGGGCAGCAGTGGGTTCCTTGGCGGGCACTGAGGGAATTGAGTGTAGTCAGGCTGTGGCCTAGGGGAGTGGAAGAGCATGCTGCCTGATTCCCTGCATGTCTGGTGGAGTAGCCTCGGTGGGCAGAGTTCCTGTTGGTCCCCGTGTCTCAGCTTCAGCATTTGCTCGTGCAAGTGATTTGGAATCCAGAATTCAAGGATAGAGGGTAATTGGATTTAATCTCTTCCTAGGAGGAGTTGTAAAGCAGAGGAAAGACTGCCTGAGGCTCAGCTGCTCAGGAGGCTTAGGAAGGAGGATCTCAAGTTTTGAGTTCTGCCTAGGCAACATACGAAGGCCAAGTAAAAAGGACTGTGGGTGTAGCTCAGTCCATGACCCTGGGTTCAGTCCACAGAGCTGTGACCCAGTAGTGAAAGGTGGTGTGCAGGGTAGGCTTGAGCTGGGACTGTCCTGTCCAGTGGGCTCGATGGTGGGTGGTGTTGAGCTCAGTCATGTGCAGCAACTCTAGAATGGTGCTGGAGTCAGAGTGGTGCCAGGCTGGGCGGGGACTTGGGCTCACCCTAAAGCCCTTTCTGAGTCACAGGTACCATGAGGTGTGTGACTGCATGCCAGGGTCCTTCCTGTGGAGCATTAGGGTCTTCCTGACCCACCTTTGCATACTTGGCTACAGCCAGTAAACAAAAGCATGCAGTGCCTTAGGCTTTACTGGACAAACACTCCTGCCCATAGCAGTGCACATTGCGGTGGGAAGGTCCTGTATCCCAGGCTGCTCCAGGGTACAATTGGCCTTTTAGGCCTTTGCTGGAAGCACTGCAGCTGGTCGCTGCTTGCACCCCTGTGGTACTTGGTGACAAGAAGAAGCCATTGATGATCAGGAATAAGAATCCATGTTCTAAATACAGAACATTGTGTTGGAAATGGTTTGTCCTGTGCTCCATTTGTGCCAGCCTACATGGTACCCTCATTCCAGGAGCACTTGGGGGCATCAGAAAAGAATGGGGCCTCTTACCCAGGGTCACTGTGCTGCCTGGCCACTACTGACTGCAGGCCCATCCTCTGGCCACATTCACACCTTTGGTCTCTCCTGGCACTTCACTGGGCACACCCAGAACCTGAGTGGGTGTCCCCTCCAGGTTGTTTGGGGTTTTTTTATGTATTTGGTACAGGGTCTCAGTACGTAGATCCTACTCAGTGTTGTTGCTGCTTTCAGCCTCCCAAGCACTGGATGTGCCACCACGCCCAGTCTTCAATATTACTCATTTGGATGAACAGACTTCACACCTGGCAGGGAAACCTAACCCTAAATTTAGAATTGGCTATGAAAACGGCTTGGTGGCGCACAGCTGTAATCCCAGCGCTCGAACGGTTGAGCCAGGAAAGTGCGAATTTGGACCACCCTGGGGGGGCTACAGAAGAATACAAGGCCAGCCTGAGGTGCATAGTGAGTCCAAGTCTTTTATGAAAAGGAGATTTCTACCTTTTCCTCCTGGCCCAGATTTCCCATCATTTAGTCCCAGGCCCCCTCCCTCCCTTGCTCCTCAGGGTCCTGGAATGCCTTTACGCGGTCTATAGTTCGGCCTCTGCCCTTACCTTTCCTGCTGAGGCAGCACTTCGCGGCTTTCCTGACTTGGCCCAGTGGAGGGTGACACACCCTCCATGGTCCACTTCCGGCAAACCCGCAGTTTACCCATGACATCTGGGCCTGCGCAGTGCCTTGGTCAGGCGCTCTCCACGGTCTGTTCTCCCGACGGCCGGCAGAGGGCACTGCTGCAGGCTGCCATAGACCGCCAGTCAAAGCCCAAGTCATTGGTAGAGCATTATGAAACGCCCTGTGTGCTGGCGCACGCCTACATTTTACCACTTTACGATGCTGAAGCAGGAGCATCGCAACTTCCAGCACATTATGGGCAATTTACGAAGACCATGTGTAAAGTACTGGGGGTGTAGCTTACAGAGCAAAGTCCAGGGTTCAACCGTAATTGCTCCCCAGCCCATCCAAAAACTGGAGCCTGCCCTGTGGCCCAGGATCCCAGTGACCTGCCCAGTGCCTTCCCACAACTCTGCAAGCCCCTTTCTGGTCGCTCAACCACCAGGTCCATTCAAGGTGCCTTCCCACAGCCTGCAGGCTACTGGCCCTGCCCCGACCTTTCCTGCTTGGCTTTCAGTGGCCCACCATGCTGTCCTCTGGTTTAGTCTTCCAAGGGCAGAAGTCTTCTCCAGTTCACTGTACAGGGACTGGCACACTAGGTGCTTAGTACATGGTTAAATGACTATACCAGCGATGCCATTTCCGTTTGAGCCCGGCAAATAGGTGGGCACACAGCAAATGTTTGCTGAGTGACTAATGAATTTGAGTCCCTGGGTGGATTCCGGAGGCACCCAAGCTTCTGCCCCAGCAGTGACTGTCCACGAATGCAGCAGACCACACCAGGGCAGTCTCTGTCCCTTCAAGACCGATCTGCCAGGGGGCCTGCCCATTAGCTCAGTTGTTTAAGTGCCTGCTTAAACAAAGCAGTCAGGCTCAAGATGCTCTGGTTCAAACCCAGTTTCTCACAGGAAACCAGAACTGCCCTCAAGGAATCTTCAGGCCGCCGAAGAAAAAAAAAAAAAGACCGATCTGCCAGCCCTTCTTCCTCCTGCTCCACACCCCTTGCCAACTCTGGAGCGTGCCCCAGCCCCATGGGAAGCCTGCACCTCCCTGTCTGTACACAGGGCCTCGACCGCTCTTGCACTCTCAGGGCCTCGTGCCACTCTGTCAGGGAGAGGCTCACCCAGTTTCCCGGAGACCCATTCCTTCGGCCCTTTCCGGGAGGAGCCGCAGCCCGGCCCCGCCGAGTGACCCCTCCCCTCTCAGCTTTTGCGCAGGCGCACGGCGCCTGGGCCGCAGCCCCCACCCCCACTCCTCGGCTAAGGGGCGGGGCGCGCACTGTCCGAGGCGGCGGCAGCTCCATGGGGCTCCTGGGGCTCCTGAGCCTGCTGCACTCGGCCTTCTTCGGGGACCAGGTAGGGAACGCGGGACCTGGTAAGGGGCGAAGGTCCGGCCCCAAGAGCGGTAGACAAGGTGGGGTCCAGGCCGTGGGAATAGCGGCCCCGATGGCGGGGAGGTGGGGGGTGCACAACCCAGGGCGCTGAGGCTTGAAGGGTCGGGGGTCTGGCTCAGTTGCCTTGGAGACGGTTGCCACGGAAGACGCCGCGGGATGTTCGCGGAGCTGAGAGCCCCTCCTCTGCGCCGCAGCGACCCCCACCCCTCTGATATGCGCAAGCGCGCTGTGCCGGCCCAGCCCTCTGCCTGGGAGCGAGACCCTTGGGCCGCTCCCCTCAGTGGGGACGAGAACACACATGCACCGAGGCACATAAAGACTGCGGTGGAGTGCACGGTGCAGAGGTTCCGCGTGTACAGGATGGGGGTGCAGGGCCACACCCTGCAATTCTGTAGTCCTCAGTTTCCCCATCTGGGCGCCTGCTTAGGGCCCACTTCAGTTCCCCAATGCTGACATTTCATTATATCCATCCCACCCAACCTGAGCAGTTCGCCTCGCCGTTTTGAGTCCAGCGGTATAACATCCCCTGTTGAGGGGAAACTGAGGCTGGGGATGCACTGAGAGAGCCCAAGGTGACCCGGCCTAGAGCAAGCCCAGAGCTTGTGCGGGGAAGGGCAGCTCTGCGGAGAACTAGGGCTGAGGTCTGGGAACTGTCCGTGGTGCTGATGGGTGTAGATGGGGGCCGCATGCTGCCTGCTCCCCGCTGGGGAAATTGAGGCCCACCACCGCGGTGCCCTGCACTGGCAGACTCTCCCCGCCGGTTAGGGTTCTGCTCCATCACCCAGTTCGCGGCATCCTTGTGTTTGCGTCATGACCTGGTGCCTTTGGGCCTCACTGTACCCTATACTCTGTGCCCGGGTGGGCAGCCCATTTTACTCCCAGCCCTGGAGATCAGAGGAATATCAAGGAGGCAGGTTGGGCACCAAGAGGACACAGACAGCCTGAGGTCCAACAGGAGGGCCAATGGTACTCATGAGTAACCCTTGCAGGCTGGAGTTGGGGGCTCCCTGGCTGGGGGTGGGAGTAAGCCAGCTAGGAGGTGGGAATTCTAAGGTGGCAACAGTGAGGGCATGAGGCCTCTCAGGAAGAGGACCTCAGAAGGGCCACCCTGTGAGGCAGTGGTGGGTCCTCACTCATGTCCTGGAAGCCGGCTCTAGGAAGCTCTTGTGCTTCTGAAGTGTTCAGCAATACCCAGGCCTGACTGTAGTTCAGGATCCAATGTCAAGAACTGGGAGCCAATGTCAGGGGTGTTCTGTGTGGAGCCAAGGGCACCTTGCCTTGGGGTCTCAACTGCCATATTCCTCCAGCCTGAGGACCATCCATCCTCCAGGCACACATAAAGGAAGGAGGGGAGGAGGCCTACCGACCCAGGAACACCAGAAACATTCTTCCTTGTCCTGACTCAGTTTCCCGATGTGTATCAGGGTGGGACTGGCCACTGGACACCCTCCCCTTAAAATCTCCTGCTTCAGAAAGCCCTGAGGAGCTGTGACATGTGAGACAGTGGAGGAAATGGGAATTAGTCTTTGTGAGGGAGGCAGGGGTTGATTGATCCACCCACCACACTGTGAGCAAAACTGGAAACTGAGGTCAGGGAGACAAGGCCAAGATCACATGGAGAGGAGATAGAGCTCAGGTAGGGCTGTGGACTCCATATCCCAGCCCAAGTTCAGCCTTGCCCAAATCTGGCCTGGGCTCTTGTGAGTCCCCCAGAGGAACCATCTCTCTCCTATCTCCCCACCCACTTGGGTACTGTGGGACTTGTACCCAAGGTCTTCACACTTAGTTTCATCCCCATCCCTTTTGTATATTGCTAAATCGTCCAGTCGTCCAGCTGGGGTAGAACTTATGATCCTCCTGCCTTATCCTCCTGGAGTGCTGGGATTCCAGGCATGTGGCACCATGTCCAGCTTCCATCCCATTTGGTGGCTTGCCCTAGCCATGCCCTCTACCCTTCTACCTTAGAGCTCCACAGCCACCCATGTCCTGAGCTCTCACTGATCTGCCCTCAGCCTCCAGCCCTTGTCCCTCTTGGACCCTTACCTCACTTTTCACACCAATGGCTGGCTCTGGAAGCTCCCAGATGGTGAGACACGAGTCCTCTTGGGTCCTGATGTTGCTGCCATAGGTACTTGGGGGGCCTCCAACCCCACAAGAAAGAATATACTTCCCTTGGGCTGGTGGGTTAGCTCCATTGTTTAAAGTGCCTTCTTGAACAAAACCAGTCAGGGGCAAGGGACTATGGTTCGATCCCCAGCACCATATGCCACACCAGACCCGCCCTTAAGGCAGCCTGAGCCAGCCCCTCCCCCCAAAAAAAATCCTCAAAAATTTATTTATTTATTTATTTTAATTTTAGGGAAGATCTACAGTGTGTCCAGGGTCTCACTACTAGATCAGACTTGTAGTGATCTGCCTGTTTACAGCCTCCCAAGAGCTGGGATTACAGGCACATGTCACCATGCCCAGTCTCTCCTTCTCAAACACTAAGGGCTGACCAGATAGCTCAGCAGACTAAAGCGCCTGCTTAGGCAGAGCACAGTGGTCAGGGTTCGATCCCTGGCTTGCCATGCTGGTCCCATTCTGGGGCACACTGAGACAGCAGTTGAGACTGGGCATGGTGGCATGTGCCTGTAATTCCAGCACTTGGGAGGCTGAAAGCAGGAGAATTACTACGAGTCCGATCTGTGTAATGAGACCCTGTAGACACCCTAGACCCTGACCTAAATACATTTAAAAAAATACTTCTCCCTCTGCACTAGGCTCCTCTTTGCCTGTCATTTCCACAGCTTCCCACCCCCATTTTACAGATGGGAAAATGAGAGGTGAGAGGTCAATGATTCTTTCTGCCCCCACTGCTGTTAAGTGACAGGCAGTGTCTTCCCAAAGGGACCACCTGCTCTGTCCTGTAACACGTGTTGGCAGCAGGGAGAATTGGGCTCTGAGAGTTAAACCCTCAAGTGGTCTCTGGGGACCCATTGGGTACCAGGGACAGCTGGGGATACAATCTTGAGATCACTGGCCCCTCCTTCCTCTCGCTTCCGGCCTGTGAGGGTGGATTTGTGTGGAGGAGGGGCAGAGCCAAGGTGATAGATTGAGACAGAACTGAGAGAAGAGAGACATGTAAGGAGGGACAGTCTTAGATATCAGATGGAGAGCGTGATACTCGGGCGATGAGACAAGGAAAAAGGAGGAGTCCCCAGGTGTTTCCCAGCATGCCTACCCATCTCCTTAACACACTCCCTGGCTCTGTTCTGCCTTAATACATCCACACAAGCTGAGCTGAGCTGGTGGGGAGACTGCTGGTCTGGTTGCTACCTGTCTCTGTCCTGGGAAACCTGCTCCCCGTGCCCCGGGTAAGGATTCTGATGTAATATACAAGATTTGGTGTTTTACTGGGATTGTGCAAATCCAGGCACAGGAGGTTTCAGAGGCCATTTTACCCTGCAATGGGATGGAGGACACGGGCTCCTGATCCTCGAGGCGTCCCCCTTCCTTAGGAGGGGTTCATCGACCTCACCCCCACACACACATCCCGCACGTTCATGCACCCTAAACCCCTGAGCCAGAGCTGAGGCCCGACGCCCCGCTGCCACCGCTGGTCCCCGCCCCGGGCCGCCATTGGCTGTTGCCATGGTATCAGCCCGTCTTCCTGTGCTGCCATTGGCCTCCATGCCTGTATCCCGCATCGCGCATCCTCCCCCGCTATCGGTGGTTTCGCCCAGCTCCGGGAGAGGCGGTGCCGCCTGGCCAGGCCCGGATCGGGCTTTGTCCACCCTGGAGCCCCTTGTCCACGCTACCGAAACCCCGGAGCTCTGGAGGCCGCACCTGCGGCCACCGGGGCTTGGATTTCGGGCTGGGCCTGCAGAACTGCTTGGAGGGAGAAGGCCCCAGGTGCCCCCACACACCCTGTCCCAGCCAGCCAAGCTGAAAGTAAGTGGATGCGCATTCCCTGGGTGAAGGGCAGCGTCAGCGCCTCCGTCCTCTTTTTTCTGCCTTATCTATCAGCATTGATTCTGTCACTCCAGACTGGTAGCTAGAAGGGAAACAACCCAGAAAGAACGTGGGTGTTTGTGTCACTGCTGCCAGCCCCGTGCACACACCCACTTATGAATTTCATTACCACATCTCAGAAAGACGAGGTAAAGGCTGGTGAGTGGGCCTGTGTGTAGGTGCTGTGTGTCCTGGGAGGCTTGTTACACCTCCTGGGGCATTGCTTGCCCTGTCTGTAAAGAGAAGATTTGGGTTAAAGGAGGGAGATGGACCGTCTTGGACCTGGCCTTCCATACCTATACCTCCCTCCTATAAAGCAGTCCCCTCAGATTCAGTCATACCTGTCATTGGTGCTTTTCCTTTGGTGACCTCTCAGGGAGGCCTGCTGGGGCTGAGGGGCAGGCAGGAGGGCTTGGAGGAGGAAATCATAGGGTGAGGGGTGGCAGCAGTCAGGAGAAGTGCTGCAGGCTGGGGAACCTGGGTGTTTGAAGACCTGAAGGAAGGCAGCAGCTAGTTTCCTGGTGGGTCCTTGTATGTGGAGGAGTCAGGTCTTATCCTGGGGGCACTGGGGAGCCATGAGAGGTACTGAGCCCAAGAGGATCTGATTTGTGACTTTTGGAGCTCTTTTTTTTTTTTTTTTTAACGGCTGGACCTAGATTTTTTTTTTAATTTTTTTTT
>NW_004524626.1:6450669-6458814 GCF_000260255.1 Octodon degus
TATTTATTACATTTATTTATTGTGTGTGTGTGTGTGTGGCCAGCTCAGCCCACCAGGGGGCGGGGCTGGCTGGCATGTGGTGCTGGAGGATTGAACCCCGGTCCCTGTGCTTTGCCAAACTTGTTTCAAGTAGGTGCTTTAGACCACTGAGCCATCTCTCCAGCCCCTTGGAGCTCTTTTTGGCTGTACAGGAAGAGTAGATTGTGGGGAGCCAGGAAGTGGCAGGTACCCTGGTGAGTACCCTGTTGAGATGGGGTGCTAGGATAGAGGAGGAGCTAGTGGCAGTGTTGATTTGGGGATGGTGGGCTAGAGTGAGGAGGAGCCTTGATGCCAGGTGCAGTCTGATGGGGACACAGGAGTGACCACCAAACATGAGGAGGGACATGGCCACCCCTGGTCAGCATTCCTGTGAGAAGAGGTTCTGGGTATGACCCCCTACCCTGGGCCTGATCCACAGCTGTGACCCCAGTTGAGTCTCAGTATGATTAGCATTGGCGTGAAGGCTGTGGTGGTCTGGTTTTCGGCAGCCCCCACCAGGCTGCTCTGCCCTGTGGCCCTGCCACCACAGCTCCCATCGGCCTTGTGAGGTGGATTACAGGCAGGGTTGTCCCTGATGGGGAGAGTGGGAGGCTCTTGTTTCACTGCTGGCACTTTGTGGACTTCTGGGCATCTCTGGGCACTGCCTAGGCTCCAGTCATGCCTAATCCTCTTGCTGAGTGAGTCTGTTTTCCTATGGTCCTCATTTTCTCCCCTTGGAAACAGCCTAATGATAGTCCCTAAGACATAGGACTGTGGCATGGAAGAAGGCAGAGGCCAGACAGGTTGGGATGGCCTGATCCCATCCCCTGCTCCTCTTCCAGCCTCCAGTATACTCTGGGAAACACCAGGGTAGAAGGAGGCTTCTGGGGTAAGAGGGGAGGAGGGATGAATGAGTGGGTGAATGAATGAGTGTGGCTGGGGGAGGAGCAAGTGCCCTGGGGGGCAGGGCTGACTTGGGGAGGGGGCTCCCCGGGAGGAGGTGGCAGAGGAAGGGGCACGCTGCCATTGGTGCACCTCAGACAAAGGCGGAGGGAGGGGGTGAGCGCTGATGGGAAGGGAACAAAGAGGGAAGGGGCTCACTGGGGGGAGCAGGATGGCTCTGGGGCCAAGCTGAGGGTGGAGGCGCTGACCAGCTGGACAGAAAGAAAAGCCTGGACCTCAGTGAGAAAGCAACCTCAGTGGCAGGATGAGGCGGTGGGGCCGGGATACCAGGATAGGGAGGGCTAACGAAGGCCTGGTCAGAGGCTGTGGATCCGGTGCACTGGTGGGGACATGGAGCTGTAGGATCACCCCCTGGGGTGATCATGGTGGGCTTGAGTCTGTTTTGCATTGCCTGGCTACAAGGGGCTCCCTGTCATCTGCTCATGGCTTTTTGAGGCATTGAACAAGGTTTCATGGTGTTCTTATTGTCTTCACCAAGGCTAGCCAGTCATCCATCCACATAGCCTCTCTGGCCATCAGTTTCTAGGGAAGGTCTTTGTCTATCACTGTCTGTGGCCCTCTGTCCATGTGAGCCTGGTGGCCTCAGCTTGCCAGTCCATCCCTGACTTAGGCTGTAAGGTCTCAGATCTGTCTGCCAGGATGTCTCAGAGGTGTCTAGGAGGCCAGCAGTGACAGGCCCACCATGCAGCTAGGGATTCTGTACCTGAACACTGGCCTAATGGTTTTGCCCCTCTGTTTTTGATCGTCACCATGCATGTCTGTCACTCCATCTGCCTCGCCGTCTGTCTCTTGGATTCCATCGGCAGTGCCTGGGATGGTCCACGCTATGCACCGCTGCCTGGCACACAGAGGGAGCTGGGGCTGAGGTCTGGGCTGCCGGCTACCCCTCCAAACCCTGGACTGAACACTCTCTGACCCTGTGACCCCAGGCGCTGCAGGAGCTGAAGATGACGAGCTCCGTGGCCTCCTATGAGCAGCTGGTGCGGCAGGTGGAGGCCTTAAAGGCTGAGAACAGTCACCTGAGGCAGGAGCTTCAGGACAACTCGAGCCACTTGTCCAAGCTGGAGAGTGAGACCTCAGGGATGAAGGTGCGGGGTGCAGATGATGAAGGACAGGTGGGATGGATCACAGGGGACCCTGGGCCACAGAGGAGGGCAGGAAGAGCCCTAGGCATCCCAGGTGGGTGACTTGGTGAGGTGACAGTGGTCATGGCTTTGTGTCCTTCCCGGCCCACAGGAGGTTCTGAAGCACCTGCAAGGCAAGCTGGAGCAGGAGGCCCGTGTGCTGGTGTCATCCGGGCAGACAGAGGTGCTGGAGCAACTGAAAGGTGAGAGGCCACCTCCAAGGGAGCTGGCAGCAGGAGGGCAAGCTGGGGCACTGACCTTTACTCTCACCCACCCAGCTCTCCAGATGGACATCACCAGCTTATACAACCTCAAGTTCCAGCCACCTGCCCTGGCCCCTGAGCCTACTGCCCAAACCCCGGAAGGAAGCCCCATCCACGGCTCTGGGCCTTCCAAGGACAGCTTTGGGGAGCTAAGCCGGGCCACCATCCGCCTCCTGGAGGAATTGGACCGTGAGCGGTGAGAGGGCACGGGAAACAGACCCGGGAGGCCGCATGTAGCTCCGCCCCAGCCAAACTCTCCGCCCCAGCTGTCCCAGCCCAATGATCTGATCACCCGCGTGTGGCCCCCAGTCCGCCGAACCGGCTCCGCCCCCTTCGGTGTAGCTCCCCTGCCCTTCTTCAGACTAGGCTGACTTCAGCTGGAGGACGAAGAGGGTGAGGGGCGTTTCTGGCAGGGGCAAAGGCTCCTGGGAGGTGTCCCTATGGGGGCCCAGGCCGGCTGGCGTCGCTAGGGACAGGGCTGTGTCCGATGCTAGGGCTCAGAATCTGGCCTAGCGCCGGAAAAGCTCAAGGCAGTCTTTGTAAAGAGAGGGACCCAGAGCTGGAAATCTGGGCCAACAGCTTTCTGGCCAGCGGCAAGAGGCAGGGTCTGGGACCAGCTGGGTTGTGTGAGGTCAGAGAGAATTCCAGAACAGGCTGGAGTTAAGGCTCTGTTTTGTGTGATCTCGATCAGGTTCCCTCACCCCTTTCAGCCTCAGATTTCTGTTCTGTAAAACGGGAACAGAAGGGCCAGGGATATGACTCAGTGGCACAGCACCTGCCTGGCAAGCGCAAGGTTGTGAATTTGATTCCGGGCACCCCCTCCCCCGAAGACAGCAGGGCTGGATGTGGCACACCTGTAATCCCAGCACTGTGAGAGCCTGAGGCAAGAAGATCTCGAGTTCCAGTCTAACCTGTGCAATTTAGTGATTTAGTCAGACTATCAAAATTAAAAATTAAAAATGAAATAAGATTGGCGAGGAGGGCCAGCAAGATAGCTCAGCGGACTAAGTGCCTACTAAGGCAAGCTCAGGGACCAGAGTTGGATCCCCTGCACCATAGGCTGCGTCAGCCCCACCCCTGGGTGCGCTGTGAGGGCCACCGAGACCAGGTATGGGGCCGCAAGCCTGTAGTCCCAGCACTGGGGAGGCTGAAAACAGATCTCTAGGAGTCCGAGCAGCTTAGTGAGACCCTGTACCAAATACATTTAAAAAATGGCGATATAGCTCAAGCCAAAGGCTCCAGGTTCAATCCCCAGCCCTGGGGGATATGACAGAAGGGAAGCTCTATTGTACCTGGGGCACATGGGGCCTGAGGCCTACGCTTTATAAACTGGAACATTAGCAAGCGCTGGTCCTTTCTCCAAGGACCAGTATTTATAAAAGAATTGCTTTTTTCCCTTTCAATTAATTTTCTTAACCACCCTACCCAGTTAATTCCATTCCTCTCCCCTGTCCCAAAGTTGGGAGAATCAAGGGTGAGACGTTACCACGAGTCTGGTCTTGGTGCACAGTAAACACCGGTCAGGTGATTTTACAACCAAAATAAACACCGTGCATGCAGCGGCAGCCCCCTCTGCCAGGCCTACCCCACTATCCTGTCCCTCTAGGTGCTTCCTGTTGAGCGAGATCGAGAAGGAGGAGAAGGAGAAGCTGTGGTACTACTCCCAGCTGCAGGGTCTCTCCAAGCGCCTGGATGAGCTGCCACACGTGGAGACGGTGAGCGCACGGGGCTGCCTGTCCTGCCCAGGGAGGGGAACACCAGAGCACCGGGGGACCTGGGCGCCCTCACTGCAGCCTGCCTTCTCTTCCCAGCAGTTTTCAATGCAGATGGACCTGATCCGGCAGCAGCTGGAGTTCGAGGCCCAACACATCCGCTCACTCATGGAGGAGCGCTTTGGCACCTCAGACGAGATGGTGCAGCGCGCACAGGTGCAGGGCGGGACGGGGCTGAGGCGGGGCCATCTGCCAGTGGGCGAATCAGAGAGCGGAGATCGTTGTGGGTGGAGACTTGCTTTAGTGGGACCTCGCTCATAGGCGGGATCTCAGGCTATGAGAGCATTCTAGAGGAGATTTCTAAGGGTCCAGTCTGGCTCGGGAGGTGCAGTGAGATCCCAGCCTCTTACCAGGAATAGGGCCGGGGACAATAAACACTTCCCGGGGCTGGTGAAATGGCTCAGTGGTCTAAAGCACCTACTTAGAACAAGCTTAGCAAAACACAGGGACCTCGGTTCAATCCCCCAGCACCACATGCCAGCCAGCCCCGCCCCCTGGTGGGCTGAGCTACACACACACACACACACACACACACACACACACATAAATAAATAAATAAAATTTAAAAAAAAGAATAATCGTTTCCCTGGCAAGCGCAAGGGCCTGAGTTCAATCCCCACCGGGGAGTGGAGGGGGAGTAGAGGGGGGGGAGAAAGAAAGACCAGGGAAAGAGTCACACACCAGAAAGAAGGTGGGGTCAGAGTTGGGGACGTGGCACATCCGGGAGAAGGCCCCAGTTGGTCCTGTCCTCAACTCGGGCTTGGGTCTCAGCAAATTTCTCCCACACAGATCCGAGCTTCGCGCCTGGAACAAATTGACAAGGAGCTGCTGGAGGCGCAGGACCGGGTGCAGCAGACAGAGCCCCAGGTATCAGAGTCCGTGCCAGGGGCCCAGGGGGTGGTGGTTTGAGGGAACCCAGGGGCCCCTGACCTGCAAAGAGTACAAGAATGGTGCAGAGACCCACCCACTTCATCAGAGGGGCGCAGTCGGCCTCCATATGACGGGGTGCTCCCAGAATGAGCCCCAGGCCTGCCACTTTCCCTGTAGGCTTTACTGGCAGTGAAGTCGGTGCCAGTAGAGGAGGACCCAGAGGCGGAGATTCCTACACACCCTGAGGATGGTACCCCGCAGCCCGGCAACAGCAAGGTGAGGAGGGGAGCCAGTGGGGTTGGGATGAGGGGGTCTAGCATCCCTGCTGGATGTGGAGCCCTCCTTATTTACTGTACTAGAGATTGAACCCAAGGCCTTTGCACTAAGCTACACCCCTGACTTTTTATTCATCTATTTTGCATATTTATTATTATTGTACAGGCTGGGCTCACATTTGGGCTCCTGCCTCAGCCTACCAGAGGGCTAAGATTTCAGGAATGCACCCCCACACCAGGCACCCCTGCTTCCATGGACTCTCTTCCCCTCTCCTTATTCCCCCTGGTAGCATAGTGCCCAAGAGTGGAGGACACCCCTAGTTTGAGGGAAGTGAGGGGGTGGAATTCCCTCTCTGACCCTCCCTCGCTTTCCCCGTAGGTGGAGGTGGTCTTCTGGCTGCTGTCCATGCTAGCAACGCGCGACCAGGAGGACACTGCCCGCACGCTGTTGGCCATGTCCAGCTCTCCTGAGAGCTGTGTGGCCATGCGCCGCTCTGGCTGCCTGCCCCTGCTGTTGCAGATCCTCCACGGGGCCGAGGCGGGGGCGGGGCGTCGCACAGGGAACCCGGGAGCCCCTGGAGCCAAGGACGCACGGATGCGGGCCAATGCCGCGCTGCACAACATCGTCTTCTCTCAGCCCGACCAGGGCCTGGCTCGAAAGGAGATGCGCGTCCTGCACGTGCTGGAGCAGATCCGAGCCTACTGTGAGACCTGCTGGGACTGGCTGCAGGCGCGGGAGAGTGGGCCCGAGGCGGGTGGCGCCAGCGGCGGTGAGTACAGGCTAGCGCCTCTGTGCAACGTCCACGTGCGTTTGGGTTAGGGCACTGTGTGTCAGTGTTGCCACATGTCCCCCTCTGTGTAGTGCTCTGTCTGAAACCTTGTGGGAACCAGATACCAATATGACAAAAAAATACTCATGAGCCATCAGCAGTGTTTGTACCTGGCAGCTCAGGAAAGAATTTTTTTTGTCTTTTATTTTTTTGTATTTTAGGGAAGGGACTACAGGGTGTTCAAGGTCTCACTACCAGATTGGACTCGTAGTGATCCTTCTATTTACAGCCTCCCAAGAGCTGGGATTACAGGCGTGCGACTCCAGGCCCAGTCTCAATTGCTGTCTCAGCAGGCCGTGGGGGGTGGGGCCCCCTCGGCAGGCCTGTTTGTCTTGTTTTCTTTCTTTCTTTTCTTTTCTTTTGTCTGAACTGGGAATTGAACTGGCCCTTGTGCTTGCCCCGCAAGTACTTATTCTCCTGAGCCATCTCTCTGGCCCCTTGTTTCTTGAGACCAGGTCTCACTATGTGTTTCAGGCTTGAGCTCACTTTGAGCTCACTTTGTAGCCCAGGCTGGTCTCAAACTTGTGAAGATCCTCCTGCCTCAGCCTTCTGAGTACTGTCATGATAGACATGTGTTACCACACCTGGCCTACAAAGCTAATAATGCAGGGCAAAGGCTGAGTGGTGTTGTGCACAGACATCCTGAGTAGGCAGCCTCTTTCTTGCATCCGGGAGCTGTGCAGAAAGGGAAACACTGCTTTGGGTGTGCCCAGGACTCAGGGGCTTGCACAGCTCATGGGATCCTTGCAGGCCCATGTGGGATATGACCTTCTGAGGTCCCCCTGGCCTATTTCCCCAGGAGGGAGCTTATGACTTGGTACCCTCTCCTACAGCCCCGGTCCCCATTGAGCCTCAGATCTGCCAGGCTACCTGCGCTGTGATGAAGCTGTCCTTTGATGAAGAATACCGCCGGGCCATGAATGAGCTTGGTGAGTGTCCCTTGCCTCTTCCAGGGAGCCCTCTTCAGCCCCTCCACAGCCTTTGACAGGGACACCGTGGGGCAGATCCTTGCTCATAAATGTATGTTCACTGGAGGTTGGGGAGTGAGGCCCAGAGAGGTGCAGAGCCTCTCTGGGTCACGTAGTGCCTGCCGAGGCCTCTGTCCCAGTGAGCTGCACAGGGCCTTGCAGCCCTCACTTTGTAGCCCCAGGTCTCTGGCCTCTTCCTACCTAGAGCTACCTTTCAGCAGGAATTGTCCCTCGGCTCAAGGCAGGGAGTGGCTGGAGGCCAAGGAAAGAGATAAAAGATCCAATTGAGGGCACAGCAGGAGAGCTATTACGGATTGACTTGTGGCATAGTAGCTTTAGGGACATTTTGCTGTCTTCTCTGTGAATATGGAAGTACTTGAGAGGCTGGGATTGCGGCTCAGTGGTGAACACCGGCCCAGCAGCATGAGTGAAGCTCTGGGTTCCATCTCCAGCAGGGCTGAAGCAAAAAGGATCCTTATAGCCTGTCCTGAAGTAGAGCAAACTGGAGCAGGGTTTTGGGGAGGTGTTTGGCAATATCAGACTCATGATGAGTGTGTACGTCCTTTGAAATCATCCTTTTGATTTACAATATGCAGAAAGCCAAAGGCAAATACTAATTCAAGTAAAACCAGAAAACTGGAAATAATGTGAGACTTCAATAGTAGGGGGTCAGCTCAACAGTGACTTAGAGTGTGCTGTTTTCTGTTCTGGCTAAGCCAATAGAAGGTTCATGGTGTCTCCTAGCCTTAAACATTTGTATGATTTTTTATTTATTTTATTTATTTATTTATTTTTTTTGGTACTGAGAATCAAATTTAGGACTTTGTTCTTGCCAGACACTGTCCCACTGAGCTACCTCCCCAGTGTAATGTATATATCTTCCTTCTAGATTATAAAAGTGGCTCACAAAAATGGAGTCCCTGGAGTCCCTAGATCATTTGAGAAGGTCAACAGGCCACCAAAACTACCAAGTGTTTTGATAGTAGTTGGCAATGTGACTGCTGTTTTCACCTCTCTCTCTCTCTCTCTCTCTCTCTCTCTCTCTCTCTCTCTCTCTCTCTC
>NW_004524626.1:6459167-6492986 GCF_000260255.1 Octodon degus
AAGCTTGTTCTAAGTAGGTGCCTTAGACCACTGAGCCATCTCTCCAGCCCCTGTATTTGGTTTTTAGAGGGTCTCACTACACACCTTGGACTCATAGTGATCCCCTGTTTTCTGCCTCCCTAGCTCTGGGATAACAGGTGTGCACCACTGCATGGCATGTGGTACCGGAGATTGAACTGTGGTCCCTGTGCTTGCTTAAGCAGGTGCTTTAGTCCGCTGAGCTATCTCGCCGGCCCTCAGTCATGTTCTTCTAATGCTTCTCCTCTGAAAACCACTGGGATGCATAACCTGGAGTTTGAAACTCTCTCTTTCTCTCTTTTTTTTTCTTTTCTTTCTTTCTTTTTTTTTTTTTTTGCCGAACAGGGGATTGAACTCAGGCCCTTGTGCTTGCCAGGCAAGCACTTATTCCACTGAGCTATCTCCCCAGCCCCTTGAAACTCTCTTTTAATTCCTAGTACCATACATATTGAGGATTTATGAATACACCATGAACTATTTAAGGTGTTCAAAAATTGTGCTTCTTTAGAGACAGGGTCTTGTTATATAGTCCAGGCTGGCCTCAGACTCTTAGCAGTACTCCTGCCTCAGCCTCCTGATTACATGCCTGTTGGAGAGTCTTCCAGGACCTTGTCTCGGTCCAAGAAGCCAATACTTATAATCCCAAAGTTATGTTATTGGAATCCCATCAAGTTGATTCCAATCCACCACTTACAATGCAACCCACGGTGAAAATAAAGACACTAAATTATATTTTCAATCATCAGGGAGTCAAGGGGCTCTAAGTCCAGCCATGAAGATGGCTTTCCAGAACTGAGAGTGACCCAGGGCCTCACCCAGTTTTTATTCAGTGGGGGAGTGGCTTGAGGAGGACTGATTGAGAATTATGGGAAGTAGGTGATCATTGTGAGCTGAGCTAGGTGGGTGGTCTACATTTACCTAAGGCCAATTGATAAACAGAAGTCCTAGTCAGCTCTATACATAGGAAATAGGGTCAGGCTCAGTCCAGATGGAGACAGTCGCTCTTCTTTCAAGGAGAGCTGCTCAGGTGGTCCTCCATACATGCCTGGCTCAAAAAAAAACCCCTAAGAGTACATAGAGTCTGTGAGACCAGAATGCTCGTGCATTGCCTGGGTCAGGCAATGGGAACCCACCCTTGGGGTACTTTAGGACTCTGTGCAGCTGACCAGTCCCCAGCAGCTGGATGCTTGTTGGTGCCTCCAGTGACACCGATGTCTGCACTCAGTTCAGGGGCTTATTTCCATATTATTAATTGTTGGGTACCCTCAAGTGGGATTTTGGATTAAAGTGCATAACAACTTATAAGCTTTCCCCATGCCTCATCCATTCATTCTCATTCATTCTCTCTCTCTCTCTCTCTCTCTCTCTCTCTCTCTCTCTCTCTCTCTCATCTTGAGTTTTGGTAAAATATCTGTAATGAAAATGTATCACTTTAGTTGTTAGCGCACCGCACCATCCATTGTATTAAGCACATTCACATGGTCACACAGCTGTGCCCACCATCTGTGTCCAACAGTTTCTCATCTTTCCAAAATGCATCTCTTGGGCAGGGGAGATAGCTCAGGAGCACAGTGCCTGCCTGGCAAGCGCAAGGTCATGAGTTTGATTCCCAGTGCAAAAAACAAAACAAAATAGGGCCAGCAAGATAGCTTAGCAGGGGGGCAGGGAGATGGCTCAGTAGAATGAGCGCTTGCCTGGCAAGCTCAAGGGCCTGAGTTCAATCCCTGGTACCGCAAAAAAAAAAAAAAAAAAAGATAGCTTAGCAGACTAAGCGCCTGCTTAGGCAAGGGCAGGGACTAGGGTTCGATCCTGGCACCACATGTTGTGCTGGCCCCAACCCCAGAGGCATGACAAGCAGAGCTAGCCATGGAGACTGGGTGTGGTGGCGCACATCTGTAATCTCAGCGTTGGGGAGGCTGAAAACAGGAGGAGCACTAGGAATCTGAGCTGCATAGTGAGACCCTGTGCCAAATATGTAAAAAACAAACCAAATCAAAACTGTACCTCTGTCCCATGAGATACTGACTCCCACCCTGCCCCAGCCCCAGAACCCACGAATCCACTTCATGTCTCTGGTTTTCCCTTTTCTGAATGTTTCCTGTTCATAGAGCCCACACTGTGAGTCCTCTGTGGCTGGAGTCTCTCAGTGGGCACAGCATCCTCAAGGTCTGTCTACACTGTGGCGAATGAGTAATACAGCTTCACTCTCCCTTTCAGCCAAATAACGTCCTGGCGTGGGGTGGGCCTTGCTGTGTCCAACCTTCCACGTAACTGTGGGAACCTGGCTGCAAAATACATGGGTGGACACATCTCATTGTAGGACTTTTTTTTTCTTTTATCATTTTAGTTCTTTGGGTGAAAGCCAGGGCTTTGGTACCAAGCTACCTGCCCAGTCCTTATTTTTATCTTTTGAGACAGGCTCTTGATAGATTGCCAAATTGCCTACACTGAACTCAAACTTCTGATCCTCTTGCCTCAGACTCCCAGGTGTATGCCACTGTGCCTGGCTCATTTGGGGATTTTTTTGTTTTGTTCTTTGAGAGAGGGTCGCTATTATGTAGTTCAGGCTGGTCTTGAATCACTATGTAATGGAGGCTGGCCTTGAACTCATGGGGAATTCTCCCGCCTCAGCTTTTGGAGTCCTGGGATTACAGGTGTGGGCCACACCTGGCCTGGCTCTATCATTCTGAAACTTTCTTTGGGTTTTTTTTTTTTTTTTTTTTGGCAAACTGGAGATTGAACGCAGGCCCTTGCACTTGCCAGGCAAGCACTTATTCTACTGAGCTATCTCCCCGGCCCTTGGAACTTTCTGATATATGTTGCTAATGTACTTCCCCAGACAGTGACTGTTCATTCTCCCCCAAGGATGGTCAGTTCTGACCCTGCTCAGCAGAGAAAGGGCTCTGGGTTTTGGTGAGAGTTTTTTCTTCCACCTCCCTTCCAGGTCTTATTTACTCTTTTGTAAAGTGAGAAATTGCTCTCCCTGGTGAGTGGAGACAAATGGATGTGACAGCCACCTCCTTGATGCTCCTGTCCCCTGCAGACCCAGTTCTGCAGATTAGTTCAGTGTCTGATGGTCTAGAGGCAGGAGCTCCCAAGGAAGTAGATCAGGAGTGGAGGGAATGATGTTCCCAGGCAGGACAGGGATGAGTGTTCAGGTGCAGAGGATGGCATGGGCAAAGACCTGGCAGCAGGAGCAAGTGAGCATCTTGGCTGGGGATGGGGTAGGGAGGCAGGTGTGGAGGTGGCAGTGAGTGGGGCACCGAGGAGGGGGCTGCAGGGCAGGGAGCGGGGCTGCCCGTCAGCTTCAGTCTCCTTGTCCCCACAGGTGGTCTGCAAGCCGTGGCAGAACTGCTGCAGGTGGACTATGAGATGCACAAGATGACCCGGGACCCCCTGAACCTTGCCTTGCGCCGCTACGCAGGCATGACCCTTACTAACCTTACCTTTGGAGATGTGGCCAACAAGGTACCCAGGGCTAGTGGGAATGGGGGTCTGGGCTGCCCCCACTGGGGGCTCCAGGGCCAGCTCAAGCTAGCCTCCTTGTACATCATCCTAACCTCAGAATGGCCCTGAGAAGTGGGGAGTTATTCCCGATTTACAGGTGGGTAGAAGGGAGGGTTGTGCTGCTGGGTTTGCCTGGCCAGGCCAACTTTCCCCGGGTTATTGCAGTGCTGCCTGAGGACAGCTTTTGTGGCACAGAAGGGGCCTCTGGTGTGTGTGTGTGTGTGTGTGTGTGTGTGTGTGTGTGTGTGTATGCGTTCACATGTCCATGCCTCAGTTTTCTCCCCTGACTTTTGGGGTGCCCCAGATGGCAGCAAGGGGCAGGACTGGGATACCAGCATGTGGATCTGGGAAGAGGAAGGGTTGTCTGCCTTATGTACTAGCTGCACATGCCGTGAGCATGACTGTCCTGTGGCACTCCCTGCAGGCCACCCTCTGTGCCCGCCGGGGCTGCATGGAGGCCATCGTGGCCCAGCTCGCATCTGAGAGTGAGGAGCTCCACCAGGTACCTGGGGCAGGGTGCAAACAGCCTTCCCTCTCCCAAGGTTCAGAGGCTACCGTAGGACTGTGCCCAGCTGCCCAGGTCCCTTCAGTCCTTGGGCTAGATGGGGTGTATGAGTGCCACCTTGGGGCTGGGCGCCATCTTGGGTTCCACCATGTTGGCAGACAGCTCCACACACCACGCCCACCTCACCAGCCACGCCCACTCAACACAGCCACGCCCACAAATCTAATCCCCGGCCACGCAGCCCTAGCTGCACCCTTCCTTCCCATATTGGCTCATCCCTGCCCCATTCTCCACGGGCCCATCTCCCTTGCTCCATCCCTCCCAGTGCCCAACTCTGCCCCACCTAACCACATCATTGCCCCACTCCCCCAACACATCACGCCCCCATATCCCTTCCTTCCCTTGTCCCTCAGGTGGTATCCAGCATCCTACGCAACCTGTCCTGGAGGGCAGACATCAACAGCAAGAAGGTGCTGAGGGAGGTCGGCAGTATGACGGCCCTGATGCAGTGTGTCCTGCGGGCTACCAAGGTGGGCACTGGGGAAGGCTGGGGATTGGGGGGATTCCAGCCCGCCCAGCACTGAGCCCTGCCTCCCTGTGCCCAGGAGTCCACCCTGAAGAGCGTGCTCAGCGCCCTGTGGAACCTGTCGGCGCACAGCACAGAGAACAAAGCAGCCATCTGCCAGGTGGACGGTGCACTCGGCTTCCTGGTGAGCACCCTGACCTACCGCTGCCAGGGCAACTCCTTGGCTGTCATCGAGAGTGGCGGCGGCATCCTGCGCAATGTGTCCAGCCTCATTGCCACGCGCGAGGACTACAGGTCAGCCCTGGGCCCGGGAGGGTGGGCTGCGGAGAGCGTATCCACACTGCAGATTGTCTTCTAGGGAATGGGTGTCCTGACTGTCCCCAGGAACTCATTTTCCAGTTTGCGTATATCTCACCTACTCGCAGGGCTATAACTATACTAAAATGCTCACTTATTAAATGAAAAAGTGCTACATGAAGCCAGGCATGGTTCAACTCAGCACTCTGGGAGGCTAGGGCAGGAGGCCTGAAAGTTCCTGCCCAAGGTGGGCATAAGGGTACATGCCTGTTGGAGGATCATTTTAAGTTTGAGGTCACCCTCGACTGAAGACCAGCCCGAACTACAAAGAACCTGTCTAAAAAAAAAAAAAAAAAAATTACTACCTAAAGGAGGCATGGCAGTGCATTGCATGCCTGTAATCCCAATGCTGGAAAGGCTGAGGAAGGAGAACTGCCATAAGTACAAGGCCAGCCTGGGCTCTGTAGTAAAACCCTGTCTCAAAAAATCAAACTGAACTGAACCAAACCAAACCAACCAACCAACAAACAAAAAACCTACTTAAATAATGTTAACAATAAAACATACCTTGTTAAAATATTTAATAAGTGTTAGTAAGTCAGAGTGGTGTCACACACTTGCAATTTCAGCACTTAGGAAGCTGAGGCAGGAGGATCACTGTGATCTTGAGTCCAGCCAGGGCTACATAGATTTCAAGGCCAGCTTGAACTTCACAGCTAGATCCTGTCTCAAAAAGAGGTTAATAAATACCACCTAGGATTTATGAAAATAAAAATGTTATTTTTAGTTACATTAGTATATTACAAATACTGTGTAGGATATATTTACACTAAACTTAACCTGGTGTACCTGTGACCCTCATTAGGAGGCTGAGGCAGGAGGATTGCAAATTCCAGCACAGGCTAAGCTACTTAGGTAATTTCAGGACAGCCTGGACTACATGGTGAGACCATATCTCAAAAGGGAAAAGGTTTATTAAAATTATACAAAATTTATAATTAAATAATATTTATTTAAATAATAAAGTACTGGGGGCCGGGGAGATAGCTCAGTAGAATAAGCGCTTGCCTGGCAAGCGAAAGGGCCTGAGTTCAATTCCCGGTTCTGCAAAAATAAATAAATAAATAAATGAATAATAAAGTACTTTTTTTTTTTTTTTTTTTCCCCAGAACTGGGGATTGAACTGAGACCCTTGTGCTTGCCAGGGAAGTGCTTATCCTACTGAGCCATCTCCCCGGCCCCAGTACTTGTTAAATATTAATGTTTATGAAAATTTATTTTAGTGTAGGGTTTCTCAAATATCTCATCAGATGTATTTGTACTGAAATTATTTAAGGGGCTGCGGAGATAGCTAAGCAGAATAAGTGCTTCCCTGGCAAGCACAAGGGTTTGAGTTCAATCCCTAGTTTTGAAAAAAAAAAAAAAGAAAGAAAGAAATTATTTAGGAAAAACATTTTTTTAGGGCTGGGGAGATAGCTCAGTAGAATAAGTGCTTGCCGGGCAAGTGCAGGGTCCTGAATTCAATCCTCAGTACCACAAAAAAAAAAAAAAAGAAAGAAAGAAAAATATTTCTTTATCTATTTGGCACAGGGTCTCACTATGCAGCTTGAATTCATAATGATCCTCCTGTTTTCAACCTCCCCAGTTCTGGGATTACAGGCATGCACCACCATGCCAAATCTAGTAGCCAGCTCAGCATGGGGGGGGGGTGGAGATGGCACACCAGGGCGGCATGTGGTGCCGGGGATGGAACCCCAGTCCCTGTGCTTGCCTAAGCATGTGCTTAGTCCACTGAGCTATCTTGCTGGCCCAAGAAAAATATTAAATACTGATATATAGTACTTACAGTAAAAAGTACATGTTCATGTGTATGTGTATGTATATGTATATGTGCTGGTACAGGGGATTAAACTGTACACCACGAAGCCTGGCAAAAAGGCTTTATTTTAGCATAACTCATGAGATGCATGGTACAAATGTACTAAAAATAATTCCATTTTCTTTTTTACTTATTTATTTTTTAATACCATTTTCTAAAATTCATACTTAGAATTTAAAAAAATTCAGACTTGGGCTGGGGATATAGCTTAGTCCTGAGTTTGATTCCCAGTTCCAAAAAAATAAATAAATAAAATAAAATTCAAGCTTCACTGAGGGCTGGAGATATAGCTCAGTGATAGAGTGTTTGCCTAGCATGCACAAGGCCTTGAGTTCAATCCCTACAAAACACACACACACACACACACACACACACACACACACTTCACTGGAGACTATGTATTTGCTCTGAACCACCCTAATCTGTCAGGAAGGTCCGGGAACAGCTGGAAGGGGTGTGGCCAGAGGGAAAGTGTAGTCAGGGTGGGGTGTGGCCAGTTAGGCAGGAGGTGGTTGGTGCATTGGGTATGTGGCCAGGCCTGACTGCTCCTGCCCTGCAGGCAGGTGCTGCGAGACCACAACTGCCTGCAGACCCTGTTGCAGCACTTGACCTCGCACAGCCTGACCATCGTGAGCAACGCCTGTGGCACGCTCTGGAACCTGTCTGCGCGCAGCCCTCGCGACCAGGAGCTGCTATGGGACTTGGGGGCTGTGGGCATGCTGCGCAACCTGGTGCACTCCAAGCACAAGATGATCGCCATGGGCAGTGCAGCTGCCTTGCGCAACCTACTAGCCCATCGGCCCGCCAAGTACCAGGCAGCAGCCACAGCCATCTCTCCAGGCACCTGTGTGCCCAGCCTGTACGTGCGGAAGCAGCGAGCGCTGGAGGCAGAGCTGGACACCCGGCACCTGGCACAGGCACTGGGCCACCTGGAGAAGCAGGGCCTGCCTCAGGCTGAGGCTGAGGCCACCTCCAAGAAAGCATTGCCTCCCCTGCGGCACCTGGATGGACTGGCCCAGGACTACGCCTCTGACTCGGGCTGCTTTGATGATGATGATGCACCACCCCTGGCTGCAGCTGCCACCACTGCAGAGCCCGCCAGCCCCGCAGTGATGTCCTTGTTCCTGGGCAGCCCCTTCCTGCAGGGCCAGGCACTGGCCCGCACCCCGCCTGCCCGCCACAGTGTTCCAGAGGCTGAGAAGGAGTCCGGGGGAGATGCTGCCGTGGCGGCCAAAGCCAAAGCGAAGCTGGCACTGGCAGTTGCTCGTATTGACCGGCTGGTGGAGGACATCTCTGCTCTGCACACCTCATCTGACGACAGCTTCAGCCTCAGTTCTGGGGACCCTGGGCAGGAAGCACCCAGGGAGGGCCGTGCTCAGTCCTGTTCACCATGCCGGGGCTCTGAGGGTGCCCGGAGGGAGGGTGGTAGCCGGGCCCATCCGCTGCTGCGTCTCAAAGCGGCTCATGCCAGTCTCTCCAATGACAGTCTCAACAGTGGGAGCACTAGCGATGGCTACTGCCCACGGGAGCACATGCAGCCCTGCCCACTGGCTGTGCTGGCTGAGCACCGTGAGGACCCATTGCGTGGGCAGGTGCGGCCCAGCCAGCTGGACCTTGACCTGCACAGTGGCCAGGCTGAGCCACCTGCACGCGACACTGCAGCTTCTGCTGATGCAGGGGTGCGCACCATCAAGCTGTCGCCCACCTACCAGCACGTGCCATTGTTAGAAGGTGGGGTGGGGGTAGGGGCGCGGCCCCTCACTGGGCCTGGGGCCCGGAAGCAGGTGTGGATGCCAGCAGACAACCTCAGCAAGGTACCTGAGAAGCTGGCAAGTGGCAGTCCATTGCCTGCGGTCAGCAAGGTGTTGCAAAAGCTGGCAGTGCAGGATGGGCCTCTGTCTCTCTCTCGCTGCAGCTCTCTGTCCTCACTGTCCTCCACTGGCCAACCTGGCCCCAGCGAAGGTGGTAACCTGGATGATAGCGACTCTTCCCTGGAGGGACTGGAGGAGGCCTGCCCTGGGGAGGCAGAGTTGGATGGGGGTTGGCGAGGTTCTGGGTCTACCTCACTGCCAGTAGCCATCCCTGCCCCCCGCCGGGGCCATGGGCGGGGTTTGGGGGTAGAGGATGCCACACCATCCAGCTCTTCAGAGAACTGTGTGCAGGAGACACCACTGGTTCTGAGTCGCTGCAGTTCAGTGAGCTCACTGGGCAGCTTTGAGAGCCCATCAATTGCCAGCTCCATCCCTAGTGACCCATGCAGTGGGCTGGGCAGTGGCACTGTCAGCCCCAGTGAGCTGCCAGACAGCCCTGGGCAGACTATGCCACCCAGCCGCAGCAAGACACCACCAGCGCCACAGGGCCAGCCAGAGACCAGCCAGTTCAGCCTACAGTGGGAGAGCTATGTCAAGCGCTTCCTGGACATCGCGGACTGCCGTGAGCGCTGCCAGCCACCATCCGAGCTAGATGCGGGCAGTGTGCGCTTCACTGTAGAGAAACCAGATGAGAACTTCTCCTGTGCCTCTAGTCTCAGTGCTCTGGCTCTGCATGAGCTGTATGTGCAGCAGGATGTAGAACTTCGGCTGCGGCCACCTGCTTGTGTGGAGCGTGAGGGAGGTGGAGGTGGAGGTGGAGGACATCGCAGGAGGGACGAGGCTGGTGGCCGCCTGGAAGGATCCACACCATCAGGTTCTCGCAACCGCTCCACTGGTGATCAGGAACTGGAGCTGCTACGTGAGTGTCTGGGGGCCGCTGTGCCAGCCAGACTCCGCAAAGTGGCCTCAGCCCTGGTGTCAGGGCGCCGTGCCCTGCCGGTACCAGTCTACATGCTGGTGCCTGCCCCGGCCCGGGACGATGACTCTGGCACCGACTCCGCCGAGGGCACACCTGTCAATTTTTCGAGCGCCGCCTCACTCAGCGATGAGACGCTGCAGGGACTCCCCAGAGACCAGCCCCACTCACTGGCTGACAGGCTGAAGCCAATGGGACGTGCAGCTCCGTCAAGACAGGCTTCCGGGCACAGGTCGAAGGCAGGGGGCGCTAGCAAGAGCATTGAACAGACCCAGGGAGCCGGCAGGAGCAGGGCAGGACTAGAATTGCCCCTTGGCCGGCCTCCAAGTGCACGCTCTGACAGGGAAGGCTCTCGTCCAAGTCGCTCCCGTGAGGACGGGGGTCTGCAATCTCTTTGCCTCACCACACCCACTGAAGAGGCTGTGTATTGCTTCTATGATTCCGAGGAGGAGCCACCAGCTACCACAGCACCACCTCTGCGGCGGGCATCCGCAATTCCTCGGGCTCAGAAGCGGGAAAGACCCATAGGCCGGAAGGAGACCCACGCCCCATCCAAAGCTGTGCCACCTGTCCGGGCCCAGCCCAGGCTGATCGCTGATGAGACTCCGCCCTGCTATTCTCTGAGCTCCTCAGCCAGCTCCCTCAGTGAGCCTGAGCCCTCTGAGCGGCCAACTGCCCATCCTCGAGGCCGTGAGCCAGTGACCATCAAGGCTTCAGGTCCTGGCAGTGGCCGGGAAAGCTCTCCAAGCCCACGCACCGAGGAAGAGCTGTTGCGGCGGTGCATTGGTTCAGCCATGCCCAGGCGCCGGCCTCAGGCCTTGGGCTCAAAGCGACGCAAGCCCAGAGCTGCCCGGCCAGACCCACGGCCAGTGGAGGAGCCCCAGAAGTGTGCTGAGCATGTGGTAGGCTCTGACCCGGCCTCTGATCTGGACAGTGTAGAGTGGCAGGCCATCCAGGAAGGTGCTAACTGCATTGTCACTTGGCTGCACCAAGCAGCGGCTGCAGCCACCCTGGAGGCCTCATCGGAGTCTGACTCCCTCCTGTCCTTGGTGTCTGGGCTGTCCATAGGTTCTACAATGCAGTCATCCAAACACAGGAAGGGGCGACAGCCCGAGGCAGGGGCCGAGGCAGGAAGTGCTCCCCGGTTAGAGAAACGGGGTGCAGCCCCAGCCAAGAGTGCTGGGAGCCCCCGCTCACCTGGAGGCCCAGAGAAACCTCGGGGCACGCAGAAAACTGCATCCGGGGAGCCGGCTGTGCTCCGGGGACGCACAGTGATTTATGTGCCCAATCCTGCTCCGCGAACCCAGCCCAAAGGCACTCCGGGTCCCCGTGCCACACCGAAGAAAATGGGGGCTGCAGGACTTCCACAGCCAGAAGCCCCAGCCAAAACTCCCAGCCCTGGGCAGCAGAGGTCGCGCAGTTTGCACAGGCCGGGCAAGATCTCGGAGCTGGCAGCGCTGAACCACCCCCCGAGGAGCGCCACACCTCCAGCTCGCCTAGCCAAGACCCCGTCCTCGAGCTCCTCCCAGACCTCCCCTGCCTCCCAGCCCCTGCCCAGGAAGTCTCCTCTGGCCACCCCGGCTGCAGGACCCCTCCCTGGCCCTGGAAACTCCCCGGTGCCCAAGACGCCAGCTCGGGCCCTTCTGGCCAAGCAGCACAAGACGCAGAAGTCGCCAGTGCGCATCCCATTCATGCAGAGACCTGCCAGGCGAGGGCCGCCGCCGTTGGCCAGGGGAGCCCCAGAATCGGTCCCGAGGGGCCGGACGGGGCCCGAAGGGGGCCCCGGGGCGCGAGGGAGTCGCTTAGGCCTGGTGCGCGTGGCCTCTGCGCGCTCCAGCGGCAGCGAGTCCTCCGAACGCTCAGGTTTCCGGCGACAATTGACTTTTATCAAAGAGTCCCCGGGCTTGTTGCGTCGCCGGCGCTCCGAGCTGTCTTCTACTGAGTCCGCAGTCCCCGCCCCCCAGGGTGCCTCCCCGCGCCGCGGCCGGCCAGCCCTTCCCGCGGTCTTTCTCTGCTCCTCGCGCTGCGACGAGCTGCGGGCGCCCCCGCGGCAATCTCCAGGCCTCCAGCGGACTCCGACAACGTCGCGCCCCGGGCCTGGCCTCCGCGCGCCTCGGCGCACCAGCTCCGAGAGTCCCTCGCGCTTGCCCGTGCGCGCGCCCGCGCCACGGCCCGAGGCGGTCAAGCGCTACGCATCGCTGCCGCACATCAGTGTGGCGCGCAGGCCGGAGGGGGCCGTCTCCGCCCCCGCTGACGCCAACCGCCGCAGCAGCGATGGAGAGGCCAGGCAGCTACCCAGGGTGGCGGCCCCGGGCACTACATGGCGGCGCATCCGCGACGAGGATGTCCCGCACATTCTCCGCAGCACGCTGCCAGCTACCGCCCTGCCGCTCCAGGGCGCCTCACCAGACGAAAGCCTGGCCGGGGCTCCGCAGCGCAAGACCAGTGACGCCGTGGTGCAGACAGAGGAGGTGGCCGCGCCCAAGACCAACTCCAGCACCTCCCCGAGCCTGGAAACACGGGAGCTACCCCAGGCCCCGGTCGGAGGCTCTGTCCCTCTTCTGGGCAGTGATGTCGACGGGCCTGGCCCCACCAAGGTCCCTGCCGCTGTCCCCTTCGTCCACGAGGGCCTGAGCGTTGCAGTGGGAGGCTTTCCTGCCAGCCGGCATGGGTCCCCCAGCCGCGCTGCACGGGTCCCGCCCTTCAACTACGTGCCCAGCCCGATGGCCGCGGCGGTAGCGACCAGCGACTCTACGGCGGCAGAGAAGGCCCCCGCCCGCCTCTTGGAGTAAAGGGTTAGGTCGGCCGTCCCGGTTGCCCCTCTTCAGGCCCAGTCCGGCTTCCCGGCGGGCCCTTTCCATAGAGGCTGCAGCAGGCCCGGCCCTTGGGCGCTTGCTCTTGGATTCTATCAACCCGCCCCAGGGAGGCCAAGACCTTGCTTCTCCCCAAGGGGCTCGGGAAACAAGGGCCACCGTGCACCCAAGCACCCAGTGGTGTCTCGGCTCAGCCTCCTCTCCACGTAGAGACCCTCCTTCCCCGGCTCGGGCAGCTGACCTGCGCATCCAGGAGGGTAGGGACACTGCCGGGTCGGCTGGGCAGCCCGCATGGGAAGTAATAACACCCATGTGAGGTGAGGCCACCTGGGGAGTGTGGTGTGTGCGCATGTGCGCCAGCTGGGCCTGCCCGTGTAGCACCCACTGCGCAGGAGGAAGCCTCTAATTATGGCTCCGTTAATTCGTTAATGACCACCTTGCCCGCTTTGTTTCTCTTCTCAACTTCAGCTGGAGAAGTGTGGGATGAGAGGTGGGGCTGAGCCCAGTTGAAAGCCAAGCTCTTCAGAGAGCCCCCGCCAGTGTTGCTCTCTCCAGGAAGGTGGTGGCCCCCCAGATTACTTGGCCCTCTGTACCCCATAGGTAAAGACTGGGAACAGGCAGAGATAGGGGATACGCGTGCTGGAGGCTAACACTGTGTTCCTGCTGATGACCAGTGTCAGGGACCTTTTCCATCTCAGAAGAGGAGCCCAGACACACCTAAGTAGGTCTAGGGAGGGAGGTGGGGGCTGAGGGCCAGGTGGTGTGTCCCAACCCACTGTTGTGGGTGAAGCAGTGGGGGAGAGGAAGCCAGGGGTGGCAGCGTACACTTCTGTAATCCTAACACTTGGAAAGCTGAGGCAGGATCGCCTGGAGTCTAAGGCAATCTGGGGTATATAGTGAGTTCAAGACTAGTCAGAGCTACATAGTGAGAGCCTGACTAAAAATAAATAAAAATAAAAGGGGGTAGAAACCTCTTGCAGGAAGTCTCAGGGGGGCTGGAAGGCCAGGACCTGTTATAGGGAGGTGACTGGTTTGTGGGAGATCAACTACCCACGGCTGCTGCAACTGCTAGATACATTCCTTCCAGTTACCTGAACTATAATCCTAGGCAAGCCTGAAGTCAAGGGAGGACTTGGGGTGTGAACCCTGGCCGGCCAGAAACCCGGGATGGAGGTGGAGTGTTGTCAGGTGAGATGGCAGGGCACAGAAAGGGCACCTGAGTGGTCTGAGGAGCCTGGAGGCTGGAGCTGGGCCTCAGGGGCCCTGGGCCTGAAGCCTCTCCTCATGGAGCTTCTGCACGGAGACAGGGCTGTGTGTCCTGCATCTGAGGACCTTCCTGCAGAGAGAGCCAGCAACCTCTCCCCTGTGGGATCTGCTCTGGCAGAGGATCTGCTGCCACAGAAACCCAGTTCCTCCTTGGAACTTCAGCTCTGTCAAGGCCCCAGCAGGCTGAGGTCAAAGGGCCCAGGAGCCACAGTGATGGGAGACCCCAGCCCAGAGTCAGGTGCTGCTTCACCCTACAAATGCCACTCTTGCTCTTCTGCAACACACATCCTGCAGGATGACCACATTCCCAAGCGACAGTGCTCAGGGCCCCCAACCAGTCACTCCCAGGCCTGTCTCACTTCCCAGCACAGGGCTGCTGGGAAGCTCTGGGGGCAGAGCTGGCCAGGACAACAGGCAGGGAGAGAAGGAAGACCTGGCTCTACAGAGGTGACTTCTTTGGGACACAAGAGCCGTATCAGTAGCCCACGTCCGACTGTGGCCTGAAGGCTAAGCAGCCAGATGCTCGCTTGTTCACACCATGGGTCAGCTGCACCCCATAAAGGCCAGTTGCTGGGCAAGGACCACCAGTTTGCCAGTGCAGGGCCCGGGCCAATGTGGGCCTCCCTACCATGCACTGTGAGACCCTGGGCAGTACTCTTGCCCTGTGCCTCAGCTTCCCCATGTGGGCCGTGGGGAAGACTCCCAGAGCTACCTCTTGGGTGAGTGGAGCAATTGTCATGATAGGGGTGTACCTGGCGCTGCTCACAGACCCAACTGGGGTGACACCTCAGCCGTGATGTAAGGGGCTGCCACTCTACTGGCCACCTCCAGCAGCTACTTCTGCCTTTGTACCCTTTGTGGCAGGGGGACAGCCACATATGCCATCTGGCTCAGGCGGGACTAAGGGCTGGAGCCAGCTTGGGCTGGCTGTGAACAGAAGTGACCCTACCTCTGCAAACCTCGAGTCAGCCCAGGGGCTCAAGGACCTGAGGCCCTGGGCCAGGAGCGACAGTGGGGGTCACCCTAAGATGGACACCTGAGCCTCAGGCTGATGGGTGTGACCACTGCCCACACCCAACGCTACCCCCGCCCGGGTGCTGACTCAGGGCAAAGCGCCCACCCATTACCTCATCTCCTACCTGGCTGTCACCCTGGCTTCGGCCCCCACGCCCGCCTCTTGCTTGGTCTGTCAGCTCTTACGGCCACCGACTTCTCGTCTGTGTTCAGGTCTTCTCGCAGTGTTAACTGAATGTGTAAATAGTTACGGCCCCGCACACCAACCCCACTCATGTAAATCGCCTGTGTAGCTGAAGGACGGGGCCCGGCAGGCATCTGGCTTCTTGTGCACCTTTAATAAAATGAGCTGTTGAATCACCTCCTGCTCCTGATTTCAAGATAGGATGAAGAGAGAAGCCAAGGTACCCGAGATGGCCTGTGGCTCATGTGGGACAGGAGGAGGGCTTGCCAGCCACCAGGAAGAGGGTGCCAAGGGCCATCAGGTTCCACACAAGCCCACCATTTACTGGTGCTGAGGTGGCCAAGTGTCAAGGTCACTTCCAGGGAACACAGCCTGACCCAGGGGACATAGGCAGGGTGAGGTGGTATAGGGTTAGCAGGGGTTGGCTGCCCAGATGCCCACAACTACCTGGCCTGGCAGGAAAGCTCTGGGGTAGGTAACCATGGCAAGCCCTACCAGGCTTAGGCAGGGTCCCCCAAGATACAGCTTCTAGTTTAAGAGGGTTCTTGCAGGCTTACACAGTACGTCTATTTCAGAGAAAGAGAAACATCCATTTTTAAAATTTATTTTGAGACAGCGTCTTGAGATCCTACTGCCTCAGCCTCCTGAGTGCTGGGATGACAGGCATATGCTGTTATAACTGGCTGAAAAACATCACTGATGCTCCAGAAACAAAGTCCTGTCTCCTAGATGCCAAGTCTGGACAGGAACAGACAGCAGGCCTTGGGCTTGGGGCTCTAGATGAGGTGGATGTCCCTGTCCCTGCTCACAGCAGAATAAGGCTAAGTTTGCACTTAGCCCCATGGGCCTGGCACTTGCTCTCCTGATGGCCAGGGCCTGGATCTGACTGGCTTAGGCAAAAAGCCCTTTTGCAAAACCTCCAGCCAGCCCGCAGCAAAAGCGGGGCCAGAGCCATGAGGAGGTAGCATGGCCCGAGGGACCCAGCTCATGCCTTCACTGAGGTGATAGTGAGCGATGAGGAGTTGGCAGGGCCGCGCGACGTCTCCACTGGGGCCAGTGGGGTGGTGACGGTGGCAGCCCAGGGCTGTCATAATGACCAGGCTGGTGCATAAAAGGACTAGAGCCTCAGGTCCTCTTGAGTCACACAGGCAGTGGGCCACTACACCTCATCCAGCCAGGCCTGCAGCTCAGGTGGACAGAGGGCTGTGCACACCTTAGGTGGCCCTTGACCTGAGCGGCAGAAGGAGGCAGTGCCAGAGCAAAGCTGTCATGGGGAGGGGACAGAACTGCTTGGAGCCAGCTGTGCCCACCCCCTACTTCCTGGGCCTGTGCTGGGCCCTGCTGGGTGGGTCTTGCTGCACAGTGTCACAGAAGGGTGTGACAAGGGAGCGCCATAGTGGGTTCATGGCTCCCACAACCACAGTCCCAGTCAGCCGGAGGTGGCTGAGGTCACTGGCAGTGCAGCCTGGGTCACCTGGCCAACATCCTGCTCCAGCTCTTCACCAGCGTGACTCAGGTCCTCACACTTGTGCCTCAGGAGGGCTCCAGCCTGCCGCAGCTGCTCGTTGGTGGCCACATAGGCCTGGCCCTGCTGGTAGATCTGCTCCCACTGGGCCTCGGGGGGGTCCTCAGTGTTCCTGGCGGTGGCTGGGGCCTCTGTGGACAAAACACAGCAGTGTCGGGTCAAACTACAGATTCCAGGTGCCTAGAGCCCTTCACTGCACAGGCCAGCACCTGGGGAACCACAGCTGGCCGTGGGAGGTGTGGAGGCCCACTGCCAGGTGACCCCCACACTGGCACAAACTCCTGGTACTGAAAAAGCACAGGGACAAAATCACAGGACTGAGGAAGTGTAGGGCTTGGGGTTCCAAGGAAACACGTCATGGTCCCCAGAGGACAGCCCCACATCTAGTGCAGCCTGAGGTGTGCTAGTGCTCAGTTAAAAATCGCTCTTGGGCCAGTGAGATAGCTCAGCAGACTAAAGCACCTGCCTAAGCAAGCGCAGGGACCGCAGTGGGCTCCCCAGCACCACATGCTGTGCCAGCCCTGCCCCCAGGAAGGGCTGAGCTGGGCCATAGTCTGGGGAGGCTGAAAGCAGGGGGATCACAAGTCTGAGCTGCATAGTGAGGCCCTGCAACAACCAAATACATTAAAAAAAAAAAATCGTTCTTGTCACTACCGTCTTTGGGAAGGGCACAGAGGACCAGTAAGAGACACATCTTGTACTTGGGCTGCTTGCCTCACCCACATGCCCAAACACACCCTCAGCGGGGGTCCTGCCACAGTTCACAAACTGGGGCACAGGTACCCCTTGGTAACCTAGCTTAGACTCTACACATATGGTCCTGCCAGGTGGAACTTTCTGGGAGGTAGAAACGTCCACCAGCGTGGCCCCACACGGCACTCATACCAGCCACTAGCAGTTCTTTGTGTGTGCGCGTGTGGTAGGCCTCCCCACTCAGCTATATCCCCAGCCCTGGGGATTTGGGCTTTTTGAATTTTGGGAGGGGAGGGTCTTACTAGGTCACTAAGCTGACCCCACTAGGCTCAGCCTCCTCCTAAGCACTGCAGCTGGGGTGACATTTGGTGTATGCCACTGTGCCAAGGCTCCTACTTTTGTCTTCTCGACCAGTGGTCCACAAACTTTTCTGCCAGACACCAATCTGTCCCCACCACTCAACCATGCTGTTGTAGTGAGAGCAGGCTGCTCAACAAACCAGCTATGGGCCCAAATTTTTATTGATGAACACTGAAACTGTATGTTTTCACGTGTCACACAATAGCATCACTCCCACTGAAAATGTAAAAACTAGGGCTGGGGTTGCATTACAAATATAAGCTTAGGTGAGTGTGGTGGCCTACACCTGTAGTCCCAGCACTCAGAAGCTGAGGCAGGAAGATCTCTGTGTTCAAGGCCAGCCTGAAGTAGAGCAAAACCCTGTCTCAAAAACCTAAACAACAAAACAAAACAAGCTCAGACCCAGCGCGGTGGCTTGAGGCCAGAGGATCACCACTAGTTCGAGGCCAGCCTGGGTTACATAGCGAGATCCTGTCTCAAGAAAACCAACCAACCAAACAAAAAGCCCCAAGGATCAGGCAGGGCATGGTTGCAGACAATAACGTGTGAACGCATTTTAGAGAACCCCTAACATGGCACCACTTTACAGATAAGAAGAGGGAGATTCCGAATCTACAAAAACCCTGCCCAGGCTCCTGGCTCAAATCTATGTTCCCAGTTTCCCCGGCCCTGCTTTCAGGTGCTGGAGCTGGGACGAGCGTGCCCTGCGCTACCTTCCGGGGCCAGTGCGGTGAAGACTGGGTCATGGACTGGGGCTCCTCGCACGTCCTCCAAGATCTGCTCCACCGTGGGGGGCGCGGGGCGGGTGGGCAGCACCACGCGCTTCTTGGCCTTGGAGCCCATCGCTAGGGACTGAGAAAGAAAGCGTTAACAGGGCGTCCGCCTTTCGCTCTCTGCTGGGGCCGAGCTCCTGCCAGAACTCGAACGCACCCGCCGCGGCCCGCTCCGGGGGAGACCGCTCTGCACCCCCGCAAAGCGCTCCTCTGGGCTTGCGTGGCCGATGGCCTCCCTTCCTCCACCAAGAGCCCTGGGGCTGCAGAGTCCGGCTGGACGTCGGTCTCAGTTTCTCCGTGACAACTTCGGCCGCTAACCGCCCCCTACCTCGGAGCGAGCCAGCCACCAGCAGCAGCAGTGCTGCCACTTCCGCTTCCGGCGGGAGAGCCGGGACCAGGACCGCGCTTTCCGGTCTTTTCCAGTTCTCCCGGACCGCTTGCCGCGAGACTCCGCCTTTTCTTAAAGGGGCCGCCCAGGACCACAGCGCTCTCTGCCCTTCAGGGGTGAGCGTCAGTTCAAGTCCTTTTAAATGGGCAGCAAAGCCTGTGAGGCTTGATTTTTCGCAAAAGGACAGCGAGGTGTCTACTCCCATGGCTGTATGGGGCAGTATCACTGCTTGCCTCTGGTTGGCCCAGGGGGTGTCCAGTAAATGCCTGATGTTCTGATCACCCTGGAGGTGGCCAGGAACACAAGATGCATGTCACGTCTTGCCTGCCAGAACTGGCTGAGGCCCCCACGTGTCTAAAACACCTCCCCATCTGGAGTGTGCAAAGAGGGTCCCTTCTCCCACCCGTTCCCTTGTAGTCATCCTGTCACCTCCCTCCTGCCTGTGATGGGGACGAGGAGAGGGCTCTGTGTGTTTTTAGGCAGCTTTATCGACATGTTATTTACATACTGTAAAGTTCACCTATATAAGTAGTTCTGTGCTTCGTGTGGGTCAGCCCTGTGCAAACGTCAATATTGCCTGGTTCTAGGCTTTGGAAAAAAACAAGCAGTGGGGCAGGGCTGAGAAGAGAGTGGCAGTCCCAGAGTTGGACACAGAATCAGCAGCATGTGATCGCCCACAGTTACCCAAATCCTGGGCTCTGTGGACTGCAGCTGATTCTTCCTGTGTGGCCCCCCAGGTCCTCTAGAGCCTGACATCACCCTATAATCTGCCTTGCCACGCAGGCCCAGGACCTGCCCTGCCTCGAAGGAAACAACAGGCTTGGCATTGTCTTTTCAACCTTTATTTGCAAATTCTGAGGTTGGTCATGGTGCCCAAGACTGGACAGGCTCTGGGGCAGGAAAAGGATGGGGTCATGATCCAGCCTCTGTCCGTCCCACCCACAACTGACCCCCAAATGTGAAAGAGACGTCCTCTCACTTGCAGCTGGGAGTCCAGCCTCTAAGTATCCCCCAGCTAGCTGGGGCTTTCAGGGCAGGTCCCAGGTGGGACCTCCTGGGACAGGAGTGTCACCTGTACCCTGGGCTCAGGCCAAGGCCACTTTTGGTCCTCCAAGCTCCCAGGTTCCAATGCACGTCTGGTCCTGGGGTGGTGGCTTGCATGGAGCCAGCGTTAGAAGGGGTGCCCCAAGACCATAGCAGGCAGGCCCAGCACCTTAGCCGGGGCTGGGCAGCAGCGATGAGGTCAGGGGAGTGGGCCGGGTGTGGCTGGAGAGGCCCCAGGTAGGAGCCCTGCAGTTCATCTCACGTGCAGTGTACTGGGCAGAGGCAGATGGTGCCTGGCATGCAGAGCGGTGGGCAGCTGGGGTGTTCCTGGGGGGGCTAGCCAGGCCCTGTGGTCACCGCCTGCTGGGTGTGGCCTGAGCACCCCCATCCACAGAAGCAGAGGCAAAAGTGCCCCAGGATGCAGGTGGGGTTGTCACATTCTACACAGGACATGGAGGGATTTGGAGAGAGACCATGAGGCTCAGGCTCCACCCCAGGCCCTGCTCGCTGACAACCCTCCCAGGGCCACACACAGATACACACACTGCCAGCCCTGCCACACCACTGCCACTCATGCTGCCACAGCCCCTCTGTGTCCCGCTGCACATGCCCACTGCTGGTCACCTGGGGGTTTGGAGGCCAAGCTGTCATATCCTCTGCTGTCCCATAGAGCAGCAGTGTGCAGCGGTGCAGTGTCCCTGGGCCGGGTCGCAGTGCATATAGGGAGAGAGAGAGGCTGTTGGCAGCTGAGTTGCACCAAACCTGGGGCCCTTTTACTAAGGGCTCTTACCAGGGCCCCAGGCTGCATGGCCCTGGGCCCCAGACCACCTGCTGTTTGCCAGCAGCTGGACTCCTGGCCACCCCGACACCCTCACACCTGCTGTGTACCAACCATGCCTACTGGCACACTCTGCTCCCAGGCTTCTGGGGCCCCTTGGCCAAGGGGTAACAGAAGAGCCCCAGAGCTGGCTCTAGCCCTCACCTGTGTTAAAATAGTATCCCTTGTTCCATAGGCCCAGGGCCCACAAGCCCTGTGGGTTCTCGTCCCAGAAGTGGGTGGACATGAACGTCCAGTCATTGTAGCCCTGGCTACTATTGTCCAGAGGTCTGGGAAGCAGGAGAGAGAGAAAGGAGGGGGCCTCCTAAGCAGCCTGTGTGGGGCAGGCCCACAGAGCCGCAGGTGTGTCTGGCCATGCTGTCCTGGGCAGTCTCTGCCCAGGCCACACACCTGATGGCCACCAGTGTGGAGCGAGTGCCCATGGGGCTGGTGAGTGAGATCTCCAGGTCCCCACGGCGGCTGAAGGACAGTGACAGTTGCACCTGGACGTGTTCCAGTGAGCGGATGTAGTGCTGGCTGCCGGTGCAGGCTGACACGTTCTTCTCCACACTCATGTGTGGCAGGATAGGGCTGGGGGCAGTGAGGACCCTGCTGTTTGTTCACCTGTTATGCGGCCCATCCTCTCTGGATAGACTGGGAAACTTAAGCCAGAGGACTGCCTCCCCTGGTGACCCTGCCCCTGGGAGTAATGATGGGTGTGTGGGGGTTGCCCTTACAGCGGGGCCAGCACGATCTCCAAGGTGCACTTCCTCTGGGGCCGCGTGGGCAGCCAGGTGCGGGCCAGGTCCACCAACAGTGCAGCGTCCAGCAGCCCATAGCCGTAGTGATGGCTCACTGTGCAAAGGAGTGGCCATCACGTGTCCTGCAGACCTGCTGCCCCCACCCATACCCGGCTCCACCGCACCTTGGCGCCCCACGCCGTTGGTCCTCCAGTCCTCGGCCTGCAAGTGCGCTGGCTTGGAGGCGCGGACCACGAGGTGCTGCATGTCCCTCCAGGTCAGGAGCGGGCTGGGGCAGTGCAAGACAGCCATGAGCCCTGGCCCGAGAGGGGTGTGGCCTGAGGGGAGGCGGGGGGGGGTCTGTCCCCCCAATACCTACTTGGCTTCCAGAGCAAGGGCAATAATGCCTGCAGCCAGCGGTGCCGAGGCTGAGGTCCCCGTGTGTTTGTCCGTGCACTGGTGGTGTAGGTCTGTGGTGACCTGGGGACAGAGGCTGTGCTAGGGCCTGGTGCAGTGACACTTGGCCCTTATTTAGCAAGTGTCATGCACTGTCCTTGCAAATTACTATGGACTGAGTTTAAAAGATACTCAGGAACTAGGGTGGTGGCACATGTCATTAATTTCAGCGCTTGGGAGGCTGAGGCACGGGATCCTTACAAATTCCTTGACAGCCTCAGCTACATAGTGAGTTCAAGGCCAACCTGAACTACATGGTGAGACTTTGTCTCAAAAAAAAAAAAAAAAAAAAAAAGTAAAAGAACTAAAGGGCTAAAGACTGAGTTTAAGCAGTATACCAAAGACTAAGTTCAAAAAGTTCTGTGCACTGAGTTCAAAAAGTGGTAAAAGATCTGGGTGTGGTGGATGGCACACACCTGTCATCCCAGCACTCAGCAGGCTGAGGCAGGAGGGTCACCATTCGTTTGAGGCCAACCTGGGCTACATAGTGAGTTCAGGACCATCTTTCAGTACATAGTGTCTCAAAACAAACAAAACCAAAAAACGACTAAGGAATGAGTTCAAACAGTATACCAAGGACTAAATTCAAAAAGTTTACCAAGGATTGAGTTTAAAAAGTCCAAGGGTGGGGCTGGGGAGATGGCTCAGTGGAATATGCACTTCCCTGGCAAGTGCAAGGGCCTGAGTTCAAGCCCCAGTTCCGCCAAATAAATAAATAAATAAATAAATAAAACAAACAAATAAATAAATAAAAAATTTTTAAAAAGAAAACAAAACAGTCTAAGGAGGCATTTAGCTGAGTGGTGTAGCACTTGCCTGCTAAGCTTGGTGTCCTCAGTTCGATTCCTGGTACCCCCTTCAAAAAGTCCAATGACTAAGTTTGTAAAAATACAATGATGCCTCAATTCACGAACTTAATTCTTTCCATAATTCTGGTCACAAACAGAATTGGATGAGAATGGAATCAGGGAGCCGGGGAGATGGCTCAGTGGAATAAACGCTTCCCTGGCAAGTGCAAGGGCCTGAGTTCAATCCCCGGTTCCGCCAAAAAAAAAAATAAATAAATAAATAAAATAATAAGAATTAAAAAATTAATTTCCCCAAATATTATTTGGGCTAGGGAGATGGCTCAGTAGAATAAGCACTTCCCTGGCAAGCGCAAGGGCCTTAGTTCAATCTCCCGGTTCTGCAAAAAAAAAAAGAAGAATGGAACCAAATTCAGTGGTTAGGGCAGGGAGATAGCTCAATGGTGGAAGTGCTTGTCTGGCAAGTACAAGGTCCTGAGTTCAATCCCCAGTACCACAAAAAAGAAAAAAAGAAAATCAACACTTAGGTTCAGTACTGTCCTTATGTGGAAATTTAATTTTATTCTGATCCAATTCAGTTTGTGACCAGAAACACAGAAAGAATTAAGTTCATAAACAGAGGTGCCACTGTACTATGAACTGATTTCAAAAAGTACGAAAGACAGGGGCTGGGGAGATGGCTCAGTAGAATAAGCACTTGCCTGGCAAGTGCAAGGGACTGAGTTCAACCCCCAGTTCCGCCGAAACAAAAACAAATAAGAAAAAGTACCAAAGACAAAACTCAGAAAGTAGTACAAGCTGGGTATGGTGGCACATCTTTATAACCCAGTACTATGGAAGGCTGAGGCAGGAGGATCCCAACTTTGAGCCTGAGTTGGGAATTTAGCAATTTAGAGAGACCCTGTCTTTAAAAAAGTAAAAAAAAAAAAAAGTGTGTGTGTGTGTGTGTGTGTGTGTGTGTGTGTAGGTCCAGGGTTCTATCCCAGTACCAAAAAACTGTTTGTGGGGGTGGGTGGGCACCATGTGCATGGGGGTGGGCTGCTGTGACAGCAGCACTCACAATCTGGGGGTCAGAAGCCAAACCGCTGCTGAAGGTGGTGGTGAGGATGGAGGCACAGGCCTCGCTGTACCACGGCACGTGGCCCTGCCGGGTGGCGCTGCCCACTGAGAGCGTGTGGATGCTGTTGGTGTAGCCGTCACAGTTACAGTTGTCATAATGGAGACCGCCATTGCCTGAGGCCCAGACGAAGAGCGTGCCCAGCCCGCCGCGGCCCTGGGACAAGCAAGGAGTCCACGAAGGGGATGTCACACCAGCTGGTGCCTGGCCTGGCCATACTGCCACCCTATGGCCCTGTGGGCACTCACATAGGTCACGCCACGCCGGAAGGCCTCGTGGGTGAGGATGCCCGGGCCGTCTACCGTGCGGCCGTCGTCTGCGGGGCCCCAACTGGCGCTGTAGATGTGAATGTGCTGGGGCTGCAGGCTCAGCGACTGGGCCTCGATCACGTCCGTAATGGTGCCATCCAGCATGCGCACACCTGCGTGGCGGGTGTCCGGCCTCCCTCGGGCACCGACCTGCGTGGCCCTCTCTCCCGGGGCCTTGTCTGGGGTCCTGGCACCGCCCAGCAAGGAGGAGGTGGGCAACGGCACCCTCTTCCCCTCACTTGCCCCATCGTCTATCTGCTGCAGCATCACCTTCCACCCTCTGTCCCCAGGCCATGTCTCTGAGGGACCCTGGTACCTCCAATCCGGGCGTTGAAGGCAACTCCTGCACCACAGAAGCCATTGTTGGCCATGGCTGCCACCTCCCCTGCACAGCGTGTCCCATGCCTGGAGCCAGGGTGGGGAGGGGGTTGTCCAGCACCGCCTGCCTGGTCCCCACAGGGAAATAGGGACCCGCTCACACCCCACGGGCTGGGGCTCACCGGTTCTCGTTGCTGGGTGTGTAGCGAGGCTGAGGGTCTGGGTCATAGTCATTGAAGTCATAGCTGGCCAGGGGGTCCTGGGGGCCAATGAGGATTTGAGCAGGATGTGAGGTGTCCCCAGGGAGGGACGACTGGGCACAGCCCCTGCCCGGCTGCCTGAGGCCTCACATAATTGGCCCAGAGGTCCGGGTGGTCCTTCTCAATGCCGTCATCTAGGATGGAGATAACGACGCCCCGGCCCGTCAGGCCCTGGCCCCAGGACTGCAGGACATTCAGGTCCAGCTGCATCTCATTGTTCTGCACCAAACAGGGGCCAAGGGTCAGTGGGGTAGTGGTGGCCCTATGTGCCACCTGCCCCAGCCCTGCTGCTCACCATGTACCACTGCTTGGCGAACCAGGGATCCGAGGGCATCACCAGGGATCGCTTCACGCGCTGCCGAACCGTCTGCTGCTCAAACCACCGTACCTGAGAGGGGCACATGGCTAGGTTGTCTCTCAGGTAGGGGAGGGGAGGCCGACAGGTCCCTTGTCTGGAGATCTTGTGCTCACTGTGGCTTCTTATTTTTTTCTGAGACAGGATCTCACTGTGTAGTTTGGGCTGGCCTTGAACTCACTAGGTAGCCTAAGCTGGCCTCAAACTTTTGGCTATCCTCCTGTCTCACCCTGCTGGGGTTAGAAGTGTGTGCCACTAGGCCCAGCATGAGTCTGTTCTTGAGGGTCTCCCATGCCTGGGGTTCTGTCTTCAGTTGCAGGGACCCCAGAGTCCCAGTGTACCCATCCTCAGGCCCACAAACACATAGAGACAGGGATGATGGATTCCTCTGTCCCACCACTGCCCCCTCCTTCCTCCTTGCTCTAGATCCTTCTGTCCAACCCTGCTGGCTCCCTCCTGTGTCAGCTCCCAGAACAGCCACTTATTCCCCTTCCCCATCCAAGACACTTCTCCAAGGGTTACACCCTCCTCCCCCCTGGCTTTCCACCCCCCAATGATAGCCTACAAGGCCCTGAATGTCCAGCCCCCACCAGCCTCCCTCTTAACGATAGCTGGTGACTACCTTGAGGTTTCAAGGGCACATGAATTCATCTCGACCCCAGGACCTTTGTGTGCTGTTTTGCCAGCCTGGACCTCTCTTCCTTGGGCACTTGTCCTGCTTCCTTCTTACCACCTTCAGCTCCCATACCCAAACCAGCTTATCCTCTGCCCCATCTGAGGGATCCTGGCTGTCTCCCAAATGCCAAGCTGGTCCTAATACCCATCTCTGTCTTACACATCTGATCTATCCCGCAAACCCTGAACCAGCCACCTTTCTTGGTCCCGAGCTCTGAGCATCGATAGCCTGGGTCCTTGTCCCAAGGACTGCCACAGACTCACTCACTGGGCGGCTTCAGACTTCCTACTTCAAGGGACTATTTCCCTGTGGGGTAAAATGGGCCAGTGCCTCTCCTGCACCCTCTGAGCTGGAGGGTGGGAGGTGGTGTTGCCTGTCCCGTCTGACCACAGTATCTGAGGCCTTCAATTTTTCAGGGGGACAGAAGTACTTCCCCATCCTGGGCCCACTGTAGGGACCCAGTGGAATGTAAACCTCTATAAGATACCGCTTATGGCAGTTGCAAGAATAACAGAAGGTGCCAGGTTGGCCCCAAGGCAACAGCTGAGACCCTGGGGGCAGCCTCCTGGGCAGGCTCACCTTTGGGTCTTTCTTCAGACGCAAGCGGTGGCCCCAGTGTGGGCTCAGGGACTGCTGGGCCATCCCCCGGTGCCGCAGGTGGAAGTACTGCCCGTCAGGGAAGATCTGGGAAGATGGGGGCCAGACATGTCTCTGGGACGGCTCCTCAGTGCTGAAACCCCACCCTCAGGATGGGACCAGTGCCTACTTGTTTGGACCCTGCTCCAACCAGGTTCCCAGGTGGGGACTTCAGCTCTACCCCAAGAGTACCAGAACCTCAGGCTCTTCACAGTGAGCTACATTCTCAGGGCTTTTTTTTTTTTTTTCAGGGTAATGGTCTCTAAGTTTCCTGAACAAGGCTGGAAGGTGGGATCCTCCTGCCTCAGCCTGAGTGCTGGGGTGGTAGGCATGCACCACCATGCCCAGCTGGGCTTGGGTTCTTAATATTTAGGAGGATATTGGGGGACTCCGTCCTATCTATCAGGGTCAGGGGTTATATGTCCCTCACTTATCATCCATCAGAGTGTGACCCACCTGCCCCAGGTTGACGAAGCCAAATTTATGTGCCAGACGCTCGGCTTCCTGGTTACCCTGGGTCACCCGCACTGCCCAGCTGCTGACATAGATGGGAACCTGGGCGCACGTCCAGCCCACAGCTAGGGGGTAGATGAGGACCAGGCTCAGAGTCACCACCAGTATCCACCAGAGCGCAGTAGGGGCGGGCCACATGGCGCCGGGGGTGGAACTGGGGGCGGGTCCTGCGAGAGCCCCGCCCCCCAGCCAAACCGCCGAGTGGGCCTGGCGCCATAGCAACCTCTGGGGCTTCAACTCCCTGGAGGCCTGCGGTTCCTTTCCTTCGCGAGGGATGGAAAAACCCAACAGAAGTCCTGGGGGGAACACATGGCCATAGACCTAAACCCTCCACTTGCACAAACCAAAATCTCAGAGAAGTTCATTGTAGTATTAGGGGACCCCACCACCCTTTATTTGGTCTCGCCCATTATGTTACACATCCCCTTCAAGAATCTTGCTCCAACCAGAACTGCTCCTTGGGATAAGTCCCGCCTCTATTTAACACCGGTTTGTCCCCGCCCATCCAATCCCGCCCCGCCTCTTTAGGATCAGCCCCGCCTCTCCCCTCTCCTCTCCTCCTGCTTGTCCAATCAATTATGGCTTTTCTGAGGAACAACCTAGGAGAATACTCGCTCTGCCCTTCCCAGCACGCCCCCCCACCACACACAACTCCACCCTCCTCCCTCAACAGCGCAGCCAATAATGACCAGCCCTGACACTGCCCCTCCAATCAGCTACGTCCTACTCCTCCTTGGCCAATAGGTGCCTTCGTCCGCCACGCCCCTCCCCCTTCCAGCCCCTTCCCTGCCTAGGCGGCAGTGGGCCACCAGAGGGCAATGAGGCGGGGGAGACGGGGCAGGCCCCACCCCCTTCGCCCTCCCTGCCCTCCCTGCCCTCCCATTGGCCACAGCGGAGGGTCGGAGGAGGAACCCAAGTCGGGGGCGGAGGCGGGTGGCCAAGGGGCCGAACAGGGGGGCGGACCGAGCGGTACTGGGACGCGCGCGCGGCGGGACCGTGGCGCGGGGCAGCCTGCGAGCTCCCGCTGCCAGTCCCGGGGCCGGCGAGGCCATGGACAACCTGCGCCGGCGCGTCGAGCACTTTCTGGAACAGAAGAACTTTGCCACCGAGGCGCTCGGGGCGCTCGAAGCCAGGACCGGTGTCGAGAAGCGGTATCTGGCCGCGGGTGAGCCGTCGGAGCGCTCGCTCCATTGCACCCACAGGCTCTCCGGGTCCCTGAGTACAGAGGTCGCAGACTGGCGGCCTATCTCCTCGGAGCGGGTCCAGGGATGTGGACCCAGCGGGACGGGCGTCCCACTTCCCGCCGAAACTCCCCGATCCAGGCAGGGGTCCAGGATCTGGACCTCGGGTCGCCTGCAGTCCCTGTCCTGCACTCGTGCGGTCTCGAGCGAGCCCTCCCACACCCCACCCCCGCTACAGCCTCGGTCCCCGCCGTCCTCTGTCCTCTCCCTTGTCACCATGGGTGACAGCCAGGCCCAAGTCCAGTTTTTCCAGTTGTCCAGCGGGTCTTGGAAGACGGGACATGTAGGGGGGTGATCCACGTGCTAGCGTGTCGTCCGGGTCCTTCCCTCGTGGACTCTATCTCGGAGCGAGGGGAGACCGGGCCGGAAGGGGACCGTCCTGCCTGCCGTCCTCTCCCCTCCTCCAGTTAGGTCGCTTTGTACCTTTGTAGGTCAATATTTATTACCTTGGGCTGTTTGACAGCTGTGATGGGGCCGGAGGAAGAGAACCCAAAGCCCTCATTATCGTTCCGTTTCAGTTCTTTTCCTCCTCGGAGATAGGAGCATGAGCAAGCGGCTCTGCTTGGTTCTGAAACTCCCTAGGCAACACAGTACATGACTTCTTCCAATGCCGACTGATTCTTGCAGTACTGAGGCTCCTGCCTTTCCAGGAAGTCCTTCTCTGTGAATGAATCACAAAGGCCCATAGGGCTGGGCATGGGCTCTGTGGGGAGGGTCCTGCCAGGTGCCTTGAATACCTGTGGCCCATCTACCTTCACCCCATTCCCCTGACAGCTGGAGGTCTCCCACACCAGCTAGCCAAGGACCACCTGAAACTGTGCCCAAATCTCTGCAGGTCCAAGGCTGTGCCTGCCCTGGCCACAGGGCCCTGACCTCTGCCCTGACTTTCCACATGGCTAGGATCTGTGGGTGGGGAATTTAGGTCACAGAGCAGCAGAAGGAAGGCGGCAGGGAGGAGCCAGTTAGAAGGCTAGGTGTTACAGCGAAACTGAGGCATGGGGGAGGGGCCTAGTGGGAAGCTGCATCAGTGTCTGAAATGTCCCCCTGTCCCTGCCCTGTCCCATCTATTGCTGATGTGTGCAGGTGCTGTCCCCTTGTGTCCAAGGTCATCCACCTTCTGCTGAGGCTGCAGGTTTAAAAGGGATTGAGGGGAGGAAGAGCCCCTCCTCCTCCAGTAGCAATCCCAGCGAAGGGGCGTCCCCTGCCATCACGCATGTACTTTTCTTTGATATATTGACCCTTAGGTCACACCTTCTCCACATTGTCAAAGCCCCTGTCCCCCAGGGAACACAGGACACAACTCAGAGAAGACAGTGCTGGGGGTGACATGGTCTCCTAGGGCTGTTCCTGCTCTGACCTCAGGCCCACAGGTGAATGGAAGGGTGGGGGTGACTGGGGCTCTGCCCTTTGGTCCAGAAGTGCTGTCCAAATCTCCCTGTGAATAACAGTCTCTGGGGAGCAGACAGGAAGCTGTCCAAATGCTCTGGAGCTCCAAGATATCCCAGGTGGCCTTGAACAACCCACAACCGACACCACAGTCAGTGCTATTCGCTGCTGAATGAGATAAGGGGTCCTTGAGCCCTGCACAAAATGCACTTAATCAACAGAACACTTACCAGTGTGCTTTTCAGGGTCAAGTTCAGAATAGGGGCTGGAAATAAAAAATAAATAAATAAATAAATAAATAAATAAAGGGGCCGGGGAGATGGCTCAGTAGAATAAGCACTTGTCTGGCAAACATAAGGGCCTGAGTTCAATCCCCGGTTCTGCAAAAAAAAATAAAAAATAAATAAATAAAAAGAATAGGGGCTGGGCTCCTTTTTCCTGCACCCCTTTTTTTCTGAACCTGCATTGGCTGGCATGTTTCAGTGGCCATGTTCCCATGTGGGATAGGTTCTGTAACTTACAGCAACCCTGGCATGCAGGGGACCTTTACAGATGGGGAAACTAAGGCTCCTTGGAGAGAGCTTCACTCATTGTCAAGCAGTGGTCAAAAGCAAGCCCTCCTAGCTCCAGGGGACCCGGATGCTGGGCTTTGATGCCTCCTTTTAAGACAGAGGCTTTCAAGGTGGGGAACACTATGCCCCATATTTGATGATGTCTGGGGATTTTTTTTTGTCTCCAGTACTGGGAATTGAACTCAGGTCCTTTGCACTGAGCTATATACCACCAGCCCTTTTAATTTTCTATATTTTGTCTTTTTTTTTTTTTTTAGAACCGGGGATTGAACAGGCCTTTGCGCTTGCCAGGGAAGCACTTATTCCACTGAGCCATCTTCCCGGCCCAAATTTTCTATATTTTGAAACAGGCTTGGGCTGGGAATATAGCTCAGTGGCATAGCACCTGCCTGGCAAGTGTAAGGCCCTGAGTTCAGTTCCTGTTACAAAAACACAAAACAGCCGGGGAGATGGCTCAGTGAAATAAGCACTTGCCTGGCAAGCGCAAGGGCCTGAGTTCAATCCCCGGTTCCACAAAAAAAACACAAAACAAACAAACACCCCTCCACCAAGGGACACACTCTCACTGAGTTGCCTATGCTGAGTTTGAATTTGATATCCTCCTGCCTCAGCCTCCCAGAGTGTTGGGGTAACAGGTATGTGTCTCACCACACCTAGCTGTCTGGGATATTTGTGGTTGTTACAACTGGGAGTGTTCCTGGCACAGAGTGGGTGGAAGCCAGGGACACTGCTGTAAACAGAATTCTCCCCAACTGGGTGAACTGGATGTTAACAGTGCTGAGAGGAGAGACCCTGAGTACAGATAACAGAAAGGTACACTGTAGCCTTCCTCAGCTCACCAGGTTCAGATTATTGCTTATTCTTTCAACAAATGTTTATTGTGCATCTCCTCTCTACCCACCCTATCTCTGAGCCCTGGCTCCAAGCCAAAGTTCCCACCCATCCTGGGAGATGGGGGAGAGGGGCAGGGCAACTCGCCCATCCTGGAGGTGGCATCAAGGCTCCAGGAAGGAGGCTAAGGTTGCCCACTTCATCCCAAGGGTACTCAGGCTCCCACCCAGCGCTCCTTTCTCTCATAGGAGCCGTCACTCTGCTAAGCCTGTATCTTCTCTTCGGCTACGGGGCATCTCTGCTCTGCAATCTTATCGGATTTGTGTACCCCGCATATGCCTCGTGAGTGCCCCATCTGCCCCAGTGGGGGGGATCTCTTGGGGGTTCCAGATGGCCCCTGAGTCTGCTGTGCTCCTCTGCAGAATCAAAGCTATCGAGAGCCCAAACAAAGAAGACGACACTGTGTGGCTGACCTACTGGGTGGTGTACGCCCTGTTCGGGCTGGCAGAGTTCTTCAGCGATCTTCTCCTGTTCTGGTTCCCTTTCTACTACGCGGGCAAGGTGGGCAGGGGCTTGGGGATCCCGCAGCAGCTGGTTACCCACTGTGAGGGCTGCTGAAGAGGGGGCAGGAAGCTGCGGCAGGCACAGTGTGACCTCCCACCCCCCACAGTGCGCCTTCCTGTTGTTCTGCATGACCCCCGGGCCCTGGAACGGGGCGCTGCTGCTGTACCAGCGGCTCGTGCGTCCGCTCTTCCTAAAGCACCACGCAGCCGTGGACAGCGCCATGAGCCACCTCAGCGGCCGGGTCCTGGACGCGGCAGCCGGAATAACCAGGGACGGTGAGTGCTGGAGGGTGTCTGTGTGTCTGTCTCTCTTTCTGTCTGTCTGTCTGTCTCTCTGACTTTTGAGTCTCTCCTTGGGCTTTAGCCTGTCTGTCTGTCCCACTACTCCCTCCTGAGTGTGACTCCTGTCCTGGCATGGTGGCTGTCCCTCTGCTCCCTGACCCTCTCGGTCTCCCTCTTACTGTCACCTCTCTCCTCCATGCTCTCGGGATCCAGTGCTACGGGCCCTGGCCCGGGGCCGGGCACTCGTTACCCCAGCAGTGGTGACAGAAGTCCCCATCGCCCTGGAAGGCGACTGTATGTAACATGTAACACCGGGGAGGTTGGTGTTGGGCATGTGCCTATGTGTGGCGCACTTGTGTAAGCCTGAGTGTGTGTGTTCACAGCATGTGGGTTTGTGTGCTGAGTGTGCTGTGAGCGCTCCAGTGTATGTGTGCATATGGTGTTCTGGGCACTTGTTGGTGTCTGGCTGTATGTGTGCATGTACTGTGAGAGTTGCATACGTGAGTGTGTATGTGTGTGAGAGCATGTGCACCCACTGGGGCATTGTGTGTTTGAGTTTTTGTCTGTGCAGTGAATATGTACACATGAAACTGCATGTCCAAGAATGCATACGTGTGAGTATATATACGTGAGACCATGCACTAAGTATGTACATGTAGCAATGTGTACGTGCCAAGCATGTGTGTGCATGTGTGTATGTGGGAGGGAGTACATGTGGTTGGCCCTGTGAGTGCAGAGTGTGCACATGTAAGCATGTGGATGTGTACATTCATTGATGTCCACCACGATTCCCACCTCTTGTGGCCCCCTTGTCCCTCCTGCTGACCCACGCGTGGCACCAGAGGCCCAAATCCCATTCCCCAGCTGCTCCAAGTACCAGAGCTCCTGCTGTAACCAGGATTCTCCCCAACTGGGTGAACTCACCTGCCTCACCCCCTTTCCCACCCTCTCTCCACAGCCCCACCAAGCCTGAGCCCTCCACAGAAGGGCAAGTGAAGCTGCCATCCCGCTCTGGCACAGACATCCCAGCTGGTGAGAAGGGGCACAGTGCCAGCCCCCAGCTGTCCACAGAGGCCCCTGCCAGCTCCCCAACAACAGAGGCCCAGCCCAGCCGCTCCAACCTGGGCAGGCCCCCTGCCAGGGCAGCAGTAGGGCAGGCCCGGTCTCTGGCTGAGCCAGGATCAGGTTCTCGGATCCAGCTGGCTTCCCGCTCTGTCACTGGCTCCCAGCTGCCTAGGAAGGCTCAGGGCCCAGTTCAGGGTCCAGGCACCCATTCCAAGGAGGCCCCCAAACGCCCTGGGGTCTCTGATCCTCCTTCAGGGTCCTCTCCCCCAGCCACCTCTAACCTGGAACCTGCAAACACCCAGCCTCCCAGTGGTGTTCCCAGCCCTGTTCAGCCTCCCGGGGAGCCCGGGGACCCAGCCCCTGAAACCAGCACACAGCCCCAGGAGAAGATGCCCACACAGCCAGCTGGCAGCTCCTCAGAGCTTGAGCTCAGCGTCTCCGAGTCCTCCCTGGACTCCACGTGTGAGGCTACCACTGAGCTCACCTGCCACTGGCCATGCCACAGACCCTGGCTGCGGTGCCCACGGCACTGCTGGCTGCTGGAGCACTTGGCCTATTAGAGCCCCTTCGTCATCTGGCCCACCAGGTTCCCTAAAACACCAGGCTAGTTGGGTATGCAATAAAGTAACTGTCCAGACCCGTGTGTTGTCTGTTGTGGGGCAACCCTGGAGCAGCCAAGCGTGAGGCCTGGTGGTACAGACTGGCTCTGTCGTACAGAGGAGGAAACAGAAGTCCAGGGAGTCAGACCCAGCCACTCCAGGTCTCCCAGGGACCTCACACAAATGCAAACCAGGAAATCTTTGCCCTCATCCAAGGGGCTTCCTCCTTCCTCTTCTGAACTTGTGGTCAGATGTACCCAGTAAATCTCTTTTCAAGGAATTACACTCCCGGCTTTGTTTTTATTTTTAAATTTTGAAATAGGGTATTAAGTTGCTCAGGTTGGGAATCAAACTTGTGATCCTCCTGCCTCAGCCTCCCAGAGTGCTGAGATGACAGGCATGAGTCACCATGCCAGGCTTGAGCCCCTTTTTTTTATATTAAAAAAACCCTTGCAGACAAGGGAAAGAAGGAGGAGAGACACCCCTTTCGGCTCACTGAGGCTCCCCAGAAGCTGTAACAGACAGAATTGGAGCACTAGAGTTTGAGAGCACTGGCGGGTACCCCAGAAATCCCTGGCAGGGAATGGGGATGTGAGATGGGACAACGGGACAGGCAGGATGCCATGGGAGGAGTCGTGACCAAGCCAGCAACACTTGAGGCTCCTCCTCCTCTTCCTCCTCCTCCTCCTCCTCCTCCTC
>NW_004524626.1:6493086-6523361 GCF_000260255.1 Octodon degus
TCCTCCTCCTCCTCCTCCTCCTCCTCCTCCTCTACCTTTTCCTCTTCCTCTTCTTCAGTCTGAGACAGGGTCTCACAATGCAGCTCAGGCTGGCCTTGAGCTCACTTTGTAGCCAGGCTGGGCTACAACTCACAGTGATCCTTTTGCCTCCTGAATGCTGGGATTGCAGGCACGCACCACCATGCCCAGTTTAACCCCAAGGCTTCTGCCTGAGGAGGGAACCGAGGTTCTATTTATCCTGCAGAGGTCGTGGGGCGTGGTCCTGGTGGGCGGAGCTTAACTTAGACCACGCCCCGTGACATGTGGGGTCTGGCATCTGGGTCCGAATAGAACAGGCAATGGGAAACCCCTGGAGGCCGGCCAGTCTCTTCAGCACTTGTGGAAATTGTGACGCTATCAGCAGTCACTGGTGGGGTCGGCTGCACACTACCATTTTGTTTTGGTTATGTGATGTTTGAGGCATACGATGCTGATTACAAAAACTGGCAAAGAACAAAAAAGGTGAGAAGCCTATTTATATGGATGTAGACACACCAACTCTTAAGCACAAAACAACTAATCTAACAGTATAGGCTGGGGAGATAGCTCAGCGGTCTAAGCGTCTGCCTGGCAAGCACAAAGACCTGGGTTCACATACCGGCCCTGAAACCGGGCATGTAATTCCAGAGCTGGGGAGGCTGAAACAAGAGGATCACTATGAGTCTGAGGCCATGTAAACCCTGTACTAAATACATAAAAATCAATTAATCAGTCAATCAATCAATAAATATAAAAAGCAGAGATCACTCTATGTCCAGGTTGGGGGGGGGCGGCTCTGTGTGTGTGTGTTACTGGGAATTGAACCCAGGGCCATTGCACATGCCAAATCCAGCCCCTTGATTTTATTTTTTGGGGGTTGTTTTGTCTTATCTTTGGAGATAGGGTCTCACTACATGGTTCAGGCTGCTGCCCTTGAACCCACTATGCAGGCTGGCTTTAAACTTGCAGTGCTCCTCCTGCCTCAGCTTCCCAAGTGCTGGGATTATAGGCATGTGTCACCACCCCTGAGCCATGCCAGTCCTTTTAAAATATATTTTTATTCTGAGACAGGGTCTTGCTAAGTTACCCAGGCTGTACTCCAACTTGAGCTCCTCCTGCTTCAGCCTCCTCCTGAGCAGCTGGGGTTACAGGCCTGGCCACAGCACCCAGCTGGGGAGGTGCACATTGAGATGATCAATCTATTACAGGTCAGGGTAGAGAAATAGCACTGAGGAATGTGCAGGGGACAAGGGAGCCTGCTGGGAGTTGGGGTCTGGGTCTGCAGAGTCCGGGACTGAAAGTTCAAAGGCCCGGGGACAGCACGGAATCTGAAGAATTGAGAGAGCACCGAGGAGGGTCCTGTGCTGCAGCAGAGGGAGTGGGACAGAGAGGGAGGCTGGAGTCCTTGGGGTGGACCCGCAGAGATTTGAGTACATGGGGAGGACTTTGTCTTTTACCCAGGAAGTAGATTTTATCAGAGGGCATTAATGACTTGTGGGTAATCATTAATAAGCCCTGCCCTATGTCCCTGGTCTCCAGCTGTTGCTTCCTTGCCAGGCAGGTCTGAAGAATGAGATTTCCACCATGGCCCCTTGGAGAGGATGGGGAGCAGGCTTGTTCTGCACCCCTTACCTTTGCCCTGAAAGTGGCATCCACCTGTGATTCCAGTTGCTCGGGAGGCTGAGGCAGGAGGATCATAAGTTTGAGGTCAGCTCTTTTTGCCACATCTCCCACAAGAATGAAGACCATTCTTAGCAATCAGACAGTCGACATTCCAGAAAATGGCGACATCACTCTGAAAGGACACACAGTTATTGTGAAGGGCCTCAGAGGAACCCTCCAGAGAGATTTCAACCACATTAATGTGGAACTCAGTTTCCTTGGGAAGAAAAAGAAGAGGCTCCAGGTTGACAAATGGCAGGGAAACAGAAAGGAGTTGGCGACTATCTGCACGATCTGTAGCCATGTGCAGAACATGATCAAGGGGGTCACGCTGGGCTTCCGTTACAAGATGAGGTCTGTGTGTGCTCACTTCCCCATCAACATCGTTATTCAGGAGAATGGGTCTCTTGTCGAAATCCAGAATTTCTTGGGTGAAAAATACATTCGCCATGTTCGTATGAGGGCAAGTGTTGCTTGCTCAGTATCTCAAGCCCAGAAAGATGAGCAAATCCTTGAAGGAAATGACATTGAGCTTGTTTCAAATTCAGTCGTTTTGATTCAGCAAGCCACAACAGTCAAAAACAAGGATATCAGAAAATTTTTGGGTGGTATCTATGTTTCTGAAAAGTGATTCTTTTTTCTTTTTGGTGGGGGACTGGGAATTGAATCCAGGGCCTTCCCAATGAGCTACAACCCCAGAAGTTTTTAGTGGGTTTTTTGTTTGTTTGGTTGGTTTTGAGGCAGGGTCTCACTAAGTTGCTGAGTTGGGCTCCAACTGGAGATGCTCCTGTCTCAGCTTTCCAGAGCCCTGGGTTGAAGACATTTCCACTCTGAGTGAGTGGCCCGCCTGCCCTGCTGGGAACCCTCAGCCATGAGGTAGCTGCTGGGGAGTGGGGCATCCCTGGGCCAGGCACCTGGAGCTTGGATAGACCCTGCTGCATCCAAGAGACAAGAGGTTAGGGATTAGGATCAGCCCCATGCAGGTAACAGGGTTTGTGCTTGCTGTGAAAAACAACAATAATAATACAAATTTTTAAATCTTATATGTTTGCCATTGTAATGAGCAACTGGAATTCTGCAATACTGCTAATATAAAATACTCTCTGATTGAGCATGTTGGCACATGCCTGTCATTTCAGCTGCTTGGGGAGCTGAGGCAGAAGGATCACAAGTTTGAGCCCAACCTGGGCAACATGGTGGTGACTTAGGGCAAACCTGTCTGAAAACAAACACTAAAAGAGGATTGTGGGGGTTTTTGCCTTGCATGTGGGTGGCCCTGGGCTCCATCACCAGCCAATGTTACGTGAGTGGCAGAGGAGGCTGTGCAGTTTGGAAGTGAAGTTGAGCAGTCCCTGTCTGTGTGGCCTGAGACATCTGTCCCTGCACTGCTGGTATGGGGACGGCTGCGTTGTGGTTCATGCACCCCGTTCTGTGGCAAGGAAGCAGGCCACCATGCGGGGTCTAAGTCAGAGTGGACCCAGTGTGTGACCTTCCAAGTGTCATGTGGGGTTTCCTGGCATGGTGTCGCATTTCCTGCACCTGGAACAGAGGGGAGGGCACAGCCTTGGGTACCCGAAAGGGAGGGAGAGCAATGATAGTTCAGGGAGGCCTGACGAGGGACGGTGACCTCAGCCTGGTCTAAGGATGGCATTTGCAGGGCAGGGCTGCCTACAGGGGAAGGGCCGAGCCAGCTACACTGGTTCATCAAATTATTTCACCGCCAGGGGGCGTACAATCACTGCTCATTCCCCCAAAACCCTGCTTCAACTTTCTAGGAGTGTGGGGGTCCTGAGTTGTCCCCTTGCGGCCAGCTGGGTTGGGTCACCGAGGATTCTTTTTTTTTTTTTTTTTTTTTTTTTTTTTTTTTTTTAATTTTATTTATTTATGTGTGTGTGTGTGTGTGTGTGTGTGTGGCCAGCTCAGCCCACCAGGGGGTGGGGCCGGCTGGCATGTGGTGCTGGGGATTGAACCGCGGTCCCTGTGCTCTGCAAAGCTTGCTCTAAGTAGGTGCTTTAGACCACTGAGCCATCTCACCAGCCCTCACCGAGTATTCTTACATAAAGGAAGGAGGGAACCATTGTTCTCCCAGGCCAGGCTTGCCTGGGTTATCTCGGGAACTACTGTGTGTAGGTGCTCAATAAACGCTAGGTCAAGGTTTGCACGAGGGTGGAAGAGGCTAGGGAAGTGTGGCTGAGGGGCGTACTCACCCGCAGCTAGTGAAACAGACCCACAGAGGAGCAGAGGCCAGTCCAGTGACCGTTTCCCTTAGCCCTTCACTCCTGCTGGTTGATTTTAGGAGGAGGCAGCCGGGGTCAGCGGCCACAATGAACCTTGTAGAGGAACCCAGGGCACTCAGGTGATCTGCTGATCCCAGGTGCCTTGGGATTGCCACTAATCACTGTCTCAAATGACAGCACGACCACTCCAACAGGGTTGAGGAGACAGAGGGGAGGCCCTGTGGCACTCTACAGATGAGGACTCCCTGGGCTAGTCCTTGACGCCCCACAGCCACCTGCTGTGTTTCCTGTCCTCGCCTCACACAGGGTGGGAGCTGCTAGGAAAGGGTGGGGTCCTGTGTGAAGGTATATGGGCTTCGGTAGCATGGCTGTGGCTGAATCTACCAGGTTGTCCCCAAGTGTGGCTGAGTATGTGATTGGGGTGCTCTTGTTTGGTTTGGTTTTGGTTTGACTTGGTTTTTTTTTTTAATTTTTATTTATTTGTATGTGTGTGTGTATGTGTGTGTGTGTGTGTGTGTGTGTGTGTGGCCAGCTCAGTCCACCAGGGGGCGGGGCTGGCTGGCATGTGGTGCTGGAGGATTGAACCGTGGTCCCTGTGCTTTGCTAAGCTTGTTCTAAGTAGGTGCTTTAGACCACTGAGCCATCTCACCAGCCCTGACTTGGTTTTTTGAGATAGGGCCTCACTATGTAGCCCAGGCTGGCCTTGAATTTGTGGCGATCTTCCTGCCTCAGCTTCCTGAGTGCTCGGATTATAAGCATGCACCACTACACCTGGCTTTTCAAGTGCTTGTAAAGATTAATTAAATAGGAATAAACACAGTGATGGGAGCAATCTGTTGACTGGGAGAAACCCAGCCAGGATAAGGTTTGAACTTTCGAGTCACCAAATCAAGGGGGGAAATCAGTAATCGATAGTGCCTGGTTACATATGCCTTCAAAGGGATATTCCTGTTGGTATCTCTAAATACACTTGGCTGCATTGTGAGTAGCAAAGAGAAAACAGGATTAACGCAGTGTCAGGTAGTTAAGCACAGAACTTTGTGGTATCCAGGGGAAAGGGGGAAATACATTATGTCACCTTGTCAGGCACGTTTCCCTCTGGGACATGCTTGTCTATATTTCTAACCATGGGACCGTGATGCAAAATGAATGAAAGAAGACACAGAAATTCTGAGTGTAGAATAGCTATGAGCTTTCTGGCATCCAAGGTGAGAGGGGAAGTAAGAGTCGGAGTCTTCTCAGTCTCAGTGTACCCTCTGCAGTGCCTGCCTGCTCACGACAGTGAATCCAACTGTATGCAGAGGTGTCCACCTGGGACATGGAATCACATAGTCGGAAATGGAAGATGCTTCTGAGCTTCCTGGACACCAGGGTGAGAGGAGAAATATGCTAAGTTTGAGCCTGGGCAGGTGTATCTTGCAGTGTGTGTTGAAGGCCACCCCCAGGCATTCAGACAGGGCAGCGCCTGGAGGCCAGACGTGCCCGGCTGTCTTCTGCAGGGCTCCAGGGCCGGGCATAGCCAGCGTGGGGCAGCAATAGCCGGTCCTGGGTGCCGTCTGGGCTGACGAGGCGTCGGACAGCCAGCAAGTACTCCCGATGTGGAGCCAGCGGTGGGCAGGGGCAGCGGCCAGGCGCCCATACATACTCGCGCATCCGCAGTGGTGAGCGGTTCTTATAAATGAGCAGGATTCGCACCTCATAGCGGGTCTCATGGGCCTGGCGGTGGCTGCCCAGCACGCGGGCCTGGAACACTGGAGGTGAGGTGTGTGCTGAGGTTGCTGGGGACCTCATGCTGTACCCATCACACCAGCCATTGCCAGAAGAGGTGGGAACTCAGAAAGCTGGGAGTAGGGAGGGAGGGTGTGCACCTGTCATCTCAGCACTTGGGAGGCTGCTGCAGGAGGATCCCTGCCAGTTTGAGGCCAGTTGGGGCTACAAAGTGAGTTCAAGACCAGCCTGAGCTACATTAGGGGGTCCCTTCTTACCGCCTCTCCAAATGGCCCTAGGAATGGGTTCTCACCGAAGTCGCTTCCGCAGTAATGTAGCAGGCGGTGTGCGCGACCACGTGTGTCAGGGCAGGGTGGGCAGGGGTCTGTGAGGGGGCAGTGTTGTGAGGGGCACAGCTCTCGCCCCTGCCCGCCCCACCCAGGCGTGTGCACCTCACCTGGGGCCCGGGTTGGATCACGGGTCATGGGGCTTGGTTCAAGGAGCTGAGGGGGTTGAGGCTCCACCTCACGGGGCTGCGGCTGCCGTAGCGCCCAGCCCAGCACCTGCGCCTGCGCCTGGAAAAGGCCGTAGCGCTCTCGAGGAAGCCAGAACTCAAACTGCACGCCGGGGTTGGGCTCCAGCAGGAGGACCTAGAAGAAGGGTTCCGGGAGCTGCGCCCTACCCACCGACCCAGCTCCCCACTCAGACCCTCCGTCCCTGTCTCCCCGTCGTCTCCCCTTCAGAGGCTCGTGCATACTTGCAGGACTAGGTCTTGCGTGGTGGGCCCGGCCGCGTGCAGCGTCTCCTCCGGCCCCGCAGCGCGAGTGTAAACCACCTGGGTGCCCGCAGCCTCATAGGTGCCCGGGGGGCTCACTGCCCAATGCCCATTGAAAATGTAGCGCCCATCACTGCCCATTAGCGCTGCAAAGGAAGGTCCAGTCGGGATCCCTGGAACCTGCCCACTGCCCTCCTGGCGCCGGGTACCCTCCCCTGCCTCAGTCTCCCCAGTTATGAAGGAGAGGCCACCACCAGCAGGCACCCCCCAACCCTCTGTTACCCAGGTGGTTCCGGCTCCGCTGCACCACGCGAATGTGTCTGGCGCCCATGGGAATCAGAGTAACGTTCCAGTACCCGGAGAAGGCACCTGAGTGGGAGGGTAAGGTGTAGGGTTGGCGGCAGGTGTGTGTGAGTGGTGATTTGAGGATTAAAATGTTGCGGGAAGGGAATTAGTGTACTGGTAACTCAGAAAAACGCACGGGAATGTTTGGAGTTACATGGATCGCTAACGTGCGGCAGGGAAAGCGTTAAAACCCCATCTGAAAAAAACCCCATCTGTGGGGGGGGAGACAATCTGCTAGTGACCAATCAGAATGAAGGGCCAGAGGGGATGGGCCGCAGATTGCCCAATCAGCACAGGACTTCGCTTCAGGGTCCGAGGCTAGTTAAAGACCCCGCTCCAGATGTACGTGTAGGGAGGACGGGGAGGGCGGTCACCAGCGTCACGGAACACGCGCTGCACGAAGAGACATGTGTCATTGGCACCTCCGCAGCGTCCACACCGGTCTTCGAGGGCGCCGGAACCCAGCACCCCATCACAGCCGGCGCTCTGCAGGAGTAGTGAACACTCACGAAATCACAGTTTGGGGAGGGGCGGGGACTGGCAAATGGGTGGAGCCTGAAGGCAAGAGTCTGGAGCGGGGTGGAACTTGGGAGTGGGTCCTGAATGGGCGGGGCCTGGAAGCAAAAGGGAGCTAGAGAGAGACCCGAGCCTAGAGAGCGTGGAGCTTGACAGAGGCGGGGCCTGGAGGCGGGTCTGAGTAAAAGACTGGGCCCTGGAGGGAGGAGGCTGGGATGCAGCTCAGAGGGTGTCTGGAGTGGAAGCTGGAAGCCTGACGGTACAGGTCATATCAGTAAGGACCTAGGGATGGGGACGAGAGTTAAAGGGAACAACTGGAAAAGGACGCTGGAGGTGGAGCCTGGTGGTATGGCCCATTGGGGGCGGGGCCTCCTGCAGGTGGGCGGGGCCTGATGAATGGGGCGGGCCCCGGAGGAAGGAGGCTGGGTGGAGTCTGGCGGGACTGGGGCCTTGAGGCGGAGTCTGGATGAGAAAGAAGGAGGCTGAAATAAGTGATGAGGACCTAGGGATGGGGCTTGATAGTTAAGAGTCGCCCCTGGAGGGATTGGGACTGAAGCCTAGGGAGGAGTGAAACCTAGAGAAAGATGGGATGGGTCCCGGAGGGAGGAAGGTGGGTTGGAGTTTAGGGAGAGGTGGAACCCGGGAAGGAGGAGTGGCTGAAAGGAGGGGCGTAGAGGCTATGCTGGGCCTTGGCTGGGGGCAGGGGTAGGGTGCGGCTAGGGGGGGCTGGGCAAATCTCACCAGGCAGCGGCCAGCCACACAGAGGCCCTGGGCTCCGGGGCTGCAGGGTGTGCCATCCAGGACGCGGCCAAAGCTGTGGTAGAAGGCTTGCCCCTCGGCCAGGCAGTTGAGGTCACACTGATTGGGCGCTACACACAGGCAGAGGGAGCAGTGTAGGCTCTGTCAGAGCTCAGCCCACTTAAGCTGTAAGGGGTAGCCATTCCCTGGAGCAGATGGAACTCTGGCTTTGAGCCAACGCCTGTCATCAAAACTGATTCTTCTTATGAACTTCCATACCTCTTCCTTCTCGCATTCATTCTACACACTCACTGAAGTCACTATTTTTTCTTCCTCCCCACAGTACTGAGGATGAAACTCAGGACCTTGGCTCTGAGCGCAGTTCCCAGCTTTTTTTCATTTGTCTTTGAGACAGTACCTCACTCGGTCACTACGTTGGCCAAGCTGGGCTTAAACTAAACTTGCAGTCCTCCTGCCTCAGCCTCCCAGAGCGCTGGCTTTAAGCACCCACGATTTCCTAGATGTGATCGAGTGCCCCGGCTTGCAGCACCAGACTGAACTCACTCAGTTCTGGTGCCTGTGCGCAGCAGGGGCTCAATTAAAAAAGTGTTCAGTTGGGCTGGTGAGATGGCTCAGTGGTCTAAAAGCACCTACCTAGAACAAGCTAAGCAAAACACGGACCACAGTTCAATCCCCCAGCACCAAATGCCAGCCAGCCCCGCCCCCTGGTGGGCTGAGCTGGCCACACACACACACACACACACACACATAAATAAATAAATAAATTTTTTAAAAAAAGTGTTCAGTAGGAGCCAGGCATGATGGTGCACACCTGTGGCACTTGGGAGGCTGAGGCAGGAGGATTACCGGGAGTTCAAGTCCAGCCTGGGCCACATTGTGAGTTCAAGGCTAGACTGAACTAATAGCGAGATCATGTCTCCCCCCTCGAAAAAAGTGTCCAGTATGAGGGGTTGGGGAGATGGCTCAGTAGAGTAAGTGCTTTCCTGGCAAGCACAAGGGCCCGAGTTCAATCCCTGGTTCTCCACCCCCCCAAAAAAAGTGTCCAGTATGGAGTCCCGTGGGCCTCACTTTCCCCTTGTGCTTTGCCATCGGATCACGCCCACAGGCGGAAAGCACTGAGCCCTGTCCTGGACCCCTGGCTCTCTGCACAGTCTGGCTGGCAGACCACATGTGGAACAGAGCCGAACTGGTCCTGAGGGGCCTCTGTGAGTTACCGCAGGGAGAGAAAAAGCAAAGGAGTGAAACTGCAAGGCTGAAGAGTTTTTCTTTTCTCTTTTTTGCCACTCCAGGCTCTTATCTGCATGCCTTCACGGTGCTGTGGGGACTGAGGCTGCCTGTCTTCCTAAAATCTGGAGGCGCACTGCCCGGGGCACACAGTTATATAACTCGCTATTTTCAGCTCCATGCAGCAACATTTCCTGTTCCTGGCATAAGTTTGAGCACCATGGCCCTCTAGACAGTAATCCTCAGCCTGGGGTTTGATCCTATGTAGAATGGACCCTGCTTCCTTTTGCCACTGCTTTTTTTTTTTTTTTTTTTTTTTTGAACCCGGGATTGAACTCAGGCCCTTGGGTTTGCCAGGAAGCACTTATTCTGCTGAGCCATCTCCCTGGCTCCATGCCACTGTTTAATGTGACACTTCAACAACTCCTACATATCCTTCAAAGCCCTGGGGTTAATGCCCCTACTCTGTGCCCCTACTCCAAGTCTTTCTCTTCTCCCTGCCAGAAATGGGTTGTTCATTCTGGATCACTGCAGGCCCACTACTCACCTCCATGGAAGGGTACCCATTGGTAGGTTTCCTGGGTTCCCAGGACAGGGCGGCCATTATAGAGGGCACACTGAAGGTCTCGGAAGGGCAGAGCCCCTGGTGAGCAGTCCTGAGGGCAGAGATAGGTGGGTGACCCCCCTCCCCCAAGCCCAGCAAACCAGTGGCAGTGTGGTGGGCATGCTTGGTGCCACAGGCAGGAGGGCCTACCCGCCAACTCAGGGAAGGGGCGGGGCTTACGGGCAGCTGGCAGAGGCGGTACTCGTGGCTGTCTCCCGAGCATGGCTCTTCTCCTGGAAACCTGACGGGAACCGAGCAGCTTGAGTGTGGTCGGAACCCCCAGGGACCCCATCCCAGCACTGCCCGGTCCACCCTCCGCCCCCACAGCCCCACCCGCATTCCAACTGTATCCCTGGGATTAAAGGGCATAGCCTATGTGGGCGGGCTAGGGGGCGTGGTCAGGACTGGGCGTGGCCAGTGGGGGCGGGGCTGTAACTCTGGTCCCGCCCACCGACCCCCCCACCCGCTCTACCAACCACTTCCTCACTGGATGCAACGGCGGCTGCGCACTGAGACGCCCCGTCCGCAAGAGCTGGAGCAGCGGGTCCAGGACCCCCACGGAGTCCACTCTCCAGGACCCTACTTGGGGAGAGAGAGGCGGGTCGGCCTGGAGGGGAGCTGGTGACTCCGCACCGCCGGCCGCGTCCATTCCCTCTGGCCCCCTTACCTGAACACTGCCCCCCACGCTGCAGCTCAGAAGGGTCCATAGCAAGAAGAGGAGATTCTGCAGGGGGCGGGGTCTGGGGTAGCAGAGGAGGCCCACGCAGCTGGCACCCGCAGGACAGGGGCTGAACCCCATCTCTGCCCTAGCTGGCTGTGTGATTTTGGCAAGTAACTAACCAAACCTGTCTAAGCCCTTCTTCTCTCTGGAAAAAAATAAGAAAGAAGTAATCCTAGGACTCCTCTTACAGGAAATTCTGGGGGTTGGTTGGATCAGAAGAGGCATAGATAACAGAGCATTCAAAACTTCATCTGTATTTTTAAATTATTATTATTATTATTATTATTATTATTATTATTATTTTGTACCAAGGACTGAACTCAGGACCCTGTGCTTGCCAGGCAGGCACTTAAGCCTGCTGAGCTATCTCCCAGGTAAAAAACTTCATCTGAACCAGGCCTGGAGGTGCAGGTCTGTAATCCCAGCACTCTAGGAGGCTAAGCCAGGAGGATCCTGTGTTTGAGTCTAGCCTAGGCAATTTAGTGACTTGGGGGGGGGGGAAATGAAAAGAAAGAAAAACATAAAAAGAGAAAGAAAGAAAAAGATTGGGAGTGTGGTTTTGTGTGAAGGTCCTGGCTTCAGTACCCCAGGTCACAACACCTGTGTGTACACACACATTCCCCACCCACACCCACATCATTGTTATTGCTATTGGTTATGCATTAGAATATGGTGCCCAGGGGCTGGCGAGATGGCTCAGTGGTCTAAAGCACCTACATGGAACAAGTTTGGCAAAGCACAGGGACCACGGTTCAATCCCCCAGCACCACATGCCAGCCAGCCCCGCCCCCTGGAGGGCTGAGCTGGCCACACACACACACAATAAATAAATAAATGTTAAAAAAATTATATATATATAAAAAAAAGAATATGGTGCCCATAGTAGGTGCTTAATCAATGTCTGATGATAGAAGGATTATTCAGGGCTCCAAGGGTCAAGGACCCCTCACCGTTTTCCAGGTCCTCATTGCTTCTAACTTCCTGTGTGGCCAGAGGCTGGCCACTCTGCTTCCCCAGGCCTCAGTTTCCCCATCTGTGCAGCTGGGATCAGTCCATGATTCTATGAGACCCTGCAGGTGGTATGGCCATGGGGACTGGGTCAGGAGCTGGCTCCCTGATGGGGCCCCTTGCAGCTTTGCCCCAGCTTCTTGGTCCCCAGACCCTCCTGGCAGCAGGGAATCCCCAATCAGGGCACAGCAGGGAGGGGTGATCTGGCTCGGGTCCAGCTGGCGCCTCCTGGCCTCATCCGCAGGGGTGTGGCGCACAGCCAGGGCGTCTGTCTGCTGGGGAGAAGGGAGGGGGGGCTAATTGGGGGCCTGAGTTTCTCCATCTGTCAGGAGAGGGAAGATGTCACTTGCCACACACACTGTCCCTGCAGTCATTGCCTGTGGCACAGAGGGTGACCAGGCAACCAGCTGCCTAACCAGCAGGGAGGACAGACACAATCCCCTGGCAATTTTCCAGGCCTGAGCACAAAGTGGGGAGCAGGCCAGAGCCCACCTAGATGCACAGCTCTTCTGAGCCTCAGTTTCCCCAGCTCTTAGCCCATCTGACTCTAACATTCTGACCTCTGTGCACCCCGGGGTCAGGGGTGGCTTCAGAGAGAGAACGTGGGGCCCTCACAGTGAGTCCAAGGAATAGGCCTGGACTTTCCATCTGTGACCACAGTTTACACCTCCGCCCCTCAGAGCCCCAGGAAGCAGGAAGACAACCAAATTTTGAACTGGAGGGAGGAGAGGCACTTGAACTTCAGACAGAACCCCAAAGGGACGCCAGGCTAGGGGTCTGGGTGATGGAAAATGGGGAACTACATCCCCTCCCCACTGCTCTGAACACCCAGCTTCCCCAAGCTGGAGGGGGTGGCCATGCCTGTCATCCTAGCACTCTGAAAGGCTGAGGCAGGAGGATCCCTCGTTCCAGCCAGCCTGGTAATTTACAGACTTAGTGAAACCCTGTAGGGGGCGGGGAAAAAATATATATATATATATATATTTTTTTTTAAAGAGCAGGGATGTGGCTCACTGTGAAGGTCCAGGATTCAATCCTAGCACGGCAAAAAGAAAATATACTCCCCAAAGGAACAAGGCACCCTGTGACTGGCATAGCTATCTCAGGGCCAGTCATCCTCAGGCCTCAGTTTCCCCCGGAGGAAGTGGGAACATGGAGCTCACTCCTACCCTAGGGGTGGACCCCGTGTCACCACAGGGGCAGGTGCATGGATAGGACTTACCGTCTGCGCTACGGGTAGGCTCCCTGCTCCGGGTGTCCCAGACTAGCGGAAGCAGAGGAACGCAGGGCGCGCTGTGGAGGGTAGTGGCCCCCGTGCGCCCCCACGCGGCGTCCCAGTCTGTGGGTGCTGGTGACCTTGGAACTGGGCGCCAGCACCCGCCACCCCAGGCTGCTATTCCGAGCGCAGCGCTCAGGGCCCGGGAATGTGCGCGACTCAGGTCGCCACGCCCCAGGTCGGCGCGTCCCCGAAGTTGAAGTCGGGATGGCGCTTCCACTGGGGTCCTCGTCCCCGGTCGTCCCACTCCCGCTGCCCGCTGGGCTGTCCTGGATGGTAAAGACACCCCCGTACGTCTGGACTCCCCAGGATTTCAGGGCTTCCCGCCTCCGTCTGCGCAACCCCCTACCGGGGCCCCGAGCACTGGGGAGCGGCTGCGCCCCGGGCTGGCGGGCGCGCGGGGTGGGGTGGGGGGAGAGGAGAGACCCTCCCAGCCGCATTCCCGGGCGCTGCTGTCACTGGGACGCGCCCCACCCCGCCTCCACCCGCCCTGCCCCGCCGCCTGCCCGCCAGACCAGGTCCTGAGAGTCCTCACCTCACGGCCCCCATCTTCTCCGACCTCAGTTTCCCCATCTGCGTAATGGAGCCCGCAGGGATCCCTGCTGCAAAACTTCCAGCTGCTCTTCGCCGTTTTGCAGACTCCTAGTGACCGGAAACATGCGACAACCAGCCTCTGACCACCCCACCCCACCCCGTCCAAGCCCAAGTCTGAGCCTGGCCCCAGCCCACTCAGGGACTAGGTTGGCGCAGGGTGGGCCCACTGCTTCTGGCTGCTGCGGCCCTTGGGCGACCCTAGGAGTGGCACTGAGGGGGAGGTGAGTGCAGTGCCCTTTAGCCTCCTAGGCTCCGCCCGCCTGCCCTCTGCTTCAAGAAGACACCATGAGCCCTGCTTGGCGGCACACACTTGGCATCCCACAGCTCTGAGAAAGGAAGCAGGACAATCCCAAATTCAAGCCAGCCCGGGCAATTCAGTGATTCAGCAGCGCCTTATCTCAAACAAGAAAAGGGGGAGATAGAGCTTGGCAGAAAGGCCTGGGGTTCAGTCTGAAATAGAGGGGAGAAAACAAACAGAGAGGGTAGACAGGGAGGACCTACCCAGCCTGGGCTCAGGAAAGGGGCCCCCTGAGGTGGCTGACCACTCTCTGTTCACCTGCAAGTAGGAAGCCTCTCAGAGCAGCGTGACCCTGGAGTGTATCACCCCACTATCACCCCACTTCCTGCTCAGGGCAGAGGTGAGGGAGGCTCTCACTGTGGAGGTGACTGTCACAAAGGTCGCAAGGCTGGGTGGCCTAACTCAGAAACTGCACATGCAGAACCTGGGATGCTGGAGTCAGAGGCTGTGGGGAGGGCCTGGGGCGGGGGGAGATGCAGGATGAGACCAGGTGGGATGGGGAGGGGCTTAAGCCAGCAGGGAGTGTCTTCTGCCTGGGCTGTAGTGAATGCCACCACCAGGTGCTGATGGGGTAGGACAGGGATGAGGAGAGGAAATGGGAACAGCAAGGACAGAAACCCCTTATTGGGCACCAACTGTATACAGGCTGGGGTCTGGGAGGCATTAGGAATAATGAGGCTTGGGCTTTGTCAAGTGAGCAGCCATATCTCCCCCAGATGCACCCCTTTCTGCAGGTCTAGGCCACTGCATATAGCAGAAATGTGCACTGTTGCTGTGTGCACAGCTGGTACTTTGTATTGCCAGATGTGCACACAGTAGGTGCTATCTATTGTAATCTATGCAGATAATAAACTTGTACCTTGTAAGGTGTGCACACAGTAGGTGCTGTGACTCAAAGAGAAGGCATACAGCAAGCAGTATACATTGTAGGTGTGTACACATCAGGTGCTGTACTTTGCAGATGTGCATACAGCAGGCGCTGTACACTGTAAGGTGAGCATAGAGTAGGTCCTGTGCATTTGTAAGGTGGGCAACACAATAGGTGCTTGTCCCAAAGGGAAGCCATCCAGCAGGTGCTGTGCATTGCAGTGTAGTGTGTGCAGCTGGCATTGTGTCTGGGGATACATACAGTCATACCTGGACACTCAACAACTTTGAAACTCAGCTCAATTTGGTTCTGGACACATTTTGATGAGAACATTTTGTCCGATACCCATTGTGTGGTATTCATTGTGCAAGCTAGAACTTGTTGGTGTCAGTTGCCTTGTGACTCACTACCCCCTCCAGCCAGAACAACTAAGGACAAGTACCGTCCTTAGTACAGCACTGTATAGAGCAGGCGCTGCAGTCTGCAGGGAGTGGATGCAGCAGGCACTGCAGCCGGAGCACAGGCGATGCATTCGGCGGGCTCTGGGGCAAGCAGAAAGAGGATACAGCCATGACTGGGCCTGCAGTGAACACAGACTGCAAGCGCAGCCATCTGTTGGGGGGGGGAACTAGTGCTATGGGGCCGGCATGCGGGTGAGTGTGGGGCTGCACCCTCCTCCCTACTCGCTCTGCTTCTCAGCCCTGGTTCCCCCAGCTGGATGCATGATCCCCACTGCCCAGGAGGGGAAGAAGCTGAAGGCCAGCCTCACACACCTGATGCCAGCGGAGGGGTGGCTGCTGGGGTTCCGCCCTACCCTTGTCTGCACCCCAGCCCAGGGCTCAGCCAGGGCCCGTCACCCTGAGCCCCACCCCACCCCAGCTGGTCAGGATCCAGTGGAGGATGGGTGACCCAGCAGTGTGACTCAGCCAGCTATGGTGCCTCTGTGTCTAACGGCCTTGGCGCTTAAGAACGACTTGCCTAGGCCGGTCTGGTGACCAGTGTCTATCATCCCAGCACTCAGGAGGCTGAGGCAGGAGGACCAACAGTGAGTTCAAGGCCAGCATGGGCTGCATACTGAGTTTAAGATCAACCTGAACTGCAGAGCAAGACCCTGTCTCAAAAAATCAACCAGGGCTGGGAAGGTAGCTCAGTGGTCTAACCATCTGCCTGGCAAGCGCAAGGACCCAGATTGGATCCCTAGTACCACATGCCATGCCAACTCCCAGAACCTTGGGTGCACCCTGCTGGCTACAGAAACCAGGCGTGGTGGTGCATGCCTGTAATCACAGCTCTGGGGAGGCTGAGACAGGAAAATCACTATGAGTCCAAGCTGCACAGCAAGACCCTGTACTAAATAAATAAAAAATTCAAAACAAAACAAAAAATCAACCAATCAAAAAGCAAGACAAAACAAATTAAAAAGAGCATGGTACCTAGTGGACCAGCCTGGTGCAGTGGTGCACATCTGTCATCCCAGCTGCTTGGGATGCTGAGGCAGGAGAACTGCCAAATTGCAGGATGATTGCAACTTAGTGGGACTCTCTCCCAAAATAAAAAAATAAAGAGGGCCGGAGAGATAGCTCGGTAGAGTAAGTGCTTGCCTGGCAAGTGCAAGGGCCTGAGTTCAATCCCCGGTTCTGAAAAAATAAATAAATAAATAAATAAATAAATAAATAAATAAATAAATAGATTTGGAGGTGGGTTGAGTAGTGAGAACTTGTCTAGACTGTGTAAGGCCCTGGGTCCCAGCCCTAATACAGCAAACAAAACAAATATTGTGTCATAGTTGACATCACAGTGCTGTGCCCTTCAGAATTTGTCCACAGGGCCAGCCTAGGCAACACGGCAAGACGCTGACTCCAGAACAAATGACCAACTAATAAATATCTGAGGGCCGGGGAGATAGTGCAGTGATCTCAGTGCCTGCCTGGCAAGCTCAAGGACCTGGCTTCGATCCCTGGTACTGCATGCCTTGCCAGCCCCGCGCTGAGCCGGCCGCTGAAACCAGGCATGGTGGCACATGCCTGGTTCCTGTGATCCCAGCACTAGGGAGGCTGAGACAGGAGGATCACTAGGAGTCTGAGCTGTGTAACAAGACCCTGGACTGACTGACTAAATAAATAAATAAATAAATATTTTTTTTTCTTTTTTGTTTCTTTTTGTGTTGTGTTTCTGTAGTGTTGTGGATGAACCTAGAGCCTGGTGCACCTTAGGCAAGTGCTCCCCACTAAGTTACACCCCTGGACCAATTAAGCTGTGGTTAGCTGTAAATCAAATTTAGTTGGTAATGGTGACACATGCCTATAATTCCAGCAATGTGGGAGGCTGAGGCAGGGCGGCTGCAGGTTTGATTCCTATTCAGGCAACTAAGTGGACCTTGCCTCAAAATAAAAATAAAGAAATAAAAAGAGCTGGGGAGCTTTGCAGATGCCATTATCCCCTCCCCTTTAGTCATTTGCTACCAACCATGATCAACCCCACCTTGTTCTTGAAATATGGTGAGCCCTTGCACCGCATCGCCTTCAAGCTCTGCGCAGACGAAGTTCCAAAGGCCGCAGAAAACTTTTCGGCTCTGAGCACCGGAAAGAAAGGATTTGGTTATAAGGGTTCTTGCTTTCACAGAATTATTCCAGGATTTATGTGTCAGGGTGGTGATTTGCCAAACCACATGTCTATCTGGGGGCAGAAATTCGATGACGAGAACTTCATGCTGAAGCATACAGGTTCTGGCATCTCGTCCCCGGCAAACGCTGGGCCTGACACAGACGGTCCCCGGTGTTTTATCTTTGCTACCCGGACCCAGTGGCTGCACGGCCATGAAGTGGTCTTTGGTGGAGGCGGGGGAGCGCCTCGGGTCTAGGAACAGCAAGGTCAGCACGAGGGTCACCACTGCCGACGCGTGTGACTTGTGTGAATTGCCACCACAAGACCAGAGCCTTCTGGGAGCTCAGGAGAGCACCCTGCGCCCCACCTGCTCAAAGCTCTTCCCTCAGCTCTTTGGGTTCCATGTTTTCTTTGCCCCTGTCCGAATGTAGCTGGATCACAGAGTTAAGTTTATGGTTACGAATAAAGAGCGAAGGTCTAAAAAAAAAAAAAAGAGCTGGGATGTAGCTCAGAAGGAAGGCCCTGGGTTTCAAACTCAGTACCACAGAAAAATAATTAATTAAAAATGTTCAAATGAGACTGGGCATGGTGGCGAATGCCTGTAATCCCAGCGCTCAGGAGGCTGAAAACAGGAGGATCATTATGAGTCCATTCTGTGTAGTGAGACCCTGTACTGAAATACAAAAAAAAAAAAAAAAAGTTCAAATGCCCCCAGAAGATCTGTGGCCTCTCTGTGGCCTCTCAGTGGCATTTGCCCCTACAACTCACCACTGTCTCCCATAATCCTTTGGGTTTGGCTACCAGGTCCCCATTTTACAGCATGGGCAGTCCAGGAATGGTGACCCAATACATCCAGGACCATCCCATGAAACCAAAGGTCTAGATCCTCCTACACTGACTGTCCAGAATTCCTTGTAGGGCTGGCCCCTCCCACTCCGCCCACCTCTGCCCTCCAATACTGCCCTGTCTGCTTGCTAGGTTGAACCCTACCAGCCTGCAGGCAGGTCCCTGGTGTTCAGCGGGAGTGGCCTGCCCCTTCCAGTATGCATCAAGTGACCCCTGGGGAGCCAGTCAGAAACTCTCTCCCAACCACAGTTACTAGGTGGGGAGATAAGCATGAGGTGGACCAATGAAAGCCTGCCCTGGGATTTCCACTGGACTATTTGAGGACAAGTTTTTTTTGCTGTGGCTGGAGTTGTCTAGCCCTCTGAGAGGCTAAGGCAAGAGGATCAAAAACCAGCTGAGAGACAAGCATGTGACCGAGGGGGAACAATGAAAGCCTGCCCTAAAAAAGAATCCTTGAATTTTTAATTTTAATTTTAAATTTTTTTTTTAAGTTTAGCAACTTTAAGGGCCTGGAATGTTTGTTCATTTGTTTTGGTACTTGAACTTGCCAGGCAGGCACTGTGCAGCTGAGCTACTAATAGGGCCTTGAGCTTCTATTACTATTAATCAAAAGGCCCCTTTCTAATACGAGCCATGTCCCTTTCATCAGTCCCTATCCTGGGACAGTTTGTACTTCTTCTTTCTCAAATGAGCAACAGACACAAACAGTAAGACTTGATTATCAAATCAGGTTGATTGTGAAAGGAGTTTTGGGTAATAAAGCATGACTTTGAAGATTCATTGCTGCTAGTACTGTATATGAGCTAAAAAGGATGGTGACACTGTGGAAAACAATGGGTGGCTCCACAAAAATTTAAATAGTTCACCAGGCACAGTGGTGCACGCCTATCATCCCAGCAGTATGGAGGCTGAGGCAGGAGGATCACTGTGAGTTCAAGGCCAGCTTGGACTACATAATAACACCCTGTTTTTTTTTTTTCGGAACCGGGTTTGAACTCAGGCCCTTGCACTTGCCAAGAAGAGCTTATTCCGCTGAGCCATCTCCCCGACCCCCAACACCCTGTCTTAAAAAAAATTAAGCAGTCTAGCATAGAGATGCAGCCTATATACGCCCAGCTACTTGGGAGGCTGAGGCAGGGGGACCACAGATCTGAGGCCAGCCTGGGCACCCTGTGAGACCTTGTCACAAAATAACATTTGAAAAGGGCTGGGGGGTCGGTCAGCGCAAAGGTCCTGGGTTCCATCCCCTATGCTACAATATTAGTACAAGTAGCAATTATTGTTGCTATTTGTTACTATTCGGTCCACATTTTATTTGGATTTCATCAGCCTTTTTTTTTTTTTTTTTTTTTTAACCCAATGTCCTTTCCCCCTCACTCAGGGCCCAGTATGATCCTGAGTCCCTTCTGTTGTAATTAGTAAAAAGACCCACACAGATGACGGATGCATTGTTCTTGCAGAAATCCAGCCAGTTCCGGCGTCCACACAGCCCCCGGATGCTGCTAGAGTAGATCGGTTGTTCCTGACCAACTGGTCCAAGTGGAAAGAGGATGCAGGAGAAGGACCCCGCTGGGGCTGCACATGCAGAGGCTGCATACCCAAGGGTGCCAGGCCCTGAGGGTGGCCTAATCTGTCAGCAGGGACCTGGGCACTCAGGCTTGACTGCTGGACACACAATAGTGACAAAGAGAGACCTGTGGATGAGCCCCTCCATTGCTGGTAGGACAGAAAACCGAAAAAAAAAAAAAAATCAAACGGAATTTTATGGGACATAAACAGACCCAGGCCAGAGCTAGGAAATCGTGAGTAGCCTCTGGAGTAAAGTGGTCCTTCCCTGCTCAACTCCTCAAAAGCAACCAGGGAGCAGCAGGCAAGCACTCAGGTGCAAGGAGGGCTTGGGAAGAGGGGCACAGTGTGCCAAGGTCATGGGGTAGAAGCAGCTTGGCGTAGGCTGGCACAGTCAGGGTGGGAGAGGAAGGGGCTTGCAGGCTACAAGGGCCACATTCTGCCCCACCCCCACCCCCGGTATGTGGCTGCAGGATTGTCTCAGGATCTCAGGATGGGCTTGGGCCTCAAGGAGCTGAATAGTCACCTGCTCCTACCTTGTTCTTCAAACTGATTCTTAGTGCCCACATCTCTGTAGTAGGTGCTGTATTCATGACCTGCCTAGATAAGGTTGACCAGAGGAAATGAAGAAGGAGGAGTTTGGGTTGGGGAGATAGCTCAGCGGTCTAAGCTCCTGACTGCAAGCACAAGGACCTGGGTTGGATCCCTGGTTCCACATGTCCTACGGACCACCAAAAATGGGCGTGGTTGGGGCTGGTGAGATGGCTCAGTGATCTAAAGCACCTACTTAGAACAAGCACAGGGACCGCGGTTCGATCCCCAGCACCACATGCCAGCCAGCCCCGCCCCCTGGTGGACTGAGCTGGCCACACACACACACACACACACACACACACAAATGAATAAAATTAAAAAAAAAAAAACAAAAAACCTGGGCGTGGTGCATACCTGTAATTCCAGAGCTGCAGAGGCTGAGACAGGAGGGTCACTATGAGTCTGAGCCACGCAGTGAGACTCTGTACCAAATAAATAGGTAAATAAATAATGAATGAATAAAAGATAAATAAAATAATGAAAAAGTAAATAAGAAAGAGGAGTTTGGACATCAGAAAGGGAACAAGATGGAATGCCCCCACCCACCCCCAACTTGGAAATTGAATCCAGGGCCTTTGTACTGAGCTATATCCCAGCCTTTTGTAAAAAAAAAAAAAAAAAAAAAAAAAAGAGACACTATCAGGTTAAGTTGCTGAGTTGCTCAGGCTGGGCTTGTAATTTGCAGTCTTCCTGCCTTGACCTCCCAGAGGACTGATATGACAGGCACGTGCCACCAGGCCAGTAGGGAACAGGAGATTTCCAGGAGGAACGGAATGACTTGGCCAGAAAGATGGAAAAAGAGTGGGGAGGTGTGTCCGAGGACGAAAGAAGAAGCCTGCAAAGGAGCCAGCCCTAGGAGGTCAGAGCCACAATGGGCAGCTTTGATCCTGGGGCTACAGGAGCTCAGAGGACCCGGCCATAAGATCCAGGTGTCCCTCCGCCCCTGTGCTGGGGCTCCTCCTGCAGCCTGGCCCACTGGCGCCTCTGCTTCTAGGTTCTGCTCCCTGAGGATGACGGTGGTGGCTGAGGCTCACGAGTCCTGGCCCATGGGACATCACGAGTGCTCACTAAAGGCCAGGAGAACAGAGTGGACCCGGGAGTTGTTGCTGATGCCACCATCCTGGTGTCTTGTGGAAGGAGGCGGGTGGAGACCCCATGCCAGCCCTGTGAGCCTCCGGGCCTCTGGGGACCTGGTGCCCGCTGGCTCAGCAGCTGCCTCCACCTGCAGCAGGTATTTTGAGCGAAGCTTCCAGGCACTGCTTCCCTTCCCAGAAAGGTGCTGAGTCCGGGAAGTCATCTCAGGTCAGCGGGGGAAGGGAGGTGCTTGGGGGAACCAGGGTTCACATGGAGGTCCAGGGTAGCAGTGGGAATGGTAGGGACCGACAGCCCCCACTTCAGACCTACCCTGACCCTTCTTCACAAACAGCAACCATGGACCCAGTGCATGTATTTGCCTCAGTTTATCCTTCTGTAAAATGAGGGTCTTAGTGGTCAAGCATAATGGTGCACATCTGTGATCTTAGTACCCAGGAGGCTGAGGCAGGAGGATTGCTGTTAGACTGAAGCTAGCTTGGGCTACACTACATAGTGATACCTTGTCTCAGAGAGAGACACACACACAGAGAAAGACAGAGGGAGAGAGAGACAGAGACAAGAGCCTCTGAGTGAGCTTGGGGAGGAAGGGAAATACAATGCTCTTTACCTTTTACTGTGGTGAAAAATATGTAACATAAAATGCGCTATCTTAGCCATTTTAATGCACAGCTCAGCAGTATTAAGCACATTCATGTGGGCACGTAGCCTCCGCCACTGTCCCCTTCCAGAGCATCCCACCGCCACAGCAGGAAGCCCATCAGTCTCCATCGCTGCCATCTGTCCCCTCCCAACCCTAGCACCCGACTCTACATCCTGTCTGGATTTGCATATTCTGGGTGTTTCCTGTGTTTGGCATCTTTCACTGAGCACAGCACCCTCAAGGTCCCTCTACGCTGCGGTGTCATAGCCTCCTGACTGACTTCCGGTGTGTGGATGACCTCGCTGTGTTCATCTACTCATGGATGCCTGAGCTGCTTATACTTTTTTTTGTGTGTGTGTGTCTTTTTTGAGATAGGGTGTCACTATGCAGTTCAGGGTGGCCTTGAACTCACTTTGTAGCCCAGGCTGGTCTCGAACTTGCAATGATCTTCTTGCCTCAGCCTTCCAAATTCTGGGATTACAGGCATGCTCCACCACTTCTGGCTACTTACGTTTTTGTCTGTTGTAAATTGTGCCACCGTAAATGTCTCTGTTCATTTCATCACAAAGTCTATTTTATTCTTAAGTGTGGATTTCCAGAAATGAAGTTGAGAGGGGGTGGTGGCCTACACCTCTTATTCCAGCTACTAGGGAAGCTGAGGCAGGAGGATTGAAAGTTTGAACCTGGGAAACTTCATGTCTCAGTAAGACCTTGTCTCAAAATAAAAAATCAAAAGAGCTGGGACTGGAGTTCAGTGTGAAGGTCCTGAGTTCAATTTTGAGTACTAAGAGAAGAAAAGAAAAGAAAAGAAAAGAAGGAGGAACGGAGGGAGGGAGGGAGGGAGAGAGAAAGAGAGAGTGCAGTTGAATGTCTTGTTTTCCTTCCTGGTCTCCAGGGTGAGACCCCCATTCCTTTGGAGGTGCAGGCCGCCTGTGCATCACTTCTGGAATCCCGGGCGGCCCATCTGTGAGAAAACTTCTCCTGGATCCCATGTCCAGCTCCAAGCCCCACTTTCTCATTTCCTTGAAGGGAGGTAAAATTTACCCCACACCCCCATCATGTGATTCTTCCCTGAGAGCTGTCCTGTGACATTTAGCCCCCCTGGACATGGAAGCAGCTCCCCCAGCCCTTGATGCCTGGGAGAGGCCTGCAGGGAGGTACACTAGGGAACCATCCCCTGCTGCCTCTTGCAACCGCAGCCAGAGAAGCCCAGCAAGCAGCCAGGGCATAGGAGAGCTGGTCGTGTGTGGCGTCAGCTGACAGTCGGTAGCAGGGCTGTGGGCCAGGAATGCTCCTTTCTGTTTCCCCTCAATGCTTCTGGCCTCGGCCACCTGCCCAGCTCCAGGGCCAGGCCTGGCACCGCTCCCTGGGGCTGCCTGGGAAGGAGCTAAGGAAACCATATGGCAGGGACAGGACTTCTGGGTCCGCCCAGCCAGAGTCCCGGAAGGGCTTGTTCACTAATGGTCCTGCCCAGTGACTAGGTGCTCACAGGGACCCTGAGCCTGGTTCTACCCATCCATACTTGGGGCTAAGAATAGCTCAAACTTACAGCCCAGCTGCTGCCTGGAAACGGCCTGACTACCTCACGGTGACCCCCACGCCTTCCCTGAGCCCCAAATTGGATAAGTCTCCTCTCTCTCTCTCTCTCTCTCTCTCTCTCTCTCTCTCTCTCTCTCTCTCTCTCTGTGATGGGAACATCCAAGGCCTTCATGCTGAGCTCCACATCCAGCCCTTTTTGAGACTCTCTGTAAGATACTACATTGCCCGGGCTGGGCTCAAACATGTGATCCTCTTGCTTCAGGCTCCCTCTCCCTGAGTGCTGGGGTGACAGGTGTGTTCCATCGCACACAGCCCCAGTGATACCTCTTATTTTTTTATTTTTTGTGTTTGCTTGAGGAAGGCTTCACTACGCAGTTCAGGCTGATCTTGAACTCACTTTGTAGCCTAGGCTGGCCTCAAATTCGCAGCAATCCTCCTGCCTCAGCCTCTCAAATGCTGGGGTCACAGGTATAGGCCACCACAGCTGGCTTATTTTTTATCTTGAGGCAGGTTTTGCTAAATTGGTAAATTTCTTAATGCTGGGCAGACGGGCCTGCGCCACCTGATTTTCTTTTTTCTTTTTCTTTTTTTCTGATTTTCTTAATGGATGTACCCCTGAGGATTTCAGAGTACTTGTGATGTGGTGGCTCAGGCCATGTGCCTTGGAGTTCTCTGCCTGCCTCCTACCTCTACACCTGTTCATTAGCTCTGCAAGGGGGCTCCCTGGCATAGCCAGCTAATGCCTAAGCAACCCCAGAATTCTCCAACAAGCTGGGACCGAGACCAGAGCCCCACAAAGGAGGTTTTTTTTTTTTTTTTTTTTTTTTTTTTTTTTTTTAGATAGGGTCTTGTATGCAGTCCAGGCTGGCCTTGACCTCTATGTATCTGGGGCAGGCTGAGGCAGGAGGATCACCACAAATGCACTGTGCCCAGGGTCCCCCACACCCTGATGCCCCCATCTGATACACCAAGTGGATGTGTGCCTGCACAGAAGGTCTCTCCTGGGCTGGGGTGAGAGCTCAGTGGTCAAGCACCTGCCTAGGCAAGCCCAAGGACCAGATCCCGGGTACAACATGTCATGCTGGCCCAGCCTGGGGCAGGTGAGCTGGCCACCAAGACTGGGCGTGGTGATGCATGCCTTTGATCCCAGTGCTGGGGAGGCTGTAAACAGGAGGATCACCATGAGTCTGAGCTGTGTAGTGAGACTCTGTACCAAACACATGCTTAATTAATCAATCAATCAATCAATCAATCAATTTTAAAAAATATATCTCCCGATCCCAGTGGGGTGGGTTGGCTGGGTTCTGAAATCTGGGCTCTGGAAAATCCCGAGGCCTAATTCCTGCCACGAGGAGCCCTGCCAGCCCCTCCCCATGCATGGTGTTACATAACACTTGGGGATTAATCCTCAGCTGTCCAGAGGCAGCTGCCTAGATCACATCCACTGCTGTCCCTTTGTGACATCCCTGGGCCTCTGTGTGCTTGTCTGGAAAATGGGGATGGTGTGGTGGCAGCACATGGGAAAGAGGCTGAGCTGTTTGGCATTCAGACTCACCACCAACTCAGGACCATCTCCATTCTATGCCTTGTGGCAGAAGTCACAACCCACGGTGCCGCCCATCTGTCCCCCTCTTTTTCTTCTCTGGCCATACTAGGGTTTGCAGCTTTTTTTTTTTTTTTTTTTTTTTGGGGGAACCGGGGTTTGAACTCAGTCCTTTGCGCTTGCCAGGGAAGCACTTATTCCACTGAGCCATCTCCCCGGCCCCCTTTTTTTTTTTTTTTTTGGTAGGGTTTGCACCTTTGTACTGAGCCTTTGCACTGATCTACACCCCCAGCCCTTTTTATGTTTTATTTTAATTTTGAGAGAAGATCCTGCTAAGGTGCCCAGGAGAGATAGAAATGGCCGTCTTCCTGCCTCAGCCTCCCCAAGTATCAGGATGACAGGAGTGTGCCACCACTGCCAGCTTCTCATTCTTCTCAGCTAACCTGACCATATATGTGACGTCCCTACACTGACTGCTTCAGCCCCTGGGGTGCGCACACCCCCACCCCTGTCTGCTTGTCTCCTACACCAGTCCTCACTCCCTTCTCTACCAACTGCAGCCCTAGCGGTTCTGGACTTCTCTCCTGCTCTAAATCTTGCTGTGGCTTCCCGGTGCCTCAGGTGATCAAGGGCCACATGACGCTGTGGGGCTCAGGAATCATCCGCAGAGGAGCCACAGTAACTTTCTGGATCACCAGACTTTGGGGAGAGCCCCACAAGTCCCACGCATATACCCCTGCGTCCTGGGACGTCTTTGGAGAGAACCTGTCAAGGACTTCAGCCTCAGTTTCCTGCTGGGTGAAATGGGCTCAGCGTGTGTCCCCAGTCCAGGGCAGGACTGAACCCACGGGCCTTGCGCATCCTGGTGCTGGACCCTGCCGCTAGGGAGTCCTGCCTACCCGGTTCCCCTCACACCTGTCATTTCCCGGGGTGTCTGTCCCCCGAGCGCCCGGGCTCCGCCCCGTTCCTCCCCCCTCACCAATAAGACGCTCTCGGGCTGCGCGGGCCCAGAGCCGCAGCGCTGCGCTCTCGGTCCCAGCTGCGCCCAGGCCCCGCGCAGATGGAGCCCGCGACCAGGCGCCGGCGCAGGAGTCGCCAGCTGGTGGCCGCCTTCCTGCGTGACCCAGGCTCGGGACGCGTTTACCGGCGCGGGAAGCTTATAGGCAAGGTGGGGTCCTCCCACCCCAGACCGAGTCCCTGGCGAGGCGCTGGGCCAGGTGGAGTGGTCGGGGCGGGCGGGCCGGGGCGGGGCCGGGAGTGCGCGCGAGGCCAGCGCAAAGTGTGTGGCGCGCCCTGCGGATCGTGCGACTGGCTTTTGTCCCTGCGTGTGGCGCGCGTTCCTGAGAGTTTGGGGTCCTGCGCGGTGTCTGTGTGGCTGGTCGTCCGCGGATGGATGGCGGGAAGCCGTGGTTGGGGTGCGATATCTGTGGGTTATGTTGGGGTGTGTGTGTGTGTGTGTGTGTGTGTGTGTACACACGCCTCTGTGCCTTTGTATGAGTCTGTCCTGGTGTGTGTGTGTGTGTGTGTGTGTGTATGTGTGTGTGTGTGCTTCATCCACACGTCATGTCTGTGTTATGCTGTTGATGTATTTGTGGAATGTGTATGTCCAGATGTGTTGTGTATCCAGATACTGGGTTGTGTTGTGTCTAGATATTGTGTTGCGTCTAGCTCCTGCACTATGGTCCCTAGGCTTGTGCATATGGGTCTGGCTGTGTCTGCTTGAGTGTTATATGTTCCTGTGATGTTTTGTGTGTCTGTGGGTGGTGTTTCTGTGTCTGTGAATTCCGTGGTCCCATGTTGGGTTGTATGACCAGGTACTGGTGGTGTGTGAACTGTACGTGTCCTAGTCCAATGTTGTCCATCCCTGTGTTTGTTAAGTATGAGTGTTGTCTTGTGTGTTCATTTTTTCTGTGTCTGGGAGCTGTATATTGGTTTTGTGTCCAGAGGTTCTGTTGTGTGTGTGTCCATTTTTTGAGTCTCTGGGTGGTATTGTGTGTCCAGGCATGGGTTGTGTTCATAGGTTGTCTGTGTTCTGTGTCTTTGAACCTGTGTGTGTCTATGTATTTGTGTGTTGTGTCCAGGTGTGAGAGCTGTACATACTTGCATGTCTACATATGTGTGAGGAGGAAGGCCCCTGTGGCCCTGTGCACATGCTGGCTTGCACATCTGAGGCTCCGTGTTTACACACCTGAGCACACTGTCCCCTCCACAGGGTGCCTTCAGCCGCTGCTACAAGCTGACTGACATGTCCACCAGCGCTGTGTTCGCCCTCAAGGTGGTGCCGCGCAGTGGGAGTGGTGCAGGGCGCCTGCGTCCCAGGGGGAAGGTACAGTCCTCACCACCATCCCTCGGTGGGCTTCGTGTCCCAGAGAAGACCCTGCCTCCCCTCCCCCGGTGGGTGTGGTGCATGTGCGGCATGTGTGTTTGTGTGTGGCCCCCATGGGGTTCCCTGCTGTCCCCATGTATGGGTGGTGCCCACAGGTGGAGCGAGAAATCGCTCTGCACAGCAGCCTCCGCCACCGAAACATTGTGGCCTTCCACGGACACTTTGCGGACCGCGACCACGTGTACATGGTGCTGGAGTACTGCGGCCGCCAGGTGCGGGGTGGGAGTGGGGGGAGTAGGGGTGGGGTGCACATGCCCAGTCTCGTCTCCCTCACCCATGCGTGCCTACCCCTTGTTCCTCCTTTCCTCCCTGATTCTACCTGTGCCCATGTCACACTCTTTGAAAGCCCTGTCTGCCCACCAGTGCTTCCTGGGTCCACTAAAGGGTATCTCTGGGCATCTTTTATCTCTCTCACGGACCTGGGCACTTTTGACAACTCACCTGACACAGCTCATGTCACGGGTGGCTACCTGGGCTCATCTGAACTTTTATTTTTGGTTCTGGGGATTGAACCCATGGCCTTTGCACTGAGCTACATCCTCAGCCCTTTTTGTTTTTTTATATTGAGACAAGGTCTCACTAAATTGCTAAATTGCCCAGGCTGGGCTCAAATTTGTGATTCTTCTGCCTCAGCGTCCCAAAGTGCTGACACGGCACAAGGGTGCCACACACTTCACCTCCTCTGAACTTAGTTGCTCCTGTGCAGCCCACCTGAACTCGCCCTTGGCCAGCTCTTCCCACCTGCATGCCCCGGAGCTTCCCCGAGAGCCTCTTGCTCTTGCCTCACAATGTACCTGTGCCCACCCACGACCAGCCATGCCTGCCTCTGCCACCTTTTCTTGGGCGGGTCCCTTGGGCTGGCTCTGCTCTTACCTGCCCCTGAGGAGACGGGTGCTCCTTTGTCTGGTCACCTGCAGTCACTGGCCCACGTGCTCAAAGCAAGGCAGACTCTGACAGAGCCTGAGGTGCGCTATTACCTGCGGGGTGTGATCAGTGGCCTGCGCTACCTGCATCAGCGTCGCATTGTGCACCGAGACCTGAAGCTCAGTGAGTGGGGTGGGGGGGAGTAGAAAAGGGTCCTGCAGGGGAGGGCTGGAGGCTGTGTCTCATCTCCCCTCACTCCGGTGTCCCCCACCCACAGGTAACTTCTTCCTAAACAATAACATGGAGGTAAAGATTGGAGACCTGGGACTGGCTGCCAGGGTGGGGCCAAGTGGCCACTGCCACAGGTAAGCAGAGCTCTCAGGGTCCCTCTGGGTGGGTCCAGGTGTGGCGTGAGGGCCCCGCCTTCCTACAGCCTCAGTCTTTCCCTCCCAGAGTGCTCTGTGGGACCCCAAACTTCCTGGCCCCGGAGGTGGTGTCCCGGAATGGGCACACGTGCCAGTCGGACATCTGGGCTCTGGGCTGTGTCTTGTGAGTGGGGCCCCTGGGACACTGGGGTGGGGCAAGCAGGACTACTGAGGGGGACTAGGTGGGCCAGGTGTGGCCAGGTGAGAGCAGTGAGCGCTCAGGGAGGAGGCCCCAGGCAGGTGGGGACACAACCTGCCACCATCACCATGTGCAGTGATGAACAGGACATGCAGAGGGTCAGAATGCACAGCTCAGATTTAAGTTTTTTAAAAGTATCACAGTCTAATTAATTTTTAAAAAAGCAAAAAAAAAGTATCACAGGGCCGGCCAAATAGCTCAGTGGATTAAAGCAACTGCAAGCAGGTTCAGGGGTCAGGGGGTCCATCCCCAGGTCTGCTGTGCCAGAACCACCCCCCCAGGGTGCTCTGAGACTGTGATTGAGAGTGGGCGTGGTGGCATGCCTCTGTAATCCCAGCTCTTGGGAGGTTGGAAACAGGTGGATCACTATGAGTCAGTCCAGTCTAGTAGTAAGACCCTGAACACCCTGTAGACCCTTTCTAAAAATAAAAAAAAAAAAAAAAAAAGTATCACAGTAAGAGTCACGTTGTCACGAATTCCCATTAAATCTTCACTTCCGGGGCTGGAGAGATGGCTCAGTGGTCTAAAGCACCTACTTGGAACAAGCTTAATAAAGCACAGGGACCGCGGTTCGATCCCCCAGCACCACATGCCAGCCAGCCCCGCCCCCTGGTGGGCTGAGCTGCCCCCCCCCACTAAATAAATGTTAAAAATAAATAAATTTAAAAAAAAATAAAAATAAATCTTCACTTCCAACACACTTAGTCCATAGTTCTGGCCACTTTCTGCAGCAGCTCTGCAGTTCTTTTTCCAGGGTCTTTTATTATTATTAAGTTTATTGCTACAGGGGCTGGGGATTTGCTCCGTAGTAGAACACTTACCTAGCAAGCGGGAAGCCCTGGGTTCCATCCTTGGCGCCAAAACCAAAACATAAATCTCCCCTAAAAAGCAATTCAACCAAAAAAATACAGTTTAAAAAAAAAAGTTTATTGCTACATTTAAAATATAAATAGGCTGAGGAGATAGCTCGGTGGTCTAAGTGCCCGCCTGGCAACAGAGAGACAGGGTTCAATCTCCAGAACCACTTGCAGGGCCAGTCCTGCCCTGGGGGCCCACTAAACCAGTGACTGAGACTATGCATGGTGTCACATGCCTGTAATCCCAGTGCTGGGGAGACTGAGACAGGAGGATCACTATGAGTTCGAGCTGTGTAGTGAGATCCTATACCAAAGAAATAAATAAGAGATTAAAATAAAATAATGGTTAAAAATAAATAAATAAAATAAAATAATGGTCATTTTCATCATAGGGACTTTGCATTGCCACATGGCTTATTGCAATTCCTCTTTTTGAGGTATAATCAAAAGTAGGGGCCGGGGAGATGGCGCAGTGGAATAAGCACTTCCCTGGCAAGTGCAAGGG
>NW_004524626.1:6523461-6537241 GCF_000260255.1 Octodon degus
TTTTTGGTGGAACCAGGGATTGAACTCAGGCCCTTGTGCTTGCCAGGGAAGCGCATATTCCACTGAGCCATCTCCCCGCCCCTCTTTCTGTTTTTTTTTTTGTTTGTTTGTTTGTTTTTTGTGGAACTAGGAATTGAACTCAGACACTTGTGCTTGCCAGGGAAGCGCTTTTTCTACTGAGCCATCTCCCCAGCCCCTAGCAGACCATTGTTAATTTCTTATTATTTTCTATTGAAATTCTGTATAGTTTTTATTGATTTAAAAATTTGTTTATTCCCCCCTCCAAAAAAAAAAAGAAGAAAAGTCTAGAAGCTGGGCATGGTGGCTCAGACCTGTAATCCCAGCACTCAGGAGGCAGAGGCAAGAGGATCATTGTGAGTTCAAGACCAGCCTGGGCTACAGAGTGAGCTCAAGGCCAGCCTGAACTGCTTAGAGAGACCCTGTCTCAATCAAACTAACTAAAATGGTGAACACTGGGCTGGGGAGATAGCTCAGTAGAATGAGCGCTTGCCTGGCAAGCACAGGGTCCTGAGTTCAATCCCTGGTACTGCAAAATAAATAAATAAAAATTTTTAAAAATAATAAAATGGTGAACACTGCTGCTGAGTGCCATCCAACCGAAAGGTGGCTCATAAAAAACATGGTGCTGCCTCCATGCACCTTACACGCAGGATTGGGCACCATGCAATTCTGGTTGTCCCTAGAAGTTCAAATGACCATGAAAGGAAGACGTTTTGAATCCACTCAGGACACACAGACAGCCAGGATAGCCCAACTGAAGAGACTCATGAGAGAGAACCCCAGAGTGAAAGCAGCTGGAACGCTGCAATGGGGGTGCAGGAAGGGAAGGAGAGAGGTCTGAGGGGCACGCATGGCCATGTACCCTTTACTAGGATCAATTTTTAACACCTAAAACATTTACCATCTGCTTCAATCACACCTCACGTTGTTGCAGCTGAGTGGGGACAAGTGTGCATGTGCCGCAGTGTGGACAGGTGTGGGCAGGTGGGAGGCCTGTGTGGGAGAGTGGGTGGGAACCACGTAGCCTGGGGAGGGAAAGCCCTAGTGAGCAGGTGGACACAGGTGTGTGTGTGCATGTGTGTGTGTGGGCGCGCACACGCATGCTGAGTGTTGTGCACAGGGACGGCCAGCTGGTGGCAGGGGACTTAGGTACAGCACAACACAAAGTGTGTACAGAGGAGGGTGTGCAGGTTGGCATGGCCAGGTGTGATGAGCAGGTGAGAGCAAACCTCACACACCCAGAGCACTTGCTTACCGCCCTAACTGCCCAGGTACACAGTGCTCACTGGCAGCCCGCCCTTCCCTGCCGCGCCCCTCCCGGAGATGTACCAGAACATCCGAGATGGCCACTACCCAGAGCCTGCCCACCTGTCGCCCAATGCACGCCACCTCATTGCCCGCCTCCTGGCACCCAACCCGGCTGAACGGCCCAGCCTGGACCAGCTGCTGCAGGACGACTTCTTCACCCAGGTGGGCCGTGACAGCCAAGGGGCCGGCCTAGCATGATGTCAGCTGTGTACCTACAGCTGGGGTTCCCCTCTTTCTGAGAGAGCAGATGATGGGGAGCTGATTCCACAGAGCAAAGGCTGACCCCAAATTCCTCTCTTGGAAGGGCTTCACCCCTGAGCGCCTGCCGCCCTGTTCCTGCCACAGTCCCCCAAGTTTTGCAGTCCCCCGGCCTCTGGATGGCCTCCTCCGGAAGGTGGGCCGGCTGCTGCTCGCTGAGTGCCGGCTACCCCGTGAGCACTGCACCCGGCACCATCTCTGCATTGGTGGTGGAGGTGGGATATGGTGGCGGGTGCTTCCCCTCTGCATGAAACCCTGGATCTGTCCCAAAACTTTTTTTTTTTTAAATTTTATTTATTTATGTGTGTGTGTGTGTGTGTGTGTGTGTGTGTGTGTGTGTGTGTAGCCAGCTCAGCCCACCAGGGGGCGGTGCTGGCTGGCATGTGGTGCTGGGGGATTGAACCGTGGTCCCCGTGCTTTGCCAAGCTTGTTCTAAGTAGGTGCTTTAGACCACTGAGCCATCTCACCAGCCCCTGTCCCAAAAACTTGTTCTCCTTCAGGCCCCTTCATCCCCAAAGAGGACTCAGGTCCAGAAGCAGAGGGGCTGGAACCAGACCCCATGGAGTGGGGCAACAAGGTAAGAAATTAGGGGTGAGGGACCCTCTGAAGTCCCCCTGTGCAGGTTCATGGAAGTGCACATTTGTAAGCCTACCACTCAGAAGACTGAGTCAGGAGGAGATGCAGGTTCAAGGACAGCCTAAACCAAACATGGGACCCTGACTCTAAATAAAGCACCCTGCAGGCTTCCTGAGCCCCAATAGAAGCTAACCTTCCCAGGGCCCTGGCCTGAATCCCGCTGTGTCCAACTCTGGCCCCAAACCTGGGGTTCTTGCTGCTGCCTGGTTCACACCCTCAGTTCATTCCATCCATTTGCTGAGTCCCCAGCGCATTCATTTGGGCGATTTGGCCCCCAAACAACCCAGCTCCGTTGGGTGCCAAGCAGGGTGTGTGGAAGGAAAGTCCTGAAGTGGTGGAGGGGATGGGGAGGGAACCCCTCACCAGCCCACCCAATCTGCACTCAGGGGAGGGGCCTCCCTCACTTCTGGGGCTCCCTCAAAGGTGCCTGCATCTGAGAGAAGGGCTCCCGACCCTGAGGGCCCTGTCTGCCTGCTCACCCAAGGGGCCCTGCGGAGTGACCCTGCAGGTGAGTGTGCCCTCTGTCCTGTGTGGGGACCGTGGCAGGTGGTGGACACCTAGAAGTGGGGACATAGTTGAGGGCCACGGCCCCTCTCTTGGCCTCCACCTCTGTCCTGTAACATGGGAATGACACCTGGAACCTTTCTGGGTTTAAGATGAGATTGTCTAGCCAGCTGGAGTGGTCACCTCTGTCCTCCTGGCACTCAGGAAACTGACAGCGCTGCAAGGTGGAGGCCAGCTGGGCTACATAGTGAGTTTAAGGACAGTCTGGACTATGCAATGAGACTCTTTCTCAAAAACCAAAACAGAACAAAACCCCCAATCCCAGAAGATTTCCTGGTGGGAGACTGAGGCAGGAGGATCACAAGTTCAAGCTCAGTCTATGCAATTTAGTGAGACCCTGTCTCAAAATAAAAATTAGGAAGGGGTGGGGGGAGGGATGAGGTTTTCCTGCATGAAGGACTCTAGAGGGGCTGGTTGGAGGGGTCATCTTGGTGGGAACTCAGGCCTACAGACCTCCAGACAGCTCTGTCCTCCCAGGCCCAGAGGATAGCCCCCAGCTGGAAGTGGAGGCGGCCATCAGGAACCTTCAGCTGTGCCTGGATGCTGGCCCTGAGGGTAGGAGCCCAGCCCAGCACTAGGCTCTGTCTTCTGTCCCCACCACGACTCCCCTGGGTATTTCAGGGCTCCTCGGGAGGCTGGGGTGGTTGTGAGCACCTTCATGGGGTGTGGTGTCATGGGGTGTGGTGACTTCCCTGAGTTGCTCAGTCTCTCTGGGGGCTGCCTAAGGCAAAGAGGACCTAGTTGGGAGCCCGGCCTCTGCCCCCTGCTGCCCCTCCTGAGACAGACATGCTCCCCCAAAGCCTGAGCCCCCTGCCCTCCTGAGCTCCCTACCCCCTGCCCTCCACCCACTGCTGCCCTGCTCTGAGGGGAACCCCAGGCCCCAGCACCGCAAGGGCCTTGTCCTCAGGATGTCCTGCATTCGGCTCCTGAGTTTTGTTTTTGATCTTTACAGCTGTAGGCACGGAACCCTCCTGTGTGCTAGGCAGACTTCACCACTGAGAAACACTCCAACCTTTTTAAAAATTTTTATCTTGAGTCAGGGTCTTGCTTAATTTCCCAAGCTGAATTCAGACTTGCAATCTTCCTGCCTTGGCGTCCTGGGGATGTGACGTTACAGGCATGTGTCACCCCACACAGCTCCCTAGTAACTATTTAGAAATATTGGGGTCACTGTTGTCATCTGTAGTTTCCCTCCTGAGCTGGAAAAAGTTAGAAGTTAATCCTCCTTTCCAACTGTACCAACATTAAGCAACTCTTACTTCTGAGTGCGAACATTTTAAATAACATAAAACAACACCTTATAGTGCTGTGCACATGTTGACCCAGAATTCCTTGTTTCCAGGGTGTCTCAGGCCCCTGATGACTCCCGAGAAAGGAAGAGTCACCAGATCAATCCCCAGACTTTTGCCCATACCTCCTCTGCCTCCTAGTTTGCTGTGGAAGCCAGCAGCACTCTGGGAGGCTGAGGCAAGAAGATCCCAAACTTAGGCCCAGCCTGGGCAACTCAGTGACTTAGCAACACCCTATCTCAAAATAAAAAATAAAGATCTGGGGATGGAGCTCAGAGCAGAGGCCCCGGCTTCAATTCCTAGTAGCATGTACATGCACTTGCAGGTGCACACATGAATACACGCAGGAGCGCGCGCGCGCGCGCACACACACACACACACACACACACAAACACACAATGTACCACCCCTCTGTCCAGGCCATACCTATGGCTGATGACCCCACTGAAAGCCAACCCTGACCCCTACCCTCCCATCCTATCTCTGTGCCCAGCCACACAGGACCCCCCAGGGGAGCAGTGGCCTGTGCTCTGCGCCCCCACATGGGTGGATTATTCCAGCAAATACGGCTTTGGCTACCAGCTGTCTGACGGAGGCAGTGCGGTCCTCTTCCGGGATGGTACCCACATGGCCCTGCGCCCCCCAGGAGGGTGAGTGCTGGATTCTTTGCCCTGGAGGACCAGCTCCTCCCCTATCTTTTAAAAATCCTATCTGTTCCTCATGTATTAAGCACCCACGGCACAGCTCTATGGGGTTCGATGCTTTTCTCAAGGGAATAACCAGGTGGGGTGGCAGGCCAGAAGGCAAAGTGACTGTCAATAGCATGGCCCTGGAAGGGGTTCCTGTGCTAGCGCTGTTCAGGTTAGACAGGAATGATAAGAAGGAGCCTATCACCTCAGCATGATGGGAGGCTGAGGCAGGAGGGTCTCAGGTTCCAGACTGTCCTGGATAACTTATCAAGTTAGGGGAGGGAGGGAGGGAGGGAGGCAGAGACAGAGACAGAGAGAATTGGATGGATGGTAAGGTGTGTACAGACTGGGGTGTTCAGGACCGAGCCTTACACACCCCTTCTCCTCCAGCCAAGTCTGCTACCTGCCTGCCCGTGGGAAGCTCAAGGCATTCACCCTGAGGGACATGCCAAATTCGCTAGGTGCCAAGCTCGCTGTCCTGCGGTTCTTTACCTGCTACATGCAGAGGCGACTTAGAGAGGTGAGGCCAGGCCCTAGAGGGGAGGTCGGGCCTGGGCACCGTGTGGCCCTGGCCTTCAGTTGGTCTGTCCACAGGAGGGAGCACAACCAGCGCCCCAGCCACCTGCTGCACCAGACCTTTGCCTGCTGCGGTTCTTTGTGTCGCCGCAGGTGCTTCTGCTGCTGTTCAGTGATGACACCGTGCAGGTGAGGGGGGAGGGCAGGCGAGGGGCTCAATGTTTCCTGGGAAGGTGAAGCTCTAAAATATTGGAATGCTGAGGCAGGTGGATCTTCTGTTCAGGACCAAAGCTGAACAATGTAGTGACTTAGCAAAACTTTGTCTCAAAATAAAAAGGGCTTGGGATGGAGCTCTGCGTAAAGGCCCTGGGTTCCATCGCTGTATTGCAAAAAAGACGTTGTGGGAGTCCCATATGGAGCCTATGGGCAGAGAAGTCCTGCCCAAGCCTCAGTTCTCCCGTTGGTAAACCCTGGTGTCCCTAGCTCCTGTCCCTGACTGGCTCGTCCCCGCCAGGCCAGCTTCAGCCGTACCCAGGCCCACCTGGTGGTGAGCGGGGCCGGTGAGGACCTTCGGCTCACCCTCCGGCAGCCAGGCCGGCGCAGTGTCTCCTGCGCCCTGCGAGCGCTGCGCATGCGCGGCTGCAGCGCCAACACCCGGCAGCACCTGCACCTTGCCCTCCGCTTGCTGCAGCTGCGCTAGGCCGAGGCAGCACAGCCTCAGCACCTCGGTGGTGTGCACCCAGCTCGGCTCCGCCCCCAGGCCAGGGGACCTTACCTTGAGGCATGACTGTTCCCCCCCAACTCCCGGACTCCAGGGTCATGTTCTTTTTCATTAAAGAAAACTTGGCTCTGGAATTTGTCTTCTGCCTCTTTTTGAGGGTGGAGTTTGAGGAGCTTGGGCCACCAAGGCCTTCAAAGCCAAGCCCACACCTGGCATCCTGGCACTCGGGAGACTGGGGCAGGAAGATCGCTGGAACTCAAGGCTGGCCTGAACCACACAGTGACCATCTCAAACAAAAGTGGGCAGCCTAAGTTGAGGACTCCATAAACATACCAAACCCTGCCTTTTGGGGTGTTGGCAAGGGTGGGGAAGTGGGGAACACATAGGGGATGTTAAAGGAGGCTGAGGCGATTGGAACTGATAGAAAACTCTCACTGACCACACCCTGGTTCTCCCCCCACTAGTGCTTTTAAAATTGTTTTCCTCTACTGGGATGAAATCCAAGGCCTTTGCTCTGAGCTACATCTCCAGCCCTTTTTTAACATCTGTTTTGGGAGAGGGCCTCACTAAGTTACTAGGTTGCCCTTGCTGGGTTTGAAATTGCAATCCTCCTGCCTCAGCCTTCCAGCAAGCGCACTAGAGCTTTCAAAGCCACAGTTTGGGCTGGAAGATGGCTCAGTGGAATAAGCACTTCCCTGGCAAGCGCAAGGGCCTGAGTTCAATCCTTGGTTCCATCCCCCCACAAAAAGCCACACTTCTCAGCTTGGGCACATGGGCTGGGCTCAAGGTATCAGCTCCAGTTCTGATTGTATGCTAGAAAATGCCCTGGATATGGTTTTGGGAGACTTGTGTTCAAATCCTGACTTTGCCACTCACAGGCACATCCTCAGTCCTCAGTTTCCCCATCTGTTTTTTTTTTTTAAGTAGGACATAAACTCTCTGGATGCCTACTAGCACCGTGGTTCCCTTCCAAGTGCAGCTTCTGAGTTCCTTTTGCCCCCAACCCCCTCAGAGTGGAAGAGGAAGTAACATACTGCCATCTCCAGAAACTGTTGCCAGCTGGCTCAGGAACATATACATGTGCCAGAGACACTTGTGGAGCCATGCACGCTGGTGCACCCAGGGCTCCTAGCTACTTGGGAGGCTGAGGCAGGGGGGTGGCAAATTTCGAGTTAGCCCATGTAACTTTTTTTCTTTGAGGTACTAAGATGGAACCCAGGGCCTTGGCCCTGAGCTGCATTCCCAGCCCTTTTCATTGTGTTTGGGATGCAGTCTTGCTAATTTGTTAAATTCCTTAAAATAGGTTCTGCGGTCCTTCTGCCTCAGCCTCCCGAGGGCTGGGATCACAGGTGTGCGCAGCCATCCTCAAGTAGCTTATCCTGGAGTAGATGCTCTTCATGGGTTGGGGGAGTCTCCCCTCATCCAGGAGACACCGGGCCTGTCTCAGCATGAGAGTGGCTGCCACAACTTGGGAACTCCTGGCATGGAGCAGGAGGCAGTCATGGTGGTTGTTCAGCACCTGTCTCACAGAGAGTGACCCAGCCCTAGGGTCCCCAACAGCCTAAGGGTCCCCTGGGTCCGAAAAGGAAATCAAGCAGCTCACAGACATCAGGTTTAATTCCTACACGGGTTTCCTCTGTAAGCAGAAAAAGGGATTAAGATGAAAACGATTGGAGCTGGCATGGTGGTGCACGCCTGTAATCCCAGCACTTGGGAGACTGACACAAGAGGAGTGCTGTGAGTTCAAGGCCAGCCTGGGCTACAGAGTGAGGCCCTGCCTTAAGAAAGAGGGGCCGGGGAGATGGCTCAGTAGAATAAGCACTTCCCTGGCAAGTGCAAGGGTCTGAGTTCAATCCTCAGTTTCCAAAAAAAAAAAAAAAGATGAAACTTCTCCAGGAGTACAACTGCAGCACATCTGGGAGCCCACGTGGCAGCTGCGCTCATCGGGAACCAGTAGGTATCTTCAGTGTGTCCCTTCATCAGTGTCACTGCTGGCCGTATGTGGTGGTGCAGGGCACAGTGTCCCTCCAGGGCTCCAGCACAACTTGAAGACCCTGTTCTGCCCTGCCGAGGACCCCGTGTCCCTCAGTACCCACCTGCAGCTCAGATGCTGGCCCAGTTCCACTGGAGCATGATGCCCAGGGTCCCCCCAGAAAGCCCAAACCTCCCTGACACTCCCCAAGCTGAAGCCAGCTCCCTCCTGAGCCATTTCCTGTGCCTCCCAAAGCTAAATGTGCCCCCGACCCATATCAAGGCTTGATCCCTGCACCTTCACACTGAGGAACACCCTCAGCTTCTTTAAATTTTAATTTTGAGATAGGGTTTGGAACTCAAGATCTTCCTGCCTCAGCCTCTGGAGTATCTAGGTTGGCAGGTGGGCACCACCACCGCTGGCGAATCTTTTTGCTTTCTCTTTGCTACAAAATTACAACCAGGGGCTGGTGAGATGGCTCAGTGGTCTAAAGCACCTAATTAGAACAAGCTTAGCAAAGCACAGGGACTGTGGGTTCAATCCCCCAGCACCACATGCCAGCCAACCCCGCCCCCTGGTGGGCTGAGCTGGCCACACACACACACACACACACACACACACACACACACACATAAAAAAAATAAAAAACAAAAAACAAAATTACAACCAAAAGGATCAAACTCAATCCTAGAGACCAGCCCCTCCTCTCCTATCCCAAAGTCCCCTGCAATGCCGGGAAAGCCACAGCCCACCCTACCCCACCCCACCCCACCCATGTACTTAGTTCTTTTTTCTTTCTTTTTCTTTTCTTTTATTTTTTTATTTTTTTATTTTATGGAAGGGTCTATACAGTGTTCAGGGTCTCACTACTAGATCAGACTCGTAGTAATCCATCTGTTTACAGCCTCCCAAGTGCTGGGATTACAGGCACAAGTCACCACGCCCAGTCTCAATTGCGGTCCCAGCACACCCCAGGGGCGGGACCAGTACAGCAGGCCGGGGGATCGCACCCCCCCAACCCCCCCCCCCTCCTGCTTGCAGGCGCTTTAATCTGCTGAACTATTTGGCTGGCCCTTACGCACTTAATCCTTCGCGATAGTAATTTCAGACATCAAGCGCGTCCTTGCGGTCCCGCTATGCCTTGCGCTTGGGCGCAGCTGCGCATGCGTATGTACAGATCCACGGAGTAGCCTTAATGGAGCGATGGGAGGAGGCAGAGATGGCGTTTTTTAGGTGGGGGAGATGGAGACCAGGCAGGGACTTGGGCTGGCTCCATGTGGCCCCGCTGGGGGTGCAGAGATTTACCCGCTGCATAGCACTTTCTAGCCCCAACTGCCTCTCAGGACTTAGTGAAGCGCGCTTTCCAAATCTGGAAAGCAAGTAGCCAGATACTGCTGGGGTACGATCAGGCTGCCACGCTCTGCGAGTCCATCCTTGGACATTTGAAGCTCTGGCTGCTTCCAGCTGGAAACCCTACGCTCACTTCTGCCCGGCGCTCATGAATACCTTGCCTGCGCAGTCTTCAGGAGCACCTCAGCATCACTCTGGATACTTAGACGTCTAACAAAGAGTGGTTTTGGTGAAACACTGAGAGCTATCCAGCCCTGGCCGAGGGAGGAGGGAACAGCCGCCATACCTTGTGCGTGTTTGGCAGCCCAGGGACTGACCCCAGAGCCAGCACATTGAGCTCCATCCTGGCCTGAGACAGGACTTGCTAAATTGTTAAGCTGCTCAGCTGGGGCTGCGCACTTGCAGTCCTCCTGCCTCAGCCGCCTGTAGCGCTGGGATGGTTTCACATTTTTTCATCACCTTCTGCAAACACCAAGTCCGCTACCCAGCCCTGCACCCCCAAGGGCACTTCCTGTCTCTGGAGTCCTCTGTCCCAGGCACTTGCTGTCCAGAGCACATGCTGCATGTCCTGTGTCTGACGTCTGTCACTAAGAACAGCATGCTCAAGGTCTGTCCACGCTGTGATGAGTATCACAGCCTCCTCCTGTCCTGGTCAAGTGACATCCTAGCTCAGAAACGACTTCATTGTATGCTGGTAACCTGGTCACTTGTTTCAAATAATAGAAACATTTTTACGTCCTAATTTTTATGAGCTCAATACAACAGACAAGCTTCAAATCCTGAAGTATTCAGAAAAAAAGGTGTTTTCAGGGCCAGGAGGGTACACACCTGAAATCCCAGCATCTGAGAGGCTGATGCAGGAGGATCACAAAGAGTTCAAGGCCACCCAAGGTTCCACAGTGGTTCGAGGCCAGAGACTGCAGTACACACTGAGACCCTGTCTCAAAAAGCCAACCAGTTGGGGATAGCTCAGTGCACTGAGGCACCTACCTAGGCAGATACTAGGGGAGGGGGCGCGTGCCATGCCAGCCCCACCCCCAGGGTGCACTGAGACAGCGATTGAGACTGGGCATCCTGGCACACGCCTGTATTCCCAGCATTTGGGAGACTGAAAACAGGAGAATCACTATGAGTCCAATCCGTGTAGTGAGACTGTAGATTTTGCAGTCTTCCTGCCTCAGCCTTTTAAAATACATTTAAAAACAAAACAAGGCTGGTGAGATGGCTCGGTGGTCTGAGGCACCTACTTAGAACAAGCTAAGCTAAGCTAAGCAAAGCACAGGGACCATGGTTCAATCCCCCAGGGCCACATGCCAGCCAGCCCCACCCCCTGGTGGGCTGAGCTGGCTGCACACACACACGATAAACAAACAAATAAATAAATAAAATTTAAACAAAACAAAACACAGCCCAACACACACAAGTGGTCCAGCTCTGCTCCCATCGAGAGCACTTGTTTCTGGGGGGAAATGAATAGCCGAAACACATCCGGCATGTTTGGCTGCGGCTTGCAAAGTGACCTACCTACAGTGTTCATTTCCATCTGTCTGTAGGCGTCAAAGCACCAACAATCTGTGACAATCTCCCACACCCGGAGCCCACAATCATGCTTTATTAAAAATAAACCCACGACAGAATATATTAATTTTCTAACCTCCGGGGCCGATTTTTATTTCTAGGTAAAAGAACTTCAAAAGACAGGAAAAGCTACCAGATTGCCCCCGCAATGAAACTTTCTGGAATATTTTTCAGAGGAGCTAATTGTGTGCCTCCAAAAATAAAAATATTAGCTGATTTGAGTGCTGATAAGGGCAAAGTTCAAGAAACAAATCTAGTTGAACCGTGGCTAGAATTTCTTTTTTGTATACTAGGATGGAACCCAGGGCCTTCACACTTAGGTTCATCCTTCTCCTTTTTACATTTTCTATTCTCAGAGTCTCATTTGCCCAAGCTGGGATTGACTTTGCGATAGATCCTCCTGCCTCAGCTTTCCAGAGTGCCGAGATCACCGGTATAAGCACTACATCTGCCTGTTTTTGTTTTTGTTTTTGTTTTTGAAACTATTTAGAGAATTCTAAGTCTGAGGAATGAGGGGAAATTTTCTTCAAGAGCAATCCTACTTTTTTATTCCCCCACTTTGAATTACAGGTCCCTGCCCCCCAACACACACATCCGTCTCCCCCCTCAGCGACCCTCCCCTGACCTCCTCTGTACCACCTTCTGATTGGATTGTGAGTGCACGTGACACAATACCTCCTCCAATCAAGAATGACCAAGGTGGGGCTGGTGTAGATGCAGCCCTGAAGGACTGTTGGCTGCTGCCAAGGTAACGTGTGTGATGTCATAATGCTTCTCCTTCTGGGCAACAAAGATAGTCTCCGGGGTCTTTTAGTCCAGAGCCCACAGGGTGGTTTTTGAAAGTCCCCCATGAAGGGGCTGGGGATATAGCTCAGCGGCATAAGAACCAGCCTGACAAGCGCTAGGTCCTGAATTTGATCCCCGGTACCAACCAAAAAATAAAATCTCAGTGGTGATGTCACACACCTGTCACTCAGGAACCTGAGGCAGGAAGATCACAGAGTTCAAGGCCAGCCTGAATTGCGTAGTGAAACTCTGTCTCAAAACGGCAAAAACAAACAAGCAACAACCCCCCCCCCCCAAAAAAAAAGAAAAAATTGAAAACAGGTGTCAGTATAGCAGTGAAAGCCCTGGCTTCTTAGGGCTGGGCTGGCCAAATAGCTCAGCAGATTAGTGGCCAGGGTTCGATTCCAGGCATGCCGTGCCGGCCGCGCCCTCAGGGCACACTGAGATGGCAGTTGAGACTGGACAAGGTGGCTTGCGCCTGTAATCCCAGCACTTGGGAGGACACAAGTGGATCACTACGAGTCCGATCTTATTTATTTATTTTTTTAATGTTTTGGTTTTCTGTTTCTTTTTTTTTATTTTTTATTTATTTATTTTAAATGTGTGGTGTCTATTGAGGGACTTTATTTATTTTTAATTTTATTTATTTATTTGTGTGTCAGTGTGTGTGTGTGTGTGTGTGGCCAGCTCAGCCCACCAGGGGGCGGGTCTGGCTGGCATGTGGTGCTGGGGGATTGAACCGCAGTCCCTGTGCTTGTTCTAAGTAGGTGCTTTAGACCACTGAGCCATCTCACCAGCCCCACGAGTCCGATCTTAGCAGGAGGGTCATAGTTTCAAGTTGTGAAAAGGCCAGAACACAGGGCACTCTGGGTGGAAATGGGCTAAAGGGGCCCTCCTATGTGGAGGGGGATCTCCCAGAGGGGACCCCGCACCCCAAGGATGCTGTGGCCATCGTCTTGCCATCATCTTGGGGGAAGTCACTCAGCCCCGTGGTACCTGGGCCGCCCGGTGCCGGGGTCCCTGCGAACCGGCCTGGCCAAGGGGAGGGTGCGCCCACTGCATTGTGGAGCTGCGGATGAAGAAACCGAGGGAGCTGTAAACCTCGGGTTCTCCCTCTGTTGACACCTGCTGCAGGGCCCATGTTCAGGAAGAGATTTTTCCATAGTTTTTTCCAGGGCATGGGAACCCTCACGTGTGCTAGGCAGGCGCCCCCTACTGGCTCCATCCTCAGCCCTTTTTATTGTTTTATTTTGACACAGGATCCCCCTATATTGCCCAAGCTGGGCTTGCATTTGGTATTCTCCTGCCTCAGCCTGTCAAATAGCTGGGGTGGGGGCTGTTGTTGGAAGGAAGGCCCTGAGCGGGTAGGAAGTTCCCCACCCCGCAGCCATCAGCGTGACCACCTTTGCTGCGGCTGTTGGGCTCGCTGTGTGGGCCAAGTGAATGGGTGGGGTCTCCTGACAGGCACCTGGAGGCTCCCAGCAGGTCAAGCTGGCCCGGCCTCTGGACCCTTTGCAACGCCCTGCATAAGTCAGTCCTGGGCCCGGCGCTCCCAGACAACACACAATGGGCAAAACTTTAAAATACCCAAGCTGCGCATGGTGGCCTATGCCGGGGTCTCAGCTACTTTGGAGGCTGAGGCAGGAAGATCACATATTCAAGTCCAGCCCAAGCAACTTAGTGACTTAGTGAGACCCTGTCTCACAAGGTCCTAGGTTCCATCCCCAGGCCTGTGGGGGAAAAGAAAACTTCAAGGATGACAAATTTCCTTGCCCTTGCCCTGCCCTGTGGGCGCTGCTCCAGCCTGTGGTCAGTCCAGGCCACCCACGCCCCAGTGAGGCCAACTCCACCCCGACTGCACAGCCTGCTGCAGTCACAGAAGTAATGCACTCGGCACAGAAAATGAACTCGCTGGTGAAGTTAATCTTTAATGACATCGTGGGTCGAGCGCTGCATGTTTTATTTATCATTTTACTTCCAAATGTTTTTACTTTTTAAAAATGCATTAATAGGGTTAGTGAGATGGCTTAGTAGAATAAGCGCTTCCCTGGCAAGTGCATGGGCCTGAGTTCAATCCCCTGTTCTGCAAAAA
>NW_004524626.1:6537465-6552222 GCF_000260255.1 Octodon degus
GCTTCCCTGGCAAGTACAAAGGCCTGAGTTCAATCCCCACTTCCACAAAAAATAAAAAAATAATAAATAAATAAATTTAATTAAATAAAAATAAAAAGACTTACAGAATTCCAAAGATAATGGAACTCCTAAGGGCCTGCCAAGTCCTGTTTGCTCTATTATGAACATCTTGCTGTATCTGTTCCAGTTTTGGTTTTTTTCCCAAATGGAGGTTATGGGCAGAATGTGTTTATTGGGGGAAAGAAAGCTCCTGTCCGAGAGAGGGACAGGAGGGGACCCGAGCGGGTTGGCCCTCTGTTCCAGTCAACCCATATGGCCGCATGCTTGTTAACCATGCTGTGCACTAACAGTTTTGGTGAGTGTGTGTGTGCGCCTGCATGTGTGGTACCCAGGGCCTTCGTGCCCAGCTACATCCCCAGCGCTCATTATCTCTATTTTGAGACAGGATCTGGACTAGTCACTAAATTGCCCAGGCTGGTCTCAAACTTTTGAACTTCCTGCCTTAGCCTCCCGAGTGCTAGATGACAGGCACTTGACACCACGCTAGACTAAAATCTATGTGTTGTTTTCCTTAGTTTTCTCCAGCGTCCTCTCCGTGCCCCAGGGTCTTGCAGGGCACTAGTCCTCATACCCCTAGGGCCACGGGAGGTTCTCAGCCTTTCTGGCTCGTGCTGACAGGGCTTGCGTGGCCAGCATCTAATTCATCTGGTGATTTTCTCTGGTTAGACTGGGCTAAGGGCTGGCAGGAAGGAGCCACAGGGAAACCCTGGGCCTGCTCTTCAATGGGACACTCCTGGGAGACATCTGTTTTAACCAAGGGAGGAGGAATTGAAAGTGTTGTTTTGTTTTGTTTTCTTTGAGACAGTCTCACTCTGTAGCCTGCCCTGGCCTCAAACTTTCAGAGATTCTCCTGTCTCAGCCTCTTGAGTGCTGGGACTACAGTGTGCCACCATACTCAACTTGAAAGTGGGTTTTGGAACCCAGTCCTCTTATTTAATCCAGGCATATGGTTGGAAAACCCTCTTTTCTCTCTAAGGATGAGTCTCAACCTCTATTTGAAACTAGAACTGGGTGTGGTAGCATGATTACATGCCTGTAATCCCAGCACGCAGGAGGCTGAGGCAGGAGGATTGTTGTGAGTTTGAGACCAGCCTGGGCTACAAAGTGAGCTCAAGGCCAGCCTGAACTGCAGAGCAAGACCCTGTCTCAAAAAGACAAAAAAAGAAGAAGAAGGAAGAAGGAGGAGGAGGAGGAGGAGGAAGAAGAGGAGAAGAAGTAAGAAGAGGAGAAGAAGAAGAAAAGAAGAAGAAGAAAAGAAGAAGAAGAAGAAGAAGAAGAAGAAGAAGAAGAAGAAGAAGAAGAAGAAGAAGAAGAAGAAGAAGAAGAAGAAGAAGGAGAAGAAGAAGAAGAAGAAGAGAAAATAAACGTATTCACACAATGTTTACTGTCTGGTGATAAGGCCTTGTCCCAGCTCCTTGTTAAATGACCAGTTTGGTGGGGTTTTTGTGTGGGGTTGTTATTGTTGTGTGGGTTTTTATGTATTTTTATTTATTTACTGGGGAATGAGCCCTGGGCCCTTGCACTGAACCTCTAGTCCTTTTTCACTTTTTTTTTTAAAATTTTATTTATTTATGTGTGGGCCCACCAGGGGGCGGGGCTGGCTGGCATGTGGTGCTGGGGATCGAACCGCGGTCCCTGTGCTTTGCCAAGCTTGTTCCAAGTAGGTACTTTAGACCACTGAGCCATCTCACCAGCCCCATATTTTTAATTTTTATTTATTTATGGGGGGGAGCTCAGCCCACCAGGGGGCGGGGCGGGCTGGCATGTGGTGCTGGGGGATTGAACCGTGGTCCCTCCTTTTTCACTTTGACACAGGGTCTCACTACATAGCACAGGCTGGGTGTGAAGTTGGGATCCTTCTGCCTCAGCCTCCCAGAGTGGTGGGATGGACGACAGGAGTGCACAGAGCTTTCTAGCAGCTCATTGGGAATCCCCGGCTGCAGGATGGGCAAAACACTCCCCACCACTCAGGAGACAAACGCTGTGAATTCAAAGATCCTGGAAACTGGGGCCTTCGCTGCTCTTAGGGTTGGTGGCTGATTTGTCACAGAGTGGGATGGAGTGTGAGGTCGCTCTGCACCAACCGTAGCAAGGCAGAAGCCTTGCCCGCCTTGGGAAAACCAAGTGCGCTGGCTTGTCATACCAGTCAGTCATTCAGTCAACAAACTTAACAGGGCATGGTGGCGCACACCTGTAATCCTAGCACTCAGGAGGCTGAAGCAGGCGGATCGTTGAGTTCAAGGCCAGCCTGATTTTACTTAATGAGTTCAGAGCAAGACCGGACAGGGTGTCATACACAATTCTTCCCACACGGTGGCGACAGAGCACGGGCCGTTTAGGTCGGTGGGGTTGGGCGGGGCCTTTAGGTTCCCCACTCTGGGCGCTGGGAGAAGGAGCAGCTCAGCACTAACAAGCGTCTGTGAGATTAGTCCTGGTCTGTGTCCCCGCAAACCTCTGCTGGGATTTAGGGAGCCCACTCTGGCTTAGCATTTAAAACCAGTCGGTTCCTCTCTCTGCCACTTCCCAGAGAAATATCACTCTTAGCAAACGGAAATTCATCGTGTCAGAGCACACGCAAAACCATAAGCCTGTCATCCGAGCTGCTCAGGAGGCTGAAGCAGGAAGATCCCGAGTTTGACAACAGCCTGAGCAACTTGATGAAATTCTGTTTCAAAATACCAAAAAAGCGTTGGGAGTGTAGCTCAGTGGGGAGCATATGCCTATCATCTTGGAGGCCTAGCTCTGCAAAAATAGAGAAGAAAAAGAGGCTACACAGCACAGCATTACATTTGAATTTCATATGAATAATAAAGCATGGATTAGCAGAAGAATATGCCATGCAATGCTGGGAACATATTGGGGACTGAACCCAGGGCCTTCTCTGAGTGCCATCCCCAGCCCCTTCTACTTACTATTTTGAGATGGGATTTCACTAAGCCAGTAAGTTGCCCTGGCAGGGCTCCAATTGGAGATCTTCCTGGCTCATCCTCTCTCCATGCTGTGATGACAGGAATGTGTCACAACACGTGACTTCACCTTTATCTTTTTTTTTTTTTTTTGGTGGAACCAGGGATTGAACTCAGGCCCTTGTGCTTGCCAAGGAAGCCCTTATTCTACTGAGCCATCTCCCCACCCTACCCCTTTTTACAAAAAATACAGATTCTTGCTATGTAGTTCAGACTAGTCTTGAACTTAATAGACAGCCCAGGCTGGCCTTGAACTTACAGTGTCTTCCTGCCTCAGCCTCCTGAATGCTAGGATTACAGGCGTGTGCTACCATGTCTGACCCTTTGTCTTTCTTAAATTCTCTCCCCTACATACAGCTTTAAAAGTCTTTCTTTTTTTTTAATATTTATGTATGTATGTATGTATGTATGTATGTATGTATGTATTGATTGTGTGGCCAGCTTAGCCCACCAGGGGGCGAGCAGGCTGGCATGTGGTGCTGGGGGATTGAACCGAGGTCTCTGTGCTTTGCTTGAGCTTAGCTTGTTCTAAGTAGATGCTTTAGACCACTGAGCCATCTCACCAGCCCCTTAAAAGTCTTTCAAAGTCTGCATAGCAAGAATAGTTTCTTTGGCTGCTCTTTTTTTTTTTTTTTTTTTTGTCTATGACTACTTATGATTCAATTAAAGCTCAATAAAATGAAAATTTCAGCTTCCCAATAGTACTATCCTCACTCAGGGCTAGATCCTTGTGTGTGCGGAGGTGCCTGTGTTTAGCACATCCCCATCACCGAGGAAAGTTCTGTTGGGCAATGCTGAACTGGAACATTCTAGAAGATTCTAGAAAGAGTGAACAGAGTACTCACCAGCCCCACATGGTGATGTCAAGTCAGATTCAGATTTTGTCAGCCACTGAAATCAGCATAGGCTGACATGATTGCCAAAGGGTGAGTTAAACTGGTGCAAAGTAGGAAATTTGGGGGCTGGGGAGATAGCTCAGTGGCATAAGCACCTGTCTCACACGTACAAGATCCTGAGTTCAATCCCTGATACTGAAAAAAAAAAAAAAAAAAAAAAGGAAATTTCATCACATACCTGTGCAGGGGACACCATCTGCCCACCATCTTTCCACCCGGCATATGGGCACCTGTGGGCTGTGAGTGAGGCCCCGGGGCTCCGCTGTTTCCTGTGTCACCATGGACCATGTTCTACTCTCAGCTGCTGTGATGTGCCGAGCACCTTGGCATGGATATGGATGCTGTCAGAATGAGGGCCTGGGCCCAGGGTTGAAGAGCAGAGCCATGGCTGCCAAGATGGGGTTGCCATCTCGAGGGACCCTAACCTGGGCAGGTGACAGGGCAGCATCCCCACCTGAAGCCCATACCTCAAACACCACCAGGTCCCTGATGAGACCAGAACAGGGGTTACAGGCACTGGACGGGGGTCACCAAAGTGTCATATCCCAGGCAAGCCCTGAGAGACAGGGGTGATGCAATTGTGTGGTGGTCTCAGGTCAGACCTCAGCCCCTTCCCCCGTGCCTGACATGGAGGCCAGCAGTGCTGGCTCCTGGTCTGGTATTTGCTGCTCAGCCCTTCCAGGACACACGTCCAGCTCTATTTACTTCTGCTTGTGGTGGTTTAAATGACAAAGCCACTGGGTCTCCTAACAGAAAGGCCAGGATGATCCTCCTTTAGGCATGGGCAGAGCCAAAGTCTCCATTTGACAGTGCCCAACCTTGGCCACTTCTCCAGCTCTCCCCAGGGCGTGGCTGCTACAAACTCCACCCACAGGCCCAACCACCAGGTGCCCTGGGGCCTCCCAAAGGCGCTGGCCAGGCTGGACTCAGGCTCAAGGCCCTGCCCGTCCCTCCCCAGCCTGGACTGTGAAACTCCAATCACTCTTTTTTTTTTTTTTTTAATTAATGTGTTTCAAACTTTATTCCCAGGCTTCTCCAGCTTAATTGGCTGCAAAGAATGAATTGTATGTAAGCAAAAACTGAAAAGAGCTGCAGTGTCCAAGGGGCTTGGGCTAAAAAAAAAATTAGAGATCTAGATTTTATCAGATCCATAAACAAAAACAATTTTAAAAAGCAGTCATGGGGCTGGAGAGATGGCTCAGTGGTCTAAAGCACCTACTTGAAACAAGCTTGGCAAAGCACAGGGACCGCAGTTCGATCCCCAGCACCACATGCCAGCCAGCACGCCCCCTGGTGGGCTGAGCTGGCCACACACACACACAATAAATAAATGTAATAAATAAAAATAAATAAATATTTAAAAAAAAAGTGTTCTTCTTTAAAAAAAAAAAAAAGCAGTCATAATATAAAATAGCAGCTCCCAGTAATTTCTTCCAAGTTTGATCTTTTTCAGAAGCTGACTTAGTTCAGTTTGTCTCATTCTTAGAAGCCTCATCAAAATTCTCCACAAGATCTGGAACCTCATCGTCATTCTTTTCTCCAGTAGCAAGCGGTGCTTTTCCATCCACAGATTGCTTGGACAGAGCTTCAGCCCATCTCCTTAAGCTAGTCAGACTGTCTGCACCAAGCTGGTTCAAGGTGCTGGGTAGCATTTCTGTCAGTTGTTTCATCTCAGCATGGCCTGGAATGGTGAAGGTGTTGGCTGCCAGAGAAGCCTGAACTTTTGGGTTGTTGAAGTGGATAACTGTTCCCTGGTTTGTAAACATATTCACCTCTTCAATACCAGAGATATTGTTTACCCCTAACTTAATGAGAACTGAAGTTTTTTATCATCTGCTGTGGCCGTTCTATGAACCACCTTCTTCTTTCTGCGAGCAGTTCCTTTCCCACCAATGCACACTTGTGCTTGCAGTTTGGCGAGTTTTTCCTGGTTCATGATAGTTTCTTTCATCTTGTCGGAGCGGATATGGGGCAGCACGGGGGACTAGGGCTGGCGCTCAGGGGGTCTCGGGGGAACCAGCTCTCCAATCACTCTTCAAATGCAGGTCTGCCTTGCTTCCTGCTGCCAAGTTGTCCTTCTCTTCCTTCCCTCCCTCCCTCTCTCCTTCACTTCTATCCTTTTGTATCTTTTCCAGCACTTGGGATGGGAGCCAGGGGTTCACACTAAGCTATATTCCCGGACCCTTCTTTTGAGACAGAGTCCTGCTAAGTCTTCAGTTGTCCAGGCTGGGCTCAAACTTGCAATCTTCCTGCCTGGGTCGTGGGATTTACAGGTCTGCCCCACAACACTTGGCTTCCCTCTCTTTATAATGATACCTATCCTTGGATTTAGGGCTCACTCCATCCAGCCCAAGATGATTTCATCTCAAGACCCTAAATCAAGTCTACAAAACTCCAGTTTTCCAAATAAGCTCCTTGTGCAAGTTCCAAGTGACATTTAATGGACAGGGGTGCACCATTCAACCCCTGCAGCCCACCAAGCCTCCCAGAGTGCCAGCCTGGATGGAGAGGACACCCCAGTTCTACAGGGAGTGCCAGACCAGGGTGCCTGCAGAGCTGGGCTGGAGCCCAGATTTCTTCACCTCTGGCTGTTCCCTCTCTCCTGATGCAGGGGTGACTCCCCCAGGAATTCCCCAGCTCCCCGCTCCTTCAAGCCAGCTCTGTCCTGGGGCTCCTTGCTGAGCCAGCAGCTCTGGGCAGGGCCTCCAGCTCCCTTTGTCCCTAGAGCAGCCAGACACCCTGTCCCACACATGGACCCTGGATTCCCCTTGGTTCTTTGATTCTCCCCCCCCGCCCCCCGGAACTGAGGATTGAACGCAGGCCCTTGCGCTTGCCAGGCAAGTGTTTATTCTATTAAGCCATAACCCTGCCCCCCTCTTCTTTGAAATCAGCGGCGGCCACCAAGTGCAAACATCCACCTCAGGATTGTCCCTCTCCATCACTGCTCAGCCCCAGCCCTGAAGCTGTGGCTTGCCTTTGGAGGCAATCTGGAAGGAGGTGCAAGGCCTCAGTTTCCCCATCTGCACAGCAGGGTGGGCTCTACGCTAACCAGGGTGTCAGGAAGCCTGCCTCTTGGGACAACTGGCCTCTGTTGCCCTCACAGTAGCCACAGCTGTCCCTTGGGCTGAATGCCCACTGGGGTAAGAAACACCTAGGCTTCAGGGAAGGGATGCTGACTGCACCCCACATCCATCCTCTCCTTTGAAACAAGAAAGTGCCACCCACCCCAACCCACAGGGACACCGAGGGCTCTTGTATAGTAAAAAGACTTTATTAAGAAGGCTTTGAAGTCAAAAAATAAAACTCTTGATACAATTTTTTAACCCTTAAATCAGCTCAGCAAATATATAATCAGTAATTTAGCTGTGGAAGATTAAAGGTCCATTACTTTTATTTAAAATAAAATATATTTTAGTTCTTAAAATTTATTCCATAAAGTACACATTTCCCTATAAATTCCCTACATATACACAAGAGGTAAAAAGTAAAAGTTAAAAAAAAAAACTTTAAAAAAAATTTTAAAAAGACAACCAAAAAACACAGCAGGAAGGGGATTCATAATTAGGGAGGAAAAAGAGAAACCTGTGTTCAAGCTCTGGCCCCGCCCCCGCCCCTACCGGTGGCTGCGTACAAAATGATAAACACGAACCCCCAAAAAGAGTTAAAAATGCCACCCTCTTTCTGAAGTGCTGGGGTCATCCGAGACTGGCTGGCAAGAACATACTGTCAAATCTTAAACGGCCACGTACAAAGGGAAGACAAGAAAAGTTGTAAAAATTGTGTTTTTCTCACTTCGGTCTTTAAGGTCACCCTGGGGGAGGGAGTGTCTTAAGTAAAAAGTGCAAGGAGACCTCTTCTCTCGGTTTATTTGAACCTGTCCACTCAATACTGTCATTTGTCAGGAACTGAGGTGTCGCAGCCCGGCCACTGGCTGGCTGTCCCCACACCTGGCTGAGGAGTTAAAGCCATTTCTGGACACTGGGTGGCCCCGGGGCAATAGCTCAACCTATCTTCTCCCACCCCCAGCCCGCCTGTCACCTCCCACCCTGGCACCTGAGGACACCGCCCTGGAGGTCAAAGCCATCGCGCCCCCCGCATGCCCTAGGAAAAGATATGAATGGCCTGGGTGGCCGGTGTGCGGCAGGCGGGACACTCGGGCTGGCTGCGGCCACAGATGCGGACGGCGCAGTCCATGCAGAAGAGGTTGTGGCCGCAGGGGACCAGCGCAGCCATGGCCTCGCCTTCAGCGCACACCACGCACTCGCGAGCTAGGGCAGCGGTGGGCGGGCAGGGAGCCGCGGGTGCGGAGGAGGGCGCAGAGGCGGCTGCGGAGGAGGTGGGCTTGCGGTTGCCATCCGAGGCGCTGGAGTCCAGCGCTGTGGGCGCGGAGAAGCTGGTGCCGCTGGAAAAGGGCGGCAGGGTGCCGTGGGGGGGCCGCCAGGGGAGCGCGCCCACCGGGTCTGGGGCGCCCCTGCGGGACAGAGGGAGGTCCAGGCCCAGGCCACTGCCAGTGCCGGGCTCGGGCAGTGTAGGTGAGTGGCGCGGGGTAGCCGTCCCGCTGCCCCGCCGCGCTCCCGCTGGGGGTGGCCCTGGGGTCCCATTGATGGCGGTGCAGCTGCTGAAGGTGGGCAAGGGGGGCGCAGCGCGCTCAAACGGTGCCCAGATAGTGGCTGCCGTAGGCACAGTGAGGTCCAGGGCCAGGAAGTCAAAGCCGAAGTCGCAGTCTTCAGGAGCGGGGGTTCCTGCGCTGTCCCCGCCGAAAGTGAAACCTCCATTGCCGGAGCTGCTGTAGGGGCTGGCGGGTCCTGGGTCTGGTCCTGGTGGCCCCGCTCGGCCGCCAGTGTAGAAGGCGTCAGGTGCACCCAGGGTGTTGTCCCCGCGGAGACCACCGGTGGCTGTGGCTGGGGGGGGCCGCCGGCCGGGGTGCGGGGCCTTTGCCCAGAGTCCCGCGGCAGCGCCCAGCAAGTCCAGGCACACGTCGGTGCCGTTGGCGTGGAAGTCGCTCTCGGGACCTGAGTCCGCGAAGGCACCAGTGCGCAGCGTGATGTGCGCCTCTATCTCCTCGCGCGCACGGTCCACGTTCTCCGGCATCCCGGTCACCGCAAATACCGGCTCCTTGTCCCGCCCGGGCGTCACGATGTACGTGTGTGTCCGCTGCTGGATGCGCTTGATGGTGGCGCCCTTGGGCCCCACCACCAGCCCCACCACGCGGTAGGGCACGCGCACCTGGATGGTGGTCTGTCCGGGCAGGTTGGGGGGACCTGGGGCAGCACCCGGCAGCCCACCGGCCTTGCCTCGAGAGGCTCGGATCAGGGAGAAGTGCTCAGCGGCAGACAAGATCTCGCGCTTGGCCATCTCCACATCCTCCTTGCGGCCGGTCACGATGAACACCGGCTCCTCCCCACGCACCGGCGTCTTGATGTATGTGTTGGTCTTGGCACGCAGGGCCTTGATCTTGCAGCCTGTGAGGGGAGGCGGGGAACAAGCTGATCCCCTGCCCAGATCAGCCCAGCTGACTGCAAGCCAGTGGGTGCACCCCACTCATTGGCCCCCAATGTTTATTCTCCTACCCGGAGCCTTAGTTTCTCACCTGGGTCCCAAGGGGTGGCAAAACAATAACAACCCTGTGGTGGGCTCCCCATAATTCACGTCCAGCTGGAACTTCACAAAGTGACTGCTAAATGCATTTCCCACCTCCCCCTGGTTCAGAGATGGCAGGCAAAGTGACACGCAGTGGGACACTATTAAAGTGGTGGGGTCTTGGGAAAGCCAGACAGGAGTGCACCACCTTCCTGAATGCCATGGGCATCCTGGTTAAGAGGTACCAGGTGGCTCCCTCACTTCTCAGTGTGAGGAAACATAACAGGTGCCATCTAGCAAGACATACCTGTCATCCCACCACTTAGGAAGGCTGAGGCAGGATGATCACAAGTTTGAGCCCAGCCTCGACAACTAAGCCAGACTCCATTAAGTTAAAAAAAAAAAAAAAAGAAAAAAAAAGAAAAAAGAAAAGAAAAGAAAAGAAAAAAATTCAAAGGACTGGAAACAGGAAAATCCTGGGATGACTCCCAGTGGTGAACAAAGACAGTGCCATCTATGAGGAGGTGGCCCTCAAAGATGTCAGATCTCAGGCCCTTGGTCATGGGCTTCCCATCTCCAGGAACCACCAGCCACAGTAAAACTTCTGCCTTGACAAGTGACCCAGTAGAAGACAGTTACAGGGGCTGGGGAGATGGCTCAGTGGAATAAGCGCTTCCCTGGCAAGCACAAGGGCCGGAGTTCAATTCCTGGTTCCGCAAAAAAAAAAAAAAAAAAGACAGTTACAGTGGCAGGCAGGGGAGGGGGGGGACAACCTGCATCCTCCCCAGACAGAGTTAACATGCGGCCACACCACAGGCAAATCGGACCCCCGAAGCAGCACAACCACATCTTCATAAGAGAAGAACAGACACAGCCAGGTGATGACAGTGACTACATCACACACACACAAGAGGGGATATCACAGCCCGTGATTCTTTTGACCAAAGGACCTCAGACCAAGGGAACCTGGGGTCTAAGCCCGATGGCAGATTCCTGGGCTGAGCCTTGGTCCCCTCTCAAGCCCAGGTGGGTTCCTGAGGGGACACTGGGGCGACCCCTCCAGGCTTAGGAGGCAGAAGCCACACTGAGGTGCTGTTTCAATGCAAGAGGTAGGGTGGTGAGAGGGTAACAGTGTTGCCAATGTCCCCAGAAGGAGAAAACACAAAATTAGGATTCCCTCACTCCCACACACACACACACCCCTTATACTGGTAATGAAACCCAGGTCTTTTACACAAAGCCACACTCTCAACTTTTCTCATGTTTTTTGAGACAAGGTCTCACTAAGTCACTAAGTTGCCCAGGTTGGACCCAAAATTATGAACCTCCTGCCTCAGCTTCCTAGAACTTTTTTTTTTTTTGCAGAACTGGGGACTCAGGCCGCTGCGCTTGCCTGGCAAGTGCTTATTTCACTGAGCCATCTCCCTGGCCCCGGCTTCCCAGAACTTTTGAGAAGATGTCACAAATACTAGGTCAGGAAGACAGGGTGGATCGTAAGGGCTCAGCAGAGGAACAGTAAGAGACAAAGGCAGATACCCCAAGAACCACAGTGACCCCTTCGCTAAAAACAATTCTGAGCAAGACTGGAGGTGGCAGTCACACAAGCTCTAGGAGGGTGGCAGCCTCCCTGGCTGCTCCTGCGACACCCCTACTAATTTTTGAGGTTCTAGTGCTGAATGGATCTGTCATTCTGTCACCCAAACCTCCCCAGCACCCCTCCACTGTGACCTAGCCAGCAGCCAAGGCAGAAGTCACTAGGTGTAAGGTGGAGGATCCTGGCACAGGGTTCTCCCACCCCCTGGACTGAATGAGGTAACAAAGGGGGGTGGGAAAAGCTGGGGAGTGGGCTGAGATGGCAGCCCTGAGTCTGCCTGAGCCACAACCAAGAGATCCAGAACAGCCCAGTGCTGGCTGCTGGCTCCATCATGAGGCTCCCTGGCCTAAGTTGAGTGAAGCCCAGCCAAAAGGTGACCAAGACACCACCTGGCCCATAAAACTGGTCTCTAAAAGTGATCATCACACCTCTGCCCTATGAGGCAAGAGTAAGTGATCCCAGCAGTTGGGAGGCTGAGGCAGGAGAATCACTGTGAATTCAAAGCTGACCTGGGCTCCACGGTTGAGTTCAAGATTAGCTTGAAATACACAGTGAAGCACCAGGGAGATGGCTCAGTGGAATAAGCACTTCCCTGGCAAGCGCAAGGCCCTGAGTTCAATCCCAGGTTCCGCCAAAAAAAAAGAAATACACAGTGAGAACCTGTCTCAAAAAAATAAAAATACTTCCTTGGCAAGTACAGGGTCTTGAGTTTGACTCCTAGCACCACCCTTGCAACAGGCTGCTGAGCCCCAGTGCACAGCAGAGCAAGAACCTGCCCTGCCTCTATCCTGAGACCAGAGGAAGGATCCCAAGGTAACACCCACAGGGGAGTGGCACCGTGGCTTCCAGGATGACCTTCTTGGCCCACTGGGAGTCTCTACTCTGAAGCTCTCAGTGGTGGTGAGTGGTAGGAAGGAGGGTTAGGGAGAATCGCTGAGAGTTCAAGGCCAATGTGGGCAACACAGCAGGCTCAGGCCAGCCTGGACTCTCCAGCAAGACCCTGTCTCAAAAAATCAAAATCAAAGCAAACAAACAAACAACAACAAAAAAAAAAAACTGAACAGGGCCAGGGAGATGGCTCAGTGTAATAAGCGCTTCCCTGACAAGCACAAGGGCCTATCCCCGGTTCTGCAAAAAAAAAAAAAAAAAAAAAAAAAGACCTAGGCTTAGTAGTAAGCACTTGACCCAAGTTCCATCCCTCACACCAAAAACCGAAAGACCTGTGAGAAGATAAAGGGTCAAATGCTTCCTGTGCAAGACTAGAGAGACCCCGCAGGGGCTGCACCATGCTGGGCCCAGCCAACACTAGAGGTTGTTCTGCAATGGAGAAAAACCAAGGGTCAGAACTCAGGGTGTGTGGGAAAGGGTGGGCCCCAGGTGAACTCCTGACCTTCAGCAGAGGGGTGGCCATGGTCCTGGGATTCAAGGGGAGAGGAGCAGGGCTCCTCCTGGAGGTGGGGAAGCTGGGAGTTCTACGGTGGAGGAGAAGCAAGAAACTGCATTCTGCCTTCCCTCCTGGGACCAAGCATCCCCCTACAGTGTATTGTGACACTGGGACACAGTACTGAGATTCAAAACCAGCATCTTGAGTGCCCTCAAAACAATCCAGAGGGAGATGCTGTCACCGTGTCACAGAGTGGCTGTCACTAGCTCTCTGGTGCCTGTAAGACTTGAGCCTGTTACCCAACCAGGTGGTGGCCACAGGCCAGATGCCCTTCCCCTCCTCCTGTCACCACCTCAGGTGGCTGCAGGTCTCAGGACACATGCAGTCACGGAGAAGCAAAGAACACTCGCATTCCCCTTTTACCCAGAGCTGGGGTCTGGTGACTTCGGGAAAAAGACCCATGCCTTGGTTTGCATTGTCCACTTCAGCACACAACCCTTACCCTGCTGTCCTGTAATTTATCCTGGTGCAGCTACATGGGACAGGAACAGGAGAGGGACTCAAGTGGAAGCCAGCAACAGGGTGACACAGGGAGCTGTCTAGACTAGGGTCTTGGGATGGCTGCACACGGGGACAACAGAGCTCAAGAGCCCCACCTGTCTCCTTCCCAACTGTCACTCCTCAGGGGGCATTCCCAGGCCCAGCAGAATGCCAGCCCTCCATGTGTCCCTGTGCATGGTGGACAAATGAGTGACTGAAAGAGGACTGCCTGGCCAACCGCCCCACCCACCTGGAGCTAGGGAAGGATGACAGCTACACCTGCATCCCTGCATCCCACCAGGCTCAAGGGTGACAGGCGTCCTTGTAGTTCCAGTACTCCACGCCCTTCCTTCTGTTCATTAGACTTGAGGGTCTAGAACCGGGTCCCCTCCCCCAGCTTCAGTGTCTTCGCCCTACCCAGGCTCCACCCCAAGTTTTAGAACCCCGCTGATTGCAGGTGGTCAGCGAGAGCGAGACACGGAGGGGCAGGTAGGAAGGCAAGAGAAAGTTGGGGCCCATGGGTTGAACCACGGTGGGGTTAGCGGGGGCGGTGGGTGTGTGTTGGGCCCGGCATTGCCCACCACCCACTCGCCCGCCCACAGCTCGAGGGCCAATGAGCATCGGCCAGCCTGATGTCACCCTGCGAATCTCAGCCTGGCTCTCTAACAAAGAGAACAATGGGGCGGGCAACAGGGGCCACTTCAACAATGCCGCGGCCAGGGACCCCGGCGCCCCAGGTCAGCCCGGGGCCGGTTGCTATGGAAGGACAGGGGTACTCCCCAAAGCAGCTTCTGCAGAAAGCTGTTCCACCAGCCCCAGATTCCTGACTGGGGCACAGCATGGGGCATCCCCCACCCCATCGGGACCCCGGGACGGCACACTGGCGCGCACCCTCTTTGTGCGCCTTCAGCCCAGACTTCACTCCTCGGCCCGAGGAGGCCCTCCCTAAGCCACCCCAAACGTGGGTTCGCCCCGCCCATGCCTGTTGTGGGGGTGGAGCGCCTGCCGCCCAGCCAGGGCTCCAGGTCCAGCTCCCTCTCCTGGGTGTCTCAGAGGACCCCACGGAGCCCCCGGGGGCCTGGACAGCGGGTGCCTCGACGTAGACAAAGGCGGCAGCAGCGGGCGGAGCGTGCAGGGCGGAGCGCGGGCTGCGAGCAACTTTCTCCCGCGACCGGACAAAGGCGGTCACCCGGGCCCGGCCCACGCGGGGCGTGGCCGGGGTACCTAGCATAGAGTCCTACCGCGGGAGGAACTGGGGCAGAGCCTGGGCGTAGAGTCCCGGGGTGTGAGGGGCCTGGTGAACGCACCCCTCCCTCCCCCGACGGTGGCCACTCACCCTGGCGCCCTACGATCTCGGCGACATGCTCGGAGCTGGGCACCGGCACACACTCAGTCATGTTCACGCTTTTCTTGCGGCTGCCGATCACGCTCAGCGGCTCGGCCATTAGCGCCGGGGCACCCAGGGCAGCGGGGTGCGGCGCAAAGCCGGCGAACACGTCGGGCGCGGGCGGCGGCGGCACGGCGGGGCTCCCGTCTGGCTCCACGCGCGGTGGCGCCTCGGGCCCATCGGGGGGCGCAGGGTCGGGCTCCCCGCCGTCCGCGCCGTCTGTACCCGGGACCCCCGAGCGCCCGAGTCCCAGTGCCGACAGTTGATCCAGCGCCAGGCGCAGCGCGGCAGCCGCGTCGTCGGGCTCCGGCGACGGTCGGGGCGCGGCCTCTTCCGCGCCCGGGCCCGGG